>NW_017306363.1:1413803-1440299 GCF_000935625.1 Nanorana parkeri
CCCCAACCCCCCCCCCCCCCCCCCCCATGCAGAATGGCAGACCTGTAGGCTGCATACAAGGGATCTCGGCAACATCGCCGAGATCACTTGTACAAATACAAAATACATTTAGACATTTAGCTCTGATTGCCCAAAGCAGGGCTAAATGTAGAAAACAACTCCCCGCCCGAAACTCGGAACTGCATGTCCCGGGCGTCGGAAGATAGGAATTCCACCCCCCTGCTGCCCCTCTAGTCCTTGCTGTCCCGAGGCCGGGCCTTGGTTGGACTTGTGGAAAATCTGGCACTGGTTGTGGTACCCTGAAGGGCAGGTGCATACAGTATGTTTACACTGTATATGTGTGTTGGGTGCCATTGAAAATTAAAATGTGCATGCAGAGGCGTCCCGAGGCTGGGTGTCACCTGGAGCTGATACCGGGTGACACCCCGCCGTGACGGATGCGTCCGTGACATGATGACACCACGTGAGTGCGCAATGACGTCATCTTATTGATACCTGCCGGCGGCCATCTTGGTGATAGACGCCGCAGAGAGAGGAGGGAAGAGTATGCCCCTGGGGCCCCTTCTCTCTCCCGAAACTGTCGGGCTCTTGGTGACCGAGTACCTGACTTTTCAGAGGCAGTGACACCAAAATGACTAAATAAAGTCATTTTGGTTTCACCCCCTCCAATGGTGTCACCCGGCATCGATGTCGAGATCCGCCCAGCTGCGTGAGTGACAGCTGGCTCTGCCTATCTAGAGGCAGAGCCAGCTGTACCCGCCCCCTCCCCATCCGTTCCGCCAGTCAGCGCTGGTGGATCGGAGCGGGGAGGGGGGAATCCATCCCCTCCCCTATCACGGCAGAGAGCCGTGACAGGATCGAGAAGTGAGCGAACGCCGGTATGTGTTCGCTCACCTCCCGATCTACTGAGCCGACCTGTGACAGTCTCATTGTCACAGGTCGGCTAAAACTATGAGGTGAGTGAAAAGCCCTCACCTCATAGTTCTCCTTTAAGCAAATAAGTACCGGTACATGCTTCAGGCACCAAGGGAATGGGGCTTTTCCCCTCGCTATCATGCCCTTAAACTTAAAGAATACGTGCATGTGAACAAAGCACCCTTTTCCTTTTTTGCCGCTATGCTGAATAAAAGGCCTCAGTCTGTTGCTTGGTTTTGACCAATCTGTTAAATAGGTAAAATGAAAAAAATCTTTGTAATATAGTTGTGGAATCTGGTCTAGGGCTGACCTGGAAGAAAACTGAAGAAGGTTTACAAGTTTTTAGGGCTGATTATATAAATCTTCTTCAGCCCCATAAGGGCCTTGTGCATCATGTGTCTGGCCTGAAGACTTGCGGGAAGTCTCCTGGAGGGAGGGGATGGGGGGAAAGTAGAAAAGTTGGTCTTCAGTATAGCTAGGCGAATGCCGTTTGCACGGGACTACCGCCTCTAGATGGAGCAGAGATGCATAGGAAATTCCTATGCTCTTCAGAGTCCTATAGTGTCAGTAGTACTGTGCAAATGGCATTCACCCAGCGGAAGATCTATGAATCAATTGATTAATGTCTTGTGAGTTAAGCAATGGAAGGGGCCAAGGTGGGCACCATTGTTAAGCTGTGCTTAGGGCAACAGTTGCCCTTAATGTAGCCGTGGTGTGAAGGGAGCCTAGAAGAACATTTTTTTTCCTCTCCTGTTGCTTACTTAATTGACAAGTTAATTTAATACACATTCTTATAGTCTACACTAATATCTTGTATAGCTTTGGAGGAAGCCATCTTTGTTCCACCTACAGTTACAAATAATCGCTATTACAATTTGCTTTATTGAGCCACACATGGCTACTTGGGCACTATGGGAAAGAAAAAAATTATCTTGGTAGTAATAGCTTTAGATGATTCCTCATGGCTATCTTCTATTTAAACTAATTTATTTTAGTAAACTGCAGCAGTGACATGAGATTGTTTTCTAGGAAAAGTATGGGGTGGAGCTAAGTTTGGGGGCTCAGCAGGAATTGTGCATTTACATGGTTAGATTTATCTAGCCAATACATGTTCAGATGCCCACTGTAATGGGCATTTGGTATTTTTTTATTGTATCATTAATAATCTACCTTTTGAGAATGGTACATACAGTATATTACTGGAGGGTTTGATGTCTGAGGCAGATTGTTAAACAGTTATTTCCTGATAACAGCATCAGCCTAGATGTGGCACAAACCGTAAATCCTCACTTCCTGTCTCCCTTCCCCATATGCCTATCATTAAACTTCTAATAAAGCTGGGTTAATTCTGGTAGAAGCAACTGCTCCGCGTCTGGCTGAGTCTTGGAGGACATCTGGCTTTCGGGGGTCTATTTTCAGACCTGTCAGGAAACTGAAACATGGCTGTGACCTCTGAAGCGCATCTTGTGAAATATGCGGGTCAGCCATCATCAACACCTGGTGATGAGAAACCATGGGCCAATCGCTTCTCGGCCTTTTGGCTAAGATCAAGTGTAGTATCTGTTCTTATCAGTTCTAGAGGGGAAAGGCATGGACTGTCCTTGGGACGGACAGTTGCCTAGTACTCTCAGGAGTGAAGGTAGGTGCTTGAGGCGACTCCCTTTTAGAGGAGGGGGGAGTTTCCTCGGCACTATTGCCTACTGACTGAATAAGATGCGAAGCTTGGTCGAGGCTGGAGGGTTCGGGGGCGGCAGAAGCCCGTGGTGTTGTGCCCCCTGGGGGTGGCGTCCCAGGGGAGCTCAGAAAGTCACTTGGGTGGAGGACCCCACTTTGACTCACTGATGCACTTGGTCACACACCACATTACATTTTCTGCACAACGCCTCCATGACAGGCCTTATGGCTAGTCTGGGGCAATATTTTTGCACTCCGGCCCCTAAGGCCTGTCAGAGTGGTGCACTGGCACTTTAGATTTATTTATGCACTCTATGCACGAATTGGCACTTTTTTTATTTTACTATTTGACCCACAGATGCGAAAGGTGCAGGTTTCTTCGGGGCCTATTCCTGACGCTGGGAGGAGATTCTGTGCCTCGAACGGGGTTCTCTGTCTCCTCCCACCCAGGAGGTGGGTTTCTCTTCGGGAGATCCCACTTGCCTAGTACTGAGGGGGACCTGTTTCGGCAGGTCCCCAAAGGAAATGGATCATCGGCCTTCGGGTTGGTGGTCCAAAGTATCTCAACCCCTGTCAGGAGCCTTGCGCCCCGGGGGGTCGGGAAGTAGGTCCCTTCTTTGGAAGGACCTTGCACCCTTGTGCACGTTTTTGTGTGCTGTGATTTCACGGTTCCCTGTTTTTGTTCACAGGGGGAAGTTTTTTTAGATGCCCGGCCCCGGGCTTCGAAAAAAAAAAAAAAAAGAGAAACCATGGGCCACCACTCCTCACCATCATGTGAGGAGCTACAAATTCTAGCTGGTCATGGCCATCTGTATTTGGAGGGGCATCTTGGAATCCATAAGGGCTAGTGTAAAAGGGCTTTTGTTTGCCCAGAACTGCTTCCATCCCCTTACAAGTCCATACGAATGCAAGGAGGATCAAATGCAGGTTAGACGGAGGTCAACTGCCTCAGTCAATGAATTCTGAATGATTTTAGAAGTATGGTGTCAAAAGCTTGCTGCATTTTCCCTTTAATACAATCCCAAGGACTGCCAACACGGGTCCCCGAACTCCTCTGCTGCTCAGGAGTCACTCTCAGCAGTGAGCAATGTGGCAGCTGCTAGAAAAAAAAAAAGTATAGTCAGGGGACGTATTGTGATCTCTCTGAGGTAATAAATATCTTGGAGTATCACACTTGTACAACACTTAGCATGAATGCACTTACCATAAAACATACTGTATATCCGAAGCTAGGTCCATTTTAAACAAACTCTAAAGTGGTGGTCTTATATATATTCTGAAATATATTTTAGGCAACTCTCTATAGAACATTTGATATATTTGCAGAACAAATTTTAAGACCTAAGAGCCTTTACTTTGTAGAAACGGGAGGTATGGTAGAGGAGGAGGAGGAGAGGCTGTCATCCCTAGGTCCACCTATACTGAACAGATTATGATCTCCACCTTCTTTTTTTTCCCCCCCTTTTTTAAGTTTTTTTATTGAGAAAGTGTTACAGTAAAATCTTATACCATTATCAGCACGAGTTTTCAATCTTTCAAACATACAAACATTAAGGAGGTCACAGGGGGTTAGGGAGGAGAAGGGAGTAGTAGGACAGGGAGAGAGAGGAAAAGGAGAAAAAGAGTAAGAAGTAGATATTTGCATAGAGTCTGATGATAATACAGCAGTTTTTTATCGAAAACATTCCACAATGGTTATGCGCCAGGTTGGATCATCAAACTTTCACTGTGTAGACACAAGGTAGAATTACAAACATCCCAAATGGCATAGAGGGAGTATATTATAGGAGGGATAAGGCAGAGTCGGAATGGGGGATTATTGAGGTTATGTCAGTGCGGCTGCTGTGTATGGCAAAATACAACGGGATAGGAAAGAGCAGACCGTGGGTGGAGAGATGGGTGCATTGAGGCGAAAACCACCAAACTGGCGATTTGGAAAAACTGATGGTGTAAGTAGGCCGTAGCAAGTCAAATTGTGAGTAAAAGGCGGTCAAAGCCAGGTGGTAGGTAGTGTTGTACCCAGGGGGTCCAGGTGGCATCAAATTTAGGCATAATGTGATTTTGATCCCCACCTTTTTATGTGAATCTGGCTTATTGCTTGATGTCTACCAGGTCCTACAGATGCAAAGCCCTCTGAAAATGTATTTTTTTATTTAAAAGAGTTCTAAAGTGACAGCATATACTATCCTGTTATAACATCAGCAATGTAATCTCAGTTTCTCAAGACGGCATATCCCATCATGCATTGCTTCCAGGAAGCAATACTGATGTTACATTGTGGGTGTTTCCTGTGCTCACTGCAAGAGAGGGGGAAAGAGTTGAGTTGTAGTTCAAACAGCAGGCTGTGTGAATATGGTGACACTCGGAAGTGCATATTCACATGGAGTGAAATGGTGTCACTGCATTGAGAAAGTACATCCTATGGGCATCTTCAATAAGTATGTCTACAAACTTCTAGATGGATATGGTTGTTAGGAGTGGGATGGAACTGATGGAAATTTAATCAAGAAATACAGATTTAGTTTTTCACCATAGATACCATAAGTACCATGTGATGTATCAGGAGTTACATTGTAATGGACTGTAATTTTTACTGTGGGGTTATTGCGGTTCATCATGTGTTGTTGGATGGTGAGTGGTTACAATGTTTCAATTAGGTTTCATTTATGCTTTCTTATGATGTACTTCCTCTTGTGTGTCTATTTAAAATTTTATATTTTTACCTTGAGGACTTGAGGAACAGTGGCGATGCCCAAAACTGTATGCTGGATCATTCCAATGCACCAGTTATTGTAATAAAGACTAATTTGCATTGCAACGGAATGCAACACTCATGGTGTGTGTGTATGATATATATATATATATATACACATATATTTATGATATGTGGTTAATAGACCTAGCTACATTCATACCAGTAGAAGACATTAGATGGTGATAGAGAGCAGTTATTTCTGCGGGATGCTGATTGCACTCAGTCGTGCTGGTACCTCATTTTTGGCAAATCATGAATATGGCACGGTGGCCGGACCAACACGGTGTTCATAGCCGTCTGTTGTGCTGCTGTAATTGTAGGCTTTGTGAAAAGCCTATTCTATGTTCATGCTGGGGCTGTCAGTCTAGAGCACGGATTGGCAGGTCATTCGAGCAATGGAATATGAATTCTGCTAGAAGGCAGCTTCCAGCATGTGCATCATTAAAGACCCCAAACCCACTGTGCCCTGCCCAACAGATTTACCATTACGCCCCAGCATTCAGTCATTTCTCTGCAGCTTTTACTGCTCATCCTTATTGTTATAGAACTGCAGTTTATAAATGGTATTGGTTAAAAGGCAGCTCCAACCAAACAGATACATACACATAGAATGTGCAGTTGAGTGGACTTTGTGTCATTGATTTGCTCTCTGGATTGCTGGTGAAGGTCACCACTGTGGCCATGTCCACCGTGAGCTCTTGTCATTCTCAACACCAACTCATAGAGACCCTGTCATTAACTAAAAGCCCCACTCAAGGCAAAATATGATCCCCCTCCTATCCTTACCTACAACCCACCTTTAACCCATCCTGCAGGGTTTTCTTTTTTACCTACAAGTCATACTCCCCTAAATACCCCTTCAGGTCCCTCATTAGTGCATTTTCCAGGTGCAGGGACCACTAATCCAGCACTACAGATGGTCCCTCGCTGGCTGATTCCCCTACAGTCCACTGTGATAACATCACTCCTCTTCTGAATCCTGAGAGGACCCTGGCAGTGGGCAGCCAATAGGAAGTGTCTACATCATGCAGGCAGTGATGTGGACACCCCAAAGAAGGACCCTTGCAGTAATCTCACTCCTTTTCTGGATCCTGAGAGGACCCTGTTCGTGGACAGCCAATAGGAAGTGTCCACATCATGCAGGCAGTGATGTGGACAACCAAAAAGGAACCTTGCAATAATGTCACTGCTCTTTATGATCTTGTGGGGACCCCACCACTGGACAGGCAATAGGAAGTATCCACGTCACACAGGCAGTGATGTGGACACCCAACAACAGACCCTTGCACTAATGTCATTGCTTTTCTGTATCTTGAGGGGACCCCACCACTGGATAGCCAATAGAAAGTGTCCACATCACAGAGGCAGGGATGTGGACACCCAAAAAAGGACCCTTGCAATAATGTCATTGCTCTTCTGGGGGTGGGGTGTGGGGGGATGCCACTGCAGCAACTGATTGGCCTAGAAGGGGTGTGTAACTTTGGCAGAATGGGTCTCCACCAAGGCCCCTACACATCAGTGATGGCCAGCTTGCTTTGATTTGTGCGGCCTCAAGTGTCACATCAAGTAACATTAACAAAGGACAATACATATCCATATTATTTGTGCATAAAGACCGTTGCCATCCTTTGACCACCGTTGCACCCATCTAATCTACATGGAAGAAGCAGTCAGGAGTGCGATGGGTTCATGGATTGTTACTATTGTTAGGCAAAACACCTCAACAGCACATGAATTGGACCTGCACCTTTTTTTTTGTCAGTGCACCACAACGCATGGTAGTTCCTGCGTTGACTAGGTGCATAAGGGTGCCATTCTGAATCAATGGCACTGCATTGCACCATTGCAAGTAGCAAGCAGTGCTGGTAAATTAGCATATTCTCACAATGCATCTGAATGGGGCCTAAGGCAACACAAATTTTGTGAAACCTCCAATTTTCCTGGCGTTGCGGTGTGTTGACAGACTATTATTTTCAATGGGATGCCTTAACACAAAGCACATTAATGTGCAGTATAATTCACGTTAACACATGTGCGTCAATGCACCACAATGCTGTAAATGGGCCCTGAACATTTTTTGTTCAGATCTGCCTACCATTGACATTCTGAAGAGGAGGAATATGTACATGAAATCCCAATATATTCACATGCAGCTGGCAGTTGGAAAAGCAGGGAAACCACACAAGTTGAACATTTTCCTAATCTTATAATTGAGCTCTAGGACCAGACCAGGTTAGATACAAACTTAGATTTTCTTTCACACATTGCGGAAACCTTCATGACCAAGAAGCAGCAACTGTCAGCAGTGTATATGATTGCATTATATGTTCTTTTTTGGACCTGATGGGGTTAATGAGCCGGCACCCGGAGAGCTAAAAATCAATGGGAGCGGCTGAGGGCCGGCTTCTGATAGAACACTGTTGCAGTCAGGAGGACGTGAGCAGTGTTCTCAATGCAGAAGGCCTGGGCTGCATTTGATAAAATGACACGGAATAATATATACATATACAGCGATACAGTCAGGGGGTAATAGGACTGCGGTAGCTGATTGGAGGCAGAGCAGACGGCAGGCCGGAATATGTGTACGATATCAACGTCAAATCCGCTTTCTTACGTATTGTAAAACATAGACAAGCATTCTTAAAGTCCACCGTGTCTAAACCCAAAAATTAAAATATTATATATTGCAGCTTACTAGTCCTTAGTAGATGTAAGCTCAGGTTCAGACTAAACCTGGTCCAGACCTGAGCCCGCCAAACACGGTAGGAGCTCCCGTAAACATGGTAGGAGCTCCCCTGAACAAGATGGAGGGTGTGGGTCTTCAGGCCTGCCCTGAAGTCCAGGGGGAGGATGTGTGGCCATCAGGTTCCTTCCCCCACTGTACTGGAGTCTCCCTTTTGGGGGGAGTCCCAACTTAATACTTGAGGGGAAAAAAAGGAGCTCCGCTCAACATAGTACGGGCTCCCCCAAACGCAGTAGGAGTGCCTCTGAACACGGAAAGAGCTCCTCTGACCATAGTAAGAGCTCCTCTGAACAAAGATGGAAGCATGGAATGACTTGCCACCAGGCTTCCTGATTGGCCAGCTTCCCAATCAGGAAGCCAGGCGACAAGTCATTACATGCTGCCCGGCTTTCTGATTGGCCGGGAAGCCAACTCCATGCTCACTGTTAACGAGGGAGCATGGAGCAGGCTTCTGGGGCAATCAGGAAGCCAGACGGTGTGTAATGATTTGCCACCCGGCTTCTGATACCGGAAGTTCCGGTATCAGGATACCATACCGATACTAGTATCGGTGCATCCCTAGTTTTAACCATTCCCTGCTTTTATTTAACAAAAAGTTAATATCATAGAACCATATGGCTGGGATCATCTCGTTGCGCTGTGGTAAAGCCAGTGTTACTGCAACTCGCAAAGCTGCACCATGCACGCACTTGTTGCATTTATTTTAAATGGTAACCCAATGCACTAAAACTAACGCATTCCCATAAAAGTCAAGTGCTGTGTGGGCCATGCTGTGGTGCGGCCCATTTAAAATGAATGAACTGCTTTAACGGGAGCACACATTAACACACGGTAATGCATGTTAACATACTTCACAGATGTGAGCCCGGCCTAAAAGTACAACACTGTGTAGCACCTTATAAGCGGGAGTGCTTCGTAAAGTTAGTATTGTCAGATTGTAAGCAGTCTGATGCTGATTTTTAGTCTACACTCATGTGGTTTCCCCTAATCGGTCTGTCATCATTTGTATCTGTTTGCTGATGGGTGTACCCTGGCCACAGAGCAGAGCAACCAATGAGAGATTGCTATGAGTATGTATGTCTCCCTAGCCAAACACTAGGAGGTTAATGGCCAGTGGTGCATGCTGGGAGTGGAGATAAGTACTTGGGGTGGACCATGTGAGCTCTCTCTTTTTTCCCCCCGGGGCCCTGCCTGGGGGAGGCTGCTATGGACTGTCTGATTAGGCTAGACCTATAGCCGGGGGACTAGCCATGTGCTTGCACTGAGGCCTGAGTCTGGGGGCCCAGTGGCTACTACTGAAACCAAATGATTTCTGAGTGCTGCTTTGCCAGATGCCGTTCACACAGATTGCCCTATCTGGCTTAAAGGTCCTAGTCTGTGATGGCGGCAGCTACTCTCTCCTACTACTTAAAGGAGTCTACATCAGCCTAGATGATCCTCACCCTCAACCTTCTCTCCCTGAAGTTCATCAATAAAGTTCCTCAGCATCATATCTGCTGCTTGGACCTCACTTTTATTGGTCACCATGGAGGGTGGTTAGTGGTAATGGGCAGTCAGAACCTGGATTCCCTAGGCATGGCTATAATGGTTGACCCACTTTTTCTCTGCGGCTCCTTAGGGGGTGCGCTATAGTTGCATTTTAATTTGGTTTGGCTGCCCTAAAGGCCAAATCTCTTTATTAGCAGATACTCTGATTTTTTTTCCTTTTCTTCCTGAACTTGTTTCTCAATTATCAGTATGATAAATTGGTGGGAAAATCATTCAGGTGTATGGGAACCTAAAATCTATCTATTGAATTTTGGAATCATGCCTAACGGTGGCCATACACCTAACGATTATCCGACGACACTTTTCATCCGATGATCAAACCGTCGTACGATTGTTGTACGGCGGCCCCATTATGCCCCGATTATCACAAGGTTCAAGTAGCCATAATTGTAGAAAAGCACCTGGACGAATTGCAGTAATCAACCGCACGTATTTTCTTTTGCGCATGAGCAGTGTAGATCGTACGATTTTTGATGTATGGAAAGGCCACTAACCTTGATATAATCGTACGATCGACCAAGTTTTTAAACATGCTTGAAAGTCAAAAGTCGTACGATTGTACAGTATTTGCGGTTGTACACTGCCCATCAACCTTGGGATTATCGGACGAAAACGCGATCGCATACGATTATCGTACGATAATCGTAAGGTGTATGGGCACCTTTTAGACTTATTGCACACAGGTGATTCCGAGACAATTCCCCAGTGGCAATATCCTAAAAAGGCTTTTTTTTGTGATTTAAGTTGCAAATTTTCTTATCCAGAGATCCTGCCAGTAATACCATTTCCTGTTTCAGACTGTTCATGCTAAGCCACTGCCTGGCAATTCACAGCAACGTTGTCGGCCTGTTGTGTGCGTTCCTTCTCATTTCCACCTGCTCCTCCTGGTCACTTGATTGGTTTTCCCAGAACCGAAAGGCAGGAACCATAGACCCAAAGCTTGATGATGCAAATTTAGGCTGCTTATCAGATAGGCAGCCCGATAGCCAACTGAAGGAGCTCACGTGGTGGGCTGACAGCACTGCTGCATTTTGCAGTGCAATGGTTTAGTGCCGTAAGTCTGAAAAAGGAAGTGCTTATTTCAGGCAGGATCTCCAGGTATTAAACTTCGTAACAGAGTCACAAAAAATAATTTGCTAAAAGAAATGTGAAAACTGAAAAAAATGATTAGGATTTACATACACTTTAATAGATTTATATACATACACATATGTGTGTGCGTGTGTGTGTATATATACTGTATTGCCAAAAGTATTAGGACGCCGGCCTTTACACGCACATGAACTTTAATGGCATCCCAGTCTTAGTCCGTAGGGTTCAATATTAAGTTGGCCCGCCCTTTGCAGCTATAACAGCTTCAACTCTTCTGGGAAGGCATCCACAAGGTTTAGGAGTGTGTCTATGGGAATGTTGGACCATTTGTGAGGTCAGGTACTGATGTTGGAGGAGAAGGCCGGGCTCACAGTCTCCGCTCTAATTCATCCCAAAGGTGTTCTATTGGGTTGAGGTCAGGACTCTGTGCAGACCAGTCAAGTTCCTCCACCACAAACTGGCTCAACCATGTCTTTATGTGCCTTGCCTTGTGCACTGGTGTTCATTTTGGAACAAGAAGGGGCCATCCCCAAAAACTGTTCCCACAAAGTTGGGAGCATGAAATTGTCCAAAATGTCTTGGTATGCTGATGCCTTAAGAGTTCCCTTCACTGGAACTAAGGGGCCAAGCCCAACCTCTGAAAAACAACCCCACACCATAATCCCCCTCCACCAAACTTTACACTTGGCACAATGCAGCCAGGCAAGTACCATTCTCCTGGCAACCGCCAAACCCACACAAGTTCATCGGATTGCCAGACAGAGAAGCGTGATTGGTCACTCCAGAGAACACATCTCCACTTCTCTAGAGTCCAGTGGCGGTGTGCTTTACACCACGGCATCCCACGCTTTGCATTGCACTTGGTGATGTAAGGCTTGGATGCAGCTGCTCGACCATGGAAACCCATTCCATGAAGCTCTCTACGCACTGTTATTGCACCAGTCTGAAGGCCACACGAAGTTTGGAGGTCAGTAACTATTGACTCTGCAGACAGTTGGTGACTTAAGCGCACTGTGCACTTCAGAATGCGCTGACCACGCTCTGTCATTTTACGTGGCCTACCACTTCATGGCTGAGTTGCTGTTGTTCCCAGTTGCTTCCACTTTGTTATAATACCACTAACAGTTGACCGCGGAATATTTAGTAGCAAGGAAATGTCATGGATGGACTTATTGCACAGGTGACCCCCTACCTGCTTCTGTTCAGTAGATATTGATGCAGACCTCACCATGCCCATTCCCAGGCTGACTGCTAAGTGGGAGGGTCTGCCTCTTATAATCACCTGAGTAGTTTCAGCCATAAAGAAGCAAGCCCAGCATCACTTTATGTCTGTCCGAAAATCGTACCTTGCTGCAGACTGAAATAGAAGGAAATGACAAAATGACCCGTGCAGCCATTATTTTGATATATTAGGGAATTATATGATTCTCAAGGATTTTGTGATGAGTCAATGCCGTGTTCTTTTTTTGTGTTTGTTTTCGTTCTCCAAGCTCTTTCCTGATATTTTTAGCTTGCCTTGAATTGGTGTTGTCTAGTAGCCGTTTAAGTGTGTCACAACGCCTGCAGGCTTTTGACACATTAACTGGGAGAATCAGGACTGCGGAGGACCTGCTGGGGAGGGGTGAGTGTAAGCTTTGGGATTGCTCCTGCCATTGTGTTCCCTAACCCTTTCCTCTCTGTGCCATCAGCGATTGGCTGCCAGTCGCTGCTCCCATCCTGAGTGCCCGGGCTGGTTTTAATTGCCCCCACGGTGAAGGTCACCTTTTGTAAAAGGGACATTGTGAAATATTCCCCATCCGCTGTGTAAATGTCCCAACGCGTTTTTCTTTTTTGTCGCATAATGAAATCTGACAAATGAACTGCTGCTGAGGGAGGCAAGATAATTAACTTGTTAGATGCTGCGACTAACACGACCCGTACTCATCCCTATAGTCTCAATGAGCCAAAGATTGTTTACCGTAATCCGAATATTTATATGATAAAAGGAATATATAGTCTTTTTTGTGTGTTGTGTCTTAGAAGGCTTCATTGACATGAGGAATAATACTTTTCTTTTTGGGATAGGTGATGCCCACCCTTGGTGAAGAGGGACAAGATGAGGCTGTGCGGTCATGTGACTATTAAAATTAACAAAAAATATTTTTTAAAGACAATAAATACACTTTGACCCATGTAGTACTCTTTGCTGTATTACAACGACTGTCCAGTATACTTTCATTTCTATAAAATGTGTATAACTGTAATCAGGGACATCTTTAAAGGAGAACTATGAGGTGAGTGCTTCTCACTCACCTCATAGTTCTAGCCGACCTGTGACAATGAGACTGTCACAGGTCGGCTCAGTAGATCGGGAGGTGAGCAAACACATACCGGGTTCGCTCACCTCTCGATCCTGTCACAGCTCTCTGCCGAGACAGGGGGAGGGGCTGGATTCCCCTCTCCCCGCTCCGATCTGCCAGCGCTGACTGGCGGAACGGAAGGGGGAGGGGGCGGGTACAGCTGGCTCTGCCTCTAGATAGGCAGAGCCAGCTGTCACTCACGCAGCTCGGCGGATCTCCACCTACATTTTCCTCCCAAATGCAGCTGCATACAAGGAACACCAGGAGCCCGTGGTTGCCCCTGTCCATCTGACGCCCTGTTCACACCAGGGCGGTTGCAGATCAGCACGGTTTCCGTGCGAATTTTAAAAAGGCGGTTTTGGGGATTTTTAATTGCGTCTGGGTGTCAGCTGGCTTGAAACCTGGACTGTCTGGGTGAAACCCGGACAGGTGGCCACACTAAAGGTGGCCATTAGACATGTGTGATTTTTATTTCTTTCTGAATCAACATTCGTACAAATTTTCCGAAATCGGACACATCCGAATTTCCGAATCCCAATGCGTCCGAATTTCCGTATTTCGGATCCCGTCCGAATTTCGTTCAAAAACTAAATTGAATCGGACATGTGACTTTTCTGGCCAATCAGATGTGTTTTTCGTTTTAATGCATCTTAATGGGTCTGAATCCAAATTTTCGAATTGCATTTGGGAGCGCATGTGCAGTGTTCATACCGCTGTAATGGGAAAAAGGTCTGGCCGGTGACAGAGATGATCTTCTCACCAGCCTGGCTGCTCGTTTTCTGCCTGCCGCTCCGGGCTCAACTGACAGCTGTTGTGGGCTCCTGTAAATGATTGGAGCCCTGGGCAGTTGCCCCTTTTGCCTTATGCTAAAGATGGCTCTAACTGTAATTGTATATGTATAGTGTGGTGCCAGAGTAATTTAAGCCCTGGTGAGGGCTCTGGCACAGGATCTAAGGATCCGCTGGGTATTTACATCACTTTGGGGGGGGGGGGGGGGGGTTGTGCGGGCCTGGGGGGGGGTGGACTTTGCTGGCTCTGGGGTTGCGGTCCTCGGACACACCCGGACTGGTAACAGCTCACAGCAATGAGATGAAGTACAGAGTGAAGAGATTGTGGTCTATGACAAGCAAGAGGTCAGGGCAGGTGGCAAAGCTTCATAGATCATTTAGGTAGGAAAAAAAAAACCAGAACGTAAACAGCTGACATTTGTTTTGGGTCAGTGACTCAAAGCATTAAAGCCAATGGATCAGCATGACTGCCTGGCAACAAGAATTTTCAGAAGGCGGTCAGCACTGGCACCCCTCATTTATTCTCTCATAGCGGGTTTTCGCGAATTTGCACTAGACGGCAATAAAACGAGTCGTCACAATTACGTATGTGATTTATTATCCCAAGCAGAGAGGGCAGAGACGGCAACACAGCAGTCAGTCGCCATGGCAACTGGCCTCAGTGTCTGTAGCTACTGATACCTGCAAGGCCGTAACCTGGGAGAAATGGCTGATGGGAAATCCTATTTGGTGGTGGGTGGGCCATGCTGGCATTTTGCTGATGGGGGGGGCCTTATTCTAAGTCCCTGTGAAGGTCATGGTGGACACGATATGTGCATGGGGAATTCTTCTGTGTCGTGAATAGTATGGCATCGCTTAGCAGCACATGGTGGTGACCTTTTATTCTAAGAGCTATTGTTCTGAAGATATGAAAGACACAAATGAATGCAACTCTCATTTCTGATCTCAATTTAATGATCATCAAATGTGTCTGTTTTCATGCAAGCCACCTAAACTGGACTTGGTGAGCCTATTGTGACTCTTTATACAGTGGCGCTCAGATATAGGAGAGGGCGACATAGATTAAGGAGCCAGCCAGCAGCTGTAATGCTTTCGTGCCAGCAAGGAACATGCTGATGGGAGGAGAAGGCAGAGTGACGAAGAGATGAACTTACATAGTTACATAGTATTTGAGGTTGAATAAAGACATTAGTCCATCAAGTCCAACCTATTAGGATCTCATTCTAGGAGTACCTGTACCCCTGTATATTACCTGTACCCCTGTATATTACGGTCCCTTAAGAAATCGTCCAAAAGTTTCTTGAACAATTCCACATTCTTTGCTGAAATCACTGTCTGTGGCAGTGAGTTCCAGACCCTAACTGATCTTACTGTGAAGAACCCCCTTCGCCCCTTGTGCTGGAATTTTTTTTCCACCAATTTTAGGTGGTGGCCTCTAGTTTTTGTAATGGAGTTAATTTTAAACAGTTTATCGCTAATGTTGCTGCCACCATTGAACATTTTGTACATGGAGATCATATCCCCCCTCAATCTCCTCACCTCCAATGTGAACATGTTTAAATTTAGTAGCCTTGTCTCGTAGCTCTGGTCCTCCATACCCCTAATTAGTTTGGTTGCCCTCCGCTGGACTTTTTCCAATCCGCTGGACTGATCCGCTATCCTTTTACTGTCCAGTCACAGGCTGGGTAGAGGCCAGACCTTTAGGTGTTAACTGCAGCAGAGAAAAATCAAGTCTTCTGCCATGTCAGACAGGGCTGTGCTTTGTGGCAGAGCTGTGTCATCTCGAGGCTGGATGGACAGAGGCATACATCATTATAGATGTATAATGATGTATGGACAGAGGTTTACATCAGCAAGTAAAACAGCTCCTGTGTGTGTATGTGTGTGTCTATATATATATATATCTCGCCCCCTCTCTCTCTCGCCCTCTCTCTCTTTGTACAACACTGCACACATGTTCCCGATAGCAAACCATTATATCGCAAAAAACGCAGAGCAGAGGATTGATACGTTGTGCATCCGGCCATCTTTGCTGTACAGCTAATGAGCCCAGCAAATCTGCTGCACTTCTGCCCCGTCAGCATAACTGACCAGCAACATTCCACAATACGTCCCATTATACATGCAAGTTGTGTCTCTCTTCCTCTTTCAACATTTATTGAGCCGTAATTTATTCACATAAATCATTTGAAGGAAAAGAAAAATCTATTCTTCACCTTTTAAGTATCCGAGATGAAGTGAAGTAATTAAATGTCTTTCCCTCTTTGGCTGTTGTAACCCGTCCTCCTCCTCGAAGGGTATCTTCATGTTGTAGTTAAAGGGGAACTCCAGTGAAAATTGTCAGCCAGCTGTCTTGGAGCTCCCTCCAGCCTGTCTCCTCCTCCTCCAAAGTACATTGGAATGTTCCTCAGCATCCTCACATCTATACACAGTGTATAGACAATGATGATGTATGGATTTACCGCTGGAGAGGAGGGAGAGAGACATTGGAAGGACCGGTCTAAGAAGCCGGCTTGGAGCTTTGGGTGAGTATAACTTTTTTTTAAATATTAAACCTAGACACAAACGAGCAGTTAACCCTTATGGTGCGGGGGTAGCCCCACTGCAAGGGTTAATAGAAACACTTCCTGGAGTTCTTCTTTAAGTTGCCCATGCTTTGTTAGATAAGAGTGCAGCACTTTTGAATTCATGGCAAGAAAGGTGTGTTTTACTCCAAAATAATATTGTGATTTGGTAATGATGACGTTTGCCCTACTGAATCATGCAAAATGTGAGTTTTCGTGATGGGTCTGCTTTGTAGTAGTGAACCTTTACTTTGCTTGTTCATGTAAAGTAATAAGGTAACATCATCGCTCACCTTCCTCCACCCCCCTGCTGCTGATGCTTATCCTCCCCTTGGGTAACTAGCTTAGCTACTTAGTGCTTATGGTTATGGGGAATTTACTCTTTCAACGTCCTCCCTTGAAACAGTGCTGGGTGTCATCAGGCTCGAGCGCTATCCTATATGAGTAACCTTGTATAAGCTTCAACTAGCATACACATGACTTTGGGGGAGAAGGGAAGTGGTGGATAGCAGTTGGGGCTAATAAGTGAACCGGAATGGGCAAAGCACCAGTTTACTTTAAATATGTTTTTGTTTTTTTTTAAACTGCAAGAAAAAGATATATTGGGTAAATAATGATCCAAAAAGTTGAACAAGAGTTTGTGTTTTACAGTAACAGATTTGTGAGCTGTTTAGTGAGTGCTATAAAGTGGGTTAGAAAAAAGTCTACTTTAAAAAAACAAATCTGTGCTTAGATTGAGTTTTAGCTGAATCAGGCTTACAGTAAGAATGCTTGTTCTGTATGTTGATGGGCAGCCAGGAGAAATTACAGAAAGGGGAGAGCTTGGAATGGGAGGAGTTACAGAAAGAGAAGCGTGTAAGGGGTCAAAGAAAGGAGAGAGCTCCGAGTGGGAGGGGTTACAGACGGGAGAGAGCTCCGAGTGGGAGGGGTTACAGACAAGAGACAGCTCAGACTGGGAAAGGTTACGGAAAGGAGAACGCTTCAAATGGGAGGGCATACAGAAAGGAGGGAGCTCTGAATGAGAGGGGTTATAAAAAGGAAAAAATATACGAGTGTGTCAAGATACCGTGCACGGGTGTCCCCACACCGCGTACAGGTATCTATACGGGAAGACCAGATGTGTGCCCACACCAGACAATGCTTATGAGCATATAGTTTATTCTACACACTGAAAACAAGTAACCACAAGCAACTAATAATAGCCAACTAAAATGCAAAACAACATAATCACACACAAAAGGTAACAGGGCAAGTGAACCTGGAACCTGGGGAGCAAGGCAACACGGGGGGAACTACATACCAATGGTCAGGGTACAAGGAGGCACCAGGATGCAGGAAACAGGTCACAGGAAATAGGATGCAGGTAATGGCGACAATACTGTGGCACCAGGCTCACTGCAGGGAGAGATCAGCATCAGGTGTGCCTAACTGCTGACACTGCAGCCGAGCCCCGGAAGTACAGGACCTGGTTCCAGAGTCACAGTGCCACCTGGAGGGGCTCAGGTCTAGTTTGCAGGGTGGTTTGCTGTGTGCCAGAAGATGCCCTATATAAGGAATTTATAGTTAAATCAACATTTTGTATTCTTTTGGCCAGCAGGTGGAGCTCTTGGCTCTTTTTCTCATGTTTGCCAGCTCTTCTTAGTACTTTTTGATGGAAAAAAAATCTTGTTGTTCACTGAGCCCCATATCTCAAGCTAAAAGTGAGTGACTAATTACAGCTCATTGTTGGAGGTTTCAATCAGACAAAGCAAATCAAAAAGGTTTTCTCTTTTAATAACCCCTGGTGACCTGTGAATCCATTGCCATGTATTAAATGTGTATTTGTAAAACAGAGACTGCATGGATATAATAGGGAAAACAGATCTTTAAAAAGACAGTTAAAATTGACCCCAAAATCATTATAAATTCCCATTGACGTATGTTCAATCACTTGGGTGACTCCAAAATTTCAAGGCAGGGTAAAGGACACAGACTTATTATTATATCAGGAAATAAATGATGATGTATTGGATTTAACATTAAACTTCCGCTTTCCGCAAACATTGACTTACCAGTAAAGATTGGGCATTTACTTAATGAAAAGGTTTGTGGGCAGTGACCTATTAAGCTTCTACTGTCCCAAGAGATTTGATCGCAGCCCATTCTTGTACAGAAGCTCATACAAAGGCAGATCGAGATACCCGTACTGCAACAAATGTTGGCCTTGCATTTATAAAAGGAAATCTACACAATCAGGAATCCACCTCCCCTGCAGACCAGCCATGGAGGGATGGAGACAAAGGAATATTCCTACTTTGGTAATATGCATTTTTAACATGGATCAGAGTCTTCTCCTCACCCCGTGGGATATTTATCGCCAATTTAGGTCTAAATGGACCTTTGCAGATAAACCCTTTGGGACCCTTTTTCTTTTCTAGCATGACTCTGCCCCATGAACAAAACTAGATTCATAAAGACATAGGTTGATGAGAGTGGGTTGGAGGAACTTGAGTTGCCTTCACAGAGCCCTGACCTCAACCCTATTGAACGGCTTTGGTAAGAATTTGAATGCCGACTGTGACCCAGGTCTTCTACAATATCAGTACCTGACCTTCTTGCAAATGATCTTTTGGCTGAATGGGCCCAAATTCCCTTGTAAACTATACAAACCTGTCTTTGGTCCCCCTAAGCTCTCACAATGAAATACATTTAAAGTGTCTGTAAACCCTAACAATGAACTTCTATCATCTGCTCCCTTTTGGTCTGTTAACTAAACCATTCAAAGTGTTTTGTTATATCTGATCCTGCTGGAAATCCAGTGCAGTCCGGTGCACTCTGCTGTCTTCAAGCATTGTTATAAGCCTTGCCTAGTTCACCTCTGCAGACTGCTAAACATTTCTCCCTTATGTTATGGAAATGAAAAAGGGAAGTTTTTGGAAAGCCTAACACATTTTCTGTCCTAGTGTGACAACACTGCTTCTCCATACAGTACAGTGAGTGAGCGTTGTCACTAGGGATGCACCAATTACCAATACTAGTACTCACCCGATACTCATACTCACCCAAATGCTCTGATGCCTAGCCCGATACTCAGGCTTCCGGTATCAGGAAGCTGGGCAGCGAGTCATTACACGCTGCCCGGCTTCCTGATTGGCCAGCTTTCCGACCAATCAGGAAGCCGGGCGCCGTGTAATGACGTGGCGCCCGGCTTTCTGATTGGCCGGTAAGCTGGCTTCATGCTCCCTCGTCACCTCAGGACAAGGGAGCATGGAGCCGGCTTCCCAGCCAATCAGGAAGCCGGGCGCCGTGTAATGACGTGGCGCCCGGCTTTCTGATTGGCCGGTAAGCTGGCTTCATGCTCCCTCGTCACCTCAGGACAAGGGAGCATGGAGCCGGCTTCCTGGCCAATCAGAAAGCCGACTCCATGCTTCCTCATCACCCAGTGACGAGAAGAATGGAGACGGCCTCCCTGCTAATCGGGAAGCCAGGTGGCAAGTCTCTACACGACTCCCGGCTAAACAGGAAGCCAGGTGGCTTCCTTAATGGGACTTCCAGTATCGGTATTTGGTATTGGCTAATACAGAAAAAATATCAGTACTCGATACCGAAAAACCAGTATCTGTGCATCCCTAGTTGTCACCCTAGGGTGGGAAGTGTGGCAGGATCTGGCAGGATCAGCAGGTGACCATAAAGGAAAAAAAACCCAGAAAAAATCTAATACAGCCATCATATCTGAGGACTGGCAAGCTGCAAGGTCTTCTATTTTTCTTCTTGGGTTTAGATACACTTTAAGAAAAAATAAAACGAAAGTCCAATATTGTGGTTCTTTTTTTTTTTAAGCTTTACGAATCTGCATCACTATAATTTCCCTTTAAGACAACAAATGGCAGTAACATTGGAGATTTGCTCTGGATTCGTGTACCTCGGGAATTGCCCCTGGTTGACGCTGCACACTGATGTGCATTGAGATGTCAATTGGAAAGCAAATTTAGTACAGCACATCCCATGTGACCCCCTTCACGTGCCAGCGATTATGCGAGCTGTTCTCCTTCCTCTCTACAAGGAGGCTGCAAAATGTACCGAGTGCCATTTGGGACTTTCAGTATTTTATGCCAAAAAAAAAAAGAGAAAAAAAAAAGTCAGCCCAACACATGGTGATCATAAACTATTTGATATAAACTGTTTTCCAGCTTATGACACTCATTTAGTGCCTTTTTACAGCTATTTAGGCCTTAATGGAACATTCTTTATGGGTCCAATAAGCAGTAAGTGCATCTTCTCATGGAGTTCAATTCATTTCTCCAAACTATATTTGGAATATATGTAAAAATAAATGTGTACCATTAAATGAAGTGTGCTTTGAATCAACAGCTGTCAGCTGGCTTTGAAAGCCTTTGCAGGACTTTCCATCATTATTATTATTAGTATGTCATTTTCTGATTCATAGAGCTTGCCTGGGACCGGGAATGTTTTGTGTCCTAGCTGAAATTCCTCTATGTGGTCCTTTAGTAGGTGACCTATGACCTGTCATAAAGTGGCAACATGCAAAGGGATTAAATTGTGAGCATTATATTTTTTTTATAGCACAGCATTTTACATACTATTCATTTACATCAGTCTCAATCTGAGGGCCCGATCTTACATGCACTAGGGCCAATTTAAGGTGCCCACACACCTTGCGATAATCGTGCGATAATCGCGGGAAATCCAGCGATCGTACGATTATTGCAAGGTGTGTGGAAGGCGTGCGACCGTTTGTACTGTACGGTCGCACGACTTTTATCCTAGGAACATGTTCGAAAACCCGCCGAGAATCGTACGAATGTCGGCGGGTGTGTGGCATGTTCGCAAGCGCACACTGCCCGTTCAGCATTGCGGTCATCGGAAGCCCGCCCCTCAGCGGGGCGGGCTTGCGAATATCGCAAGTACGATCTGCCTGTCCAAGATGGGCAGATCGTACGTTTTTTTAATTACCTTACAGCCATCGCAAGACAAAAGTCTTGCGATGGTTGTAAGGTCTGTGGCCAGCATTAGACAAGAGCCAATTAACTTACCAGCATGTCGTTAGAGTGTGGGAGGAAAAAAACTTGCAAACTCCATGCAAGGAGTGTTCTGCTCGGGATTTGAACCAAGGACCCCATTGCTGGCAGGCAGATGTACTGACTACTGAACCATTTTTTCTTTAAAGCGACTGTAATGTAATGGAAATACGGGGCTGCCATTGTTGGCCTCCTGAAGAAATGCCAGAGGCCTGGCTGTGTTTGAGTGAAAGTGTAACTATGGGCAAAATAAAGCGGTGCATATAATGATAATTATATAATGCATTCCTTCAGTAGCATTTACACAGCAGTTTTTTTTTGTTTTTGGCTCCCTGGAATACATTTTTGTTAAAAAAAAATGGATAAAATCCACAGATTTTAAAATCAAATTGATGAAAAACCTCAATAGTTTTCCTTTCACATATGGAATGTGCAGTGTATGTAGGAAGGGTCAGCATAGGACCGGAAACCCGGAACCATATGTCTGTACACCACATTTTATGCCAAAGTTGTATCAGTATTTGCTTCCCTTTTTTTTTTACATCGTTTTTTTTTTCTTTTACTTTTTTCTTTCCCTCCTAGTTTAATGTTCTTTCTTCCTTTCCCCTTCTTTCCCTCCTTTATTTCCTTCCTTCCTTCCTTCCATTTCATCCTTTTTTTCCCCTTCTCCCTTTTTTTTTCATCTTTTTCTTTCTTTTCTCCTTTTCCCCCACTTTCTTCCAACTTTTTTCCCATCCTTATTTATTTCTTCTATTCTTTCTTCCTTTTTCATTCCTTGCTTTCTTCCTTTTTTTGCCTTCCATTTTCTTCCCTTATCCTCTTTTCTTTTTTTCAATATTTTATTTATTCCCCTCCTTTGTGCCCCTCCTTCCTCCCCCCTTCTTTCCTTTTTTTTACCCCTTTTGCCTTCTTCTTTTGTCTTCATTTTCTTTTGTCTACCTTTTTCGCACTTCCTTCCTCCCCCTTACCTTCCTTCCTACTTTTTTCTTCATTGCTCTCTTCCTGCCTTCCTTCCTTCCTTCCTTCCTTTTCTTTCTTACATCTTCATTTTTTCCTTTTTCTCCACATCCTTCCTTTTTTCCCTCCTCCTTCCCCATGCCCTTTTCTTTTCCTTCCATTCTTCCTCTCGATAATGCTGATATGAATATATAATAGCCTGTACATAGTTTAGCCTTAATATTTCTAAATAATGATTATTCACTATCCTCTTCTCTTCTTCATAATCTGTCATATTTGCAGCCATCCATACCGGTCCCTATAATCTCAGCCCGGACACACTGACAGCTCCTGCCTCCACACTGCCCCTGTTGTATGTAAAAGATGTGTTGTGTGCGGGGAGCCGCCGAGTCTACATTGTCTGTTCTTTCCAGCAGCTTTCCCCTCAAGTGATTATGCTAATGAGTGTTTGATCAGATGATTAAATTATAATTCGATTAATCCTGTGTGCTAAATGCTCTCAATGTGTTTTGCATTGCTTGGCTGGGTTGTATTTAAGCATATTGCCCTGCAGCATCAAAACAACACTGTGTGCTTGGCTGTCCTGCTATTGGTTTTCCAGCAGAGGATGCAGCCAGTCCTGGCGGTTGCGTGCAATGTTAATAGGCTGCCCATGGAACGGGAGGAATTACTGGGCCAATTTGCAACATTTCTCAGCTGTAATGCTGCAGTTACACTTGCGCTTTAATGACTATTAATACCCCTGTTATCACCTACTCATTTGTTCAGGATATAAAGGAGCATTATATTTCAGTACAGATAAGACTCTCTTCTGATAATGTATTCAAATATATCCATTTGATTCCATGTGGTTTTCATGTTCGCCTCTGCTGTAAATTTGTATATGAGATGACTGTGTGTCATGATCTGGGATGAGGCTCTGTTGATTGTAGTGACACAATGTTCCATTAAAAAAGGACATATTTATTCCAAACGAGTGCTGGTGACATGTTTCTTTTACTTCGTATTTTGCACGGTGCCATCCGTGATAGTCATTGCGAGCACCATCGTTCTTATTTGGCCAGGACTGCTGTAAGGTGTGCGGAGAGGACCCCCACCACCTGAAAACATGATCTGGGATCGGGCTCGGAGTCCAGCAGCTGAAACAGCAGGCAAATTTGTGGTGAAACAGGCCTGGTTTGGTACACAAGCAGACGGTAGTAGTATAGGAGCAGGCAGAAGTGTAGTCCGAGATCAAGCCGAGGTCAGTAGCCAAAAGGTATCGGGTATGAAGCAGAGGCGATGAGAGTAGTCGGTGAATCAGCAGCCAAAGGTCGGTACACAGGTAGCAGTATGAGCGGATTGTATCACAGTAGGAGCAGGAAGCAAGATAATGGCAGGAGCACAATAATCTGGCAAACAGGAAGTGTAGAGGCATTGCTAAAATAAGAAGTTCAGAGTTCAGCAGAAACTAGGTTTACCTGAGGATTACACAAGAGATCAGGCAAGGAGCTATCTAAGGTTCTAAGGTGGCTCAGCAGGTAGAACCACTGCCAGCTACAGCAAAGCCCTGGGTACAGATCCGGTTCCTAACACTGTGTTTTGCTGATAGAAAACATGGCGTGATACCTACACAGCGAAAAGTCATTCCTTTGTCTTTCCTGCCTGTAGGCACAGGCCTACTGTGCCTAATGGTCAATCTGTCCCAAAATTCAGTTGCTGTGCCCAAGTTTAGTCACAGTGCTGCTTCAGGACTAGGGATGAGCATTAGATGAGGCAGGCCTTGGGTCAAACCCAGTTTGCCAAAGCCTGCTCAAAAAACTTTGAACACCACTCCTCCTGACTTAATCAGTGTCAGAAGTTGCGGCGTGGGCATTCCCCGCTCCTTTGTGATGTATAGCTGCGGGCCGGGGAGTGCTCCTCCTTACAACTGATTTGGGTCAGGAGAAATAGTGGGGGTCAGAGTTTATAGCAAGCTTGGGCAAAATCGGGTAAACTGGATTCGCATAAAGACCCGCCTCTTCACTAATGAACACAGTCATGTTAAAGTTACCAATAAGCCCAATTAAACTCTATTTAAATTCACTAAATACATTCCAGGTGCATTAAAACGAAAGGTGTCTAATATCATACAGTTTGTTTTATTTCTAAGGGCAGGTTCACACCATTTTCTGGACCAGATCTGGTCCGGAAAATGGTGTGAACCTGCCCGCACTTCCAGTGAATTCCAGACCAGAAAAAACGAGACGTGCAGTATTTTTCTGGTCTGGTCTGGAACGGACTGCGCTGGTGTGAACAGAGGCCAGAAATAGCACAGGGATACAGTAGGATGCATTTTGGGTCCAGAAACATTCTGTTCTGGAGATGATCTGGATGTGCCCTAAGCAGTCGCAGTACACTAGAAAAGTCTGTTCCCTGCCAGCATGCTGCAGAGATGGACCTTGCTCTCTGTGTGGAATCTGTGGTCTCTCTGCAAAGGTGCAACACAACCCCTGTTGAATCACACCTTGCTCTGCTATCAGCTCTGACTGGCCATGGAGTGTTTTGAGCCTCTGCAGACTGATTGCCCACAGAGAGCAAAGGTCCCACTCTGCTGCTAGGGAACAACCTTTTTTACTGTAAGATGGGGAACATCTTTTCTTTTTATTTGATTTGGAATTTATTAGCTGATGTAATCTGAGAGTTTTAAAGCCCCACTGAACTCTTAATTTTGCTCATCCCTCACTCTGACCTTTTTTTTTTTATAAACAGCTCTTGGGAAGAAGGCCCAATTGCCAGTATTATTTACTGTGTCTGGGTTTTTAAGGGGTTAATTGCTGTAGCATTTTCTTTTTTTCTTAGATGAATAGCTACTGTACATGCATTTTGTTCTCTAATGACCTGTCTAAAGTCATTTGTGTACAGGCGCAGAGCTGTGCCACGGGGCCCTGTGCCTCGTTTGTGCCCTGCACTGGTCTATGTCTAATACCAAGCTATAGAGACTAGTGCAGCGCGGCCTGTCACATAACCGCCACAGGCTTCGCAAAACCGTCTCCCGTGCACATGCCGGGCGTAATCCGTCTGAACATCCTGAGGAAGATGAAATGTCTATTATTAGCAGGGAAACAACAGCCCCAGTGTATCATCCGGCGTAATGACTTAAACTCTGTCCGCTTGCATTATATGTGGCTGTCCGAGCGTCTGCGTGAAGCTCGCTTGTCTCTGGGTTGGCCTGTGAGGAGCCAGAACAATTTGCCTCTAAACAGACTGCCGTGATGTGCGGCGTGCGTTCTTAATTACCTAATTATGTGTTAATGAGGGAAATCCTCAAAATCTGGCAGGGATGGAGCCCAGGAGAGTGGAGATGGACTGACAACAATCTGGATGATAACTAGCCATATTTTCAGGAATGATGTGCCCAGTTCATACGCATCCAACAATATGTGGGCCATCTACACTGAGTGGCCAGTTTATTATGACCACCTGACGTTTGTAGGCAAATTAGCTATAATTAGCTATAATTTCGCGCTGAAGTTGCTAGAGGGCCAGACCATTATAAATAGGGAAGCAGGTTGTTTACCACAACAGTAGAAGTGATTTGTTTCTGAAGATATGGGGAAACAACGCGATTTAACAGCCGTTGAACGTGGGATGATTGTTGGCGCTCGGAGCCATGGAGCGAGTATCAGCAAAACAGCAGAATTCGTTAAATGTTCAAGAGGGGCTCATTGTTAAAGTGTTTAAAGACCGGACTGTCAGCCGAAAATCTGGGTCTGAACGTGCAAATTGTGGCCGTCAGCGACTAGTCAATGTTAGGGCAGAACGTAGAGTAGCAAGACTGGTACAAGACAACAGAAGGGCAACAGTGCAGTGTCAGATTCCTCGCATCACCTTTCAACATCTCGTAGAGTCACGAGGCGGCCCAACGAAGTCATCTCGTGGAGTCATCTCGTGGCCCAAAGAAGTACTGATGGGGGTGGTCATAACAATCTGGCCACTCAGTGTATAAGGCACAGCACAAGCAATTATAGTTGGGGGGGGGGGGTTGGTTGGACAGACTTTAAAGCCCAACACAAGGCTGTCCCCCATTTGCAGCCTCCAGTACACTGCTTTTTTTATTTACTTTTCAACCATTCTTCCATCCG
>NW_017306363.1:1440384-1451536 GCF_000935625.1 Nanorana parkeri
TATGATTAAAAGGAAAAGCAAAAAGGAGTTAGTGGGGGGGGGGGGGTTGGTTGGACAGACTTTAAAGCCCAACACAAGGCTGTCCCTCATTTGCAGCCTACAGTACACTGCATTTTTTATATACTTTTCAAACATTCTTCCATCCGGTTGTGTGGCATCACAGGTTCGCTCTCCCCTCTTCTCCCTCTGGCGGTAGGTGAGTTCTGAATACTGTGGAGAGTAACGCCACAAAAAGACATGGCGCTGTTCTCTGCAACATTCTCTTGCGAGCCCAAGGCAGCTTCATGATGTGTCATCAGGGGGCGTGTCCTTGACACCTTGGCTTCGCAGGAAGTGGGTTGAATGTCATTCATGTCGGAGGGCAACTGGTGCTAAATTTCAGAGTGGTTAGTCTGCTTTTTCGATTTGAACTAATGCAGGGAATTAAATATTTACATTTTTGTTTATAAAGCTAATTCAAGCAAAACTTAAGTTTTAAAGTCAAACTTTAGTTTTGCTATGACTTCTTCTCTTGCTGAGCTATATATTTTGTAAGGATTTAACCAAATGTCATGGCATGCTTACATTCTGTACATATTGGCATAGGCTATACAGCGCACATGCTTGAAGCAACAGTCCCGCTTTTCCCATTTGGTGGATGCTGCAGAGGTAAACCATCTGGAAGTCCCTTCTATCTCCCAGGGAATCTATTAGTTCCCAGGTCTGCACACAGGCTGTGCTCTTTAGGAGGGGCTTTCACCATACAAAAAAGACAGGAGCTGAATTAGCCCACCAGACTCCACTCTTAGGGCTCATCCACATCATAGCATTGCGCTAAACACATGGGATTCATGCATTTAGTGCACACTATCTCCATGCACCGCATGCTAGGTGTGCTGGTGCATTGCGTTACCATTCATTTATATGGCACCCCATCCCACTTCCTTGGAGGCATGCGTTTCAGTGCAACATGCATTGGTGCAATACCATGTGTTGCATTGAGGTGGAAAAAAGTAATGCATGCACTACTTTATTCCGTGAACGTAAGTATTGCATTCCCATGTTGTGCTGCATTGCAATGCATGCCTGGTGAGAGGTGCATTGGGGTGCCATTCAAATGATTGGCAATGCAACACACCAGCACACCTACCACGGATCCAAAAATCTAAAGTTGAATTTTAAATTCTTATAGAAATGATTAAAGGAGAACTATGGGGTTAAGGCTTTTCCCCATAGTTCTCCTTAGGGTGACGGGAGGACACAAACTAGCGTCCTCCCATCACCCTAAGCTCAGTATACCGCGAGCTACAGCTCGCGGTATATTGAGACGCCACAGTATACCGCGAGCTACAGCTCGCAGTATACTGAGACGCCGCAGCTGAAGCGGATCCCGACAATTGTGCCGCGATCCGCCCAGCTGCGTGAATGACAGCTGGCTCTGCCTATCTAGAGGCAGAGCCAGCTGTACACGCCCCCTCCCCCGTTCGATCCGCCAGTCAGCGCTATCGGAGCTGGGAGGGGGTAATACAGCCCCTCCCCTGTCACAGCAGAGGGCGAACGCCGGTATGTGTTTGCTCACCTACGGGAGGACACAAACTAGCGTCCTCCTGTCACCCTAGGCTCAGTATACCGGGAGCTGTAGCTCCCGGTATACTGAGACGCCGCAGCTGAAGCGGATCCCGGCAATTATGTCTGGGTCTGCCCAGCTGCGTGACTGACAGCTGGCTCTGCCTATCTAGAGGCAGAGCCAGCTGTACCCGCCCCCTATTCCGTCCGTTCCGCCAGTCAGTGATGGCGGATCAGAGGGGGGAATCCAGCCCCTCCCCTGTCACGGCAGAGAGCCGTGACAGGATCCAGAGGTGAGCGAACGCCGGTATGTGTTCGCTCACTTCCCGATCTACTGAGCCGACCTGTGACAGTCTCATTGTCACAGGTCGGCTAGGACTATGAGGTGAGTGAGAAGCACTCACCTCATAGTTCTCCTTTAAGGAGCTTGTGTAGAAATATGTGTATGTATAGACAATACTATTTAAATATATTTAATTATTTTATGTTTTAAGTAATGCTTCCTTTAAAAAATGTTAGGATGGAACGAAGTTCTACTTCTTTTGGGTACCTTTACTACTCTTCACATATTTCAGTTAAAAGTTTACAACATTAAAGGTCCATTGATGGTGGTATTGTATGACGGAAGGACAATACGTTCTTTGTCATAGGAGCAGCTGGGGTCCACATTGTCTATAAAAAGAGATTCAGCTTTCACATTGTGACCAGACTAATCAAACAATATAACAATGTCTACTTACAGCAAGAAGGAATTCTGAATAGCTATGACTGAGGATGCAATACATCAAATAATCCCATCATATTGTACATCCAGGAGCTCACCATTAGGCTTGTTTGACATCGGGAAAGGTGTGAGTTGACTAAATCAGGTTAGAAACACTACTGACACTTTTGCATGTGGTCAAAGTAATAGTCTCCCCTCATCTGAATGTCTAGTGTTTGCATTTTCCAAGACTGCAGATGGCCCAAAGTGGCCTCACAGGCTTGTCTTCCAAAAATGCTTCTGTGTGTCCAGCTAAGTCTGAAAGGCCTTCCATGCACCTTCCATCCCACAGCTCAAAGTGGGCGGCTCTGTATGACGGTGTGACCTACAAAGAAGTAAGCACTTTGAAATGTAGGATGAAGAGCAATGTCAGAGCTCTTGTCTGTGGTCATGATTCACTATAATTAGCGCGAAGCTCAGGGGGCTTTTAAAAATGCAAAACTTTGTATACTGTCTATAGTGGTGGTTGATTCAGTTTTGGGGTCTCGCAGAGGTTAAAGTTAAACTTGCAACACTGGGGGTCCCGGGTTCGAATTCCCGCCAGGACACTATCTGCAAAGAGTTTGCATGTTCTCCCTGTGCTTGTGTGGATTTCCTCCGGGTACTCCGGTTCCTCCTACACGCCAAAGACAAGCTGGTAGGTTAATTGTCTTCTGTCTAAATTGGCCCTGTATGTACACTATATTGCCAAAAGTATTGCGACACCCTCCAAATCATTGGATTCAAGTGTTCCGTGATATTTTCTTGCTACTAAATATTCCGCGGTCACCTGTTAGGGGTATTATAACAAAGTGGAAGCAACTGGGAAAAACAGCAACTCAGCCACGAAGTAATAGGCCACATAAAATGACAGAGCGGGATCAGCGCATGCTGAAGCGCACAGTGCGCAGAAGTCGCCAACTGTCTGCAGAGTCAATAGCTACAGACCTACAAACTTCATGTGGCCTTCAGATTGGCACAACAACAGTGCGTAGAGAGCTTCATGGAATGGGTTTCCATGGCCGAGCAGCTGCATCCAAGTCTTACATCACCAAGTGCAATGCAAAGCGTGGGATGCAGTGGTGTAAAGCACGCCGCCACTGGACTCTGGAGAAGTGGAGACGTGTTCTCTGGAGTGACCAATCACGCTTCTCTGTCTAGCAATCCGATGGACGTGTCTGGGTTTGGCGGTTGCCAGGAGAACGGTACTTGCCTGACTGCATTGTGCCAAGTGTAAAGTTTGGTGGAGGGGGGATTATGGTGTGGGGTTGTCTTTCACGGGTTGGGCTTGGCCCCTTAGTTCCAGTGAAGGGAACTCTTAAGACATCAGCATACCAAGACATTTTGGACAATTTCATGCTCCCAACTTTATGGGAACAGTTTGGGGATGGCCCCTTCTTGTTCCAACATGACTGCGCACCAGTGCACAAAGCAAGGTCCATAAAGACATGGATGAGGGAGTTTGGGGTGGAGGAACTAGACTTGCCTGCACATGGTCCTAACCTCAACCCGATAGAACACCTTTGGGAAGAATTAGAGCGGAGACTGCGAGCCCGACCTTCTCATCCGACATCAGTACCTGACCTCACAAATGCGCTCCTGGAAGAATGGTCAAACATTCCCATAGACACACTCCTAAATTTTGTGGACGCCTTCCCAGAAGAGTTGCAGCTATTATAGCTGCAAAGGGCGGGCTAACTCAATATTGAACCCTACGGACTAAGACTGGGATGCCATTAAAGTTCATGTGCATGTAAAGGCCGGCGTCCCAATACTTTTGGCAATATAGTGTATGTGGGATAGGGACCTTAATTTGTTAGCTCCTTGAGAACAGGGACTGATGTGAATGTTCTGTATGTAAAAGCGCTGCATAATTTGTTGGCGCTATACAGGTGAAACTCGAAAAATTAGAATATCGTGCAAAAGTTCATTTATTTCACTAATACCTGTAATAAATAAATAAGCTCCAGGAGAAAAAAAAATCTACCCTTGCTGTTTGGCTACCTCCCGCACTGCAAGGGTTAAATAATCAGATATGTAAATGTCCATTTGCACAGGTCCCCTATAAATGATCGCTCACTCCTGCAGTCTCCAAGACTGGCACCTACAGCCTGTTCTCGCCCCTTGCGGTCAGGGACTCGTTAACGTCATCACATCTAATGCAGGGCCCATAGCTCGGCATTATACATGAGGTCAATGAGGGGACAGTCGCAGAGGAGAGAGAAATGAGCACCAGCTGCTGGAGGACCAGGGAAAGCTGATTTTCCTGGCAAAGGATTTGTATTTCTCTCCATCCAGTACTGAGATTTACACAGCTCTACCACACCGCACAGCCATGTCTCCAGGAAAGGGGACCTGATCTTTTTTGCTGACCCTTTGACTTGCCCACCCACTCTTTGTGACTGAACAGTGACAGGGGGAAGCAGCACCCTGATGAGCTAATTTCCCTGTTACTCTGTTCTCTATCAGCTGACTGCTTGTGCTGCTCCTCCCTCTCCCCCACTGAGCTCTGCTGTACATTGAACTGCTATGTTGCCTGGGGCCAGAATGGGACCTTAATATGGGGGTTGTTTGTGTCTCCGCAGTGTCTCCGCAGCTAAAAACCTTTTTAAGACGTTCATATTAAAGTTATCAAGTAATTTGCTACTACAACTCTTTGTTTTATTTCTTTTTACTGACTATTACGCCACCTCTTTCAGCATTGCTTCCTTTTGGGAGTGGAAGGCATTTAGAATTTACACTGAGGCCCTGAGATGGAGATGGTGAAAAATAATGGCGGCAGATGGTTAGCTGGAAAATTAATTGTAGAAGTTATTCCATGCACTGACCTCCCTCTTCCCTGACAACGTCTGTCTACAGGTCTGGTTCCTAGTAGTGTACGGACTATGTTGACCACTCTTTTGCTACCTGTCTACAATTTACACATCTTATGTGTTAAGCTCAATGACAGTAGGGAGGTTGTGGAGGAGGACCCATCGTAATTTTGCTATGGGGCTCCGTGATTTGTCGTTAGGCTACTATACACTCTCTGTTTGCCTGAGGAGGGGCCGCATGGACCCGAAACGTTGCTAGAGGTGTTTTCACTTGGGTCAATAAACTTATTGACTTGAATACTTGGAGTGCCGGTGACTTTATTATTTTGTACGTTTTTGACGGAGGCATCCGTTGTTGCTGCGGCACCCGCCCTGCTGCATGGACATTTTCCAGTCAGGAGTGCGATGGGATACTTGGACTTTTAGGCTACTATGGGGTCAGCTAAGGTACCAGCATGTTTTGGGATTTTAAAATAAAACGTGCGATTTGTGTTCCAGTTGACATTCAAACTCGCAACTACAGAGTGCCGCCGTCATAGCAGTACTGTCCTTGTACACCTTTTCAGATAATTAATTCAACTCAAAGTAGGTTAGTTAGCCATGGCTGCTCTAGATTGTGCAGTTTAGCTAGTAAGCCCCTGGCATCACTCTGATCGTTCGTCGCTTTGTTGTGGTTCGACCTGATTGTAGCATATTAAATCATTTTTTTAAACAAACTCCAAGCAAAACCCAAAAATCCGGCATATGTATGTAAATGGGAAGAAACATATTACCCGTGGCTTTTTTGGACAAGAAAGAAAAGACAATGCTTAAACTCCTCATACGCTGCTCAAATTTCAGCTGATTCCCGTAAATCAGCTGAAATTTAAAAGTTATGAGCTTCCATTAAAAGTTTGAAGAAAAAATGGCCCTCCCTCTCGCCCTCCCTCTCTCGCCCTCGCTCTCTCTTTTGCCCTCGCTCTCTCTTTTGCCCTCGCTCTCTCTTTTGCCCTTGCTCTCTCTTTTGCCCTCGCTCTCTCTCTCGCCCTCCCTCTCTCTCTCGCCCCCCTTGTCGGCTGAACAGCGAATTCAGCCAATCAATTGCAGTCAGATATTCCATGCTCCCGTGGCTGTATGATTACAATAGCTGGCAACCATGGCATTTTTGTTAAAGCAGAACAGAGGCTGTAAGTGAAAAGCTTAAAATCCTTTTGACTTTAATATCACTTTAAAGCAGTAGTCAAGATTTGCATATCACTTTAGTTTTCCATATCTCCAAATCTCTCTATTGCTCATTTAACACGTCTCTCACTGAAGGTAATCTCTGCTTCTGCATTATACTATTCATTTTTCATATTCTCCATTTCAATTGCCAAGGTTTACTTTAACATTTATTGAACAGGTGCATCTGATAATACATGATTGATATTCAGTGGCCAGGTAGTAATGTACATGCCTAAAGCGGTCCCATGACGCTGCTGTGAAACGTGCGGGGTGCTGATTCCTGTAATGCGCTGCAATCTTGTAATTTAAGCATGTTCTCATTATCTTCATTATCTTGTTTCAGCTATGTTCTGCAGCCAGTCTGGTGTGTGAGCTGTCACTCACCAGGACAGCATGTTAAATAAGGCATATCCTCTAGAAGTGGTTGAAAGAAGCAAGCCTCTTCTCTAGCGTTCTAATAGCGGGGTATTCAGTCATGTGATGGAAAGTGGATTTATTGACTCACAATGTTTACAGATACCAATCAGACAGGCATGGAGCACAAGGAATAAAAGCGAATTGTGCGGAGGGACAGCATGGCAGGAGGGAGAAGGGGATCCAGGTATATGAAGGGTTAAATTGTTAAGGAAAAGAGAGTATGGAAGGAGGGGTCGCTTATCGGATTGGAGGAAAGTAAAAAAGGGTGGGACATCTGAATGGTAGGATCCTTGTGGAGTTCAAGAAGTTTACAGAAGAATAAGTCTTAGCCAGGAGAAGGTTTTTCCCTCCCGCCCCCTTTTTTTTTTAAAACATTTTTGTTTTGTATGTTTCCTCTCTGTTTTCTGTTTAGGTTGTGGAGGTTTGGCTCATCACGGCAGTCTCTAGGTAGTTTGTGGTCTTTGAAGGTGGTCAGGATTCCATTGGCTTATTAAGAACGGTTGGGGACCCATTATAGGTGTGGTGTCCTTTAAGTGGTGGTCAGTTGGTTTGATCACTTAGTCGGCTGGATGTGTCTGTGGTTATCAGATAGTTGTCCCCAAAGTGGTGGTGTTGCAGCCGGGGGGCCCATTATTAGTCATCTGAAGCCGCAGATGCAGGTTATGGGGTGGTTTCCTTGTTACTTTGTACTTTCAGGGACTCAGAATCCTGCGGTAAACTATTTAACTGGGTTAAGTTGTTTCAGATAATATCTTGGTTATTTTTGTATTTAATTTGATATTTAATTAAAGATAATAAATGGCTGCTTTGGCCTTTCAACTCCATACAAATCTGGTTTGATTTATTTTGGTAAAATGGGGTTTGGGGGACGTCACAGTACGGTAAGTGGGTGACTGGTGTAAAAAATGGGAATGCCTCTAAAATACCCTTGTAATGTAAAATGCGTATCTTGAAGAGTTTGTTGCAGAGCCCCATAGTGAAGAAACTTGTATGCAGTTACAGAGTTCAGTTATGAGGTACTTTTGTACATACTCAGCAGCTGGGAGACAGCATGAGTTATGGGAATTAGGGAAGACAAGCAACAGGGCGGCAATGCAGGAAAACCTGTTTATGAGGACAATTCATTACTATTTCACTGAATATTCATTCATATTCTAGAAATGTGACTGGTTCTGTAAAGACCCCAGTAAAACTGGGAATCCTCTGTATGTAAGGGACCATACACTAGGGTGTTCAGGTAACTGGCTTTGTGCAGCTCAAATGTTTCCTTAGGATGCAGAGTGGCAATCAGAGATTTACAATGAAATTTGGTATTGCATCCCAACCATGAAGTACACTTGTGAGCAGACTAAAGACATATTTACACATTCTTAAAAAGCAGTAAAACAACTCTCTAGCTCTAGAACAACCTCATTGACCTCTGTAGCTGCAGGCATTGTGGAGCAATTTATCCTCACAATTTGCAGCAAAAATACTTTCACTTTTATTTCCTTGCAGTGGCTGGTTTTGCCTCCCCATTCCACGAGTGACCTGGCAGCCTGCCAACCTTCCTATCTCTCTAATAGTGATAAGCAAAGAGAGTTTGCTCAGGTTTGCTTAATGTTCACCAATTGAAACAATTTCAAATTTTTTTTGGTGAATGAGTAACAAGGGGTTACCATGTACCCCTTATCCACATAGTGGGGTTCACATATCTAAATTACCCCTTATATTAAAGATTTCGATAATTCCCCCCCTGACTTCTTCCCATGGAGATCCCCACATCCACCAGGCCAGAGATGTGAGGATGAGGCCATTGTCCCCATCAACAGCAACCAAAATACATGCCACATGCTGTGTGTGTGTGTATATGTATGTATATATATGTATATGTATGTGTAATTAATATATATATTCTATTATCTATCTCATTCTGTCAGCACATGTGTAAGGCAACAGCACTTGATAGCAGAAGAGCATGTAGAAAGATCAGTCCCTCCTCTGGATTGTTCAGTTGTATGTGTAAATTTTGAACATGAGCTACTGTGCTCCGTAAACACTTTTTGTTCCACGGAGCAGCTAAGAACAGATGGGTAGTTAAGTGAAGCTAATGGGTAGATTATGTGAAGCTAAAAGCCTCACAAACCACAAATTATTCATAGGCTATGTTTTATAACTGAAAATCATAAGGCCTTGTTAAAATGCATTGGAGTCAACGGGAAAGGCTAAATTGGGGTGATTTTGGTGGTCTGTAAGGGTGCAATGGTGTATGGCTCCTATGGAAGCTCCTTTTAAAATTTCCTGGACCTTGTACGAAAAAGAGTTCCTCATTTTTCGTTTTCCGCAGAAAGAGAAAAAGATAACAGACAGGGAAAAAAGGAAAGTAGAATATTTTAAGTGTGCTAATATTTTGCTATCTCCATTTATTCTACTTATGCCACCCTAGACTGCCTAACTATGTATGACGATGTGCATTCATACATTATTTACACCCGTTTCCAACTCTGCTTTAGTCCAATGGAAGCAGGCGGCTGCTCAGCACAGAATGATGGGCAAGAAACTAATTTTCTGCCCAGAGACACTGCAGCCATAAGGGATCATGGGAAATGTATGTAAAACTCAGATTTGTAATGTTGCTTTCTTTCTTAGATTGCATTAAAAACATACTGAAGCTGTGTCCCAAGTCTTCTTTCTTCTGGGCTGCAATGTGGGAAGCAGACGTCTTTTGAGTGTCCAGGTGGCTGTCTAGTGACATGGACATTTCCTATTGACTGTCCATCGGCAGCTCCAAAGACTCCAGCAGCAACAGCCTGACTGGTCAGTGGTGGGCCCAGACTGCAGCAATGGATTTCGGGTATCTGCTAGGGGAAGAGGAGGGTCATGTGATGGTGGAGTTGGGTGAGAAAAACAGGAGGGCTGTATTTAAAAAAAAAAAAAATTGTGAAAGAGATGGTATGTATTTTTGTATTTGCCTGGAGATTTGTCTAAAGCAGGAGAGGGCAACTCTGGCCTCCCAGCTTTGCTTTATCAACAAATCCCAACATGCCTCTGCCTCTGGGAGTCATGCCTGTATCTGTCAGTCTTGCAATGCCTCATAGGTCTTGTAGTTCCACAATAGCTTGACTGCTGGAGTTGGCCACCCCTGATCTAAAGTGTATGTCCAGCAAAACTTTTTTTTTTTGTCAGGTTGTATTTATACCCCTGTCAGTTGTTTACTGCTTAATAGGGCTTTGTTATAAAAATTTCCCCCATTTCCTGTCACAGTGACAACGGTTTAACCAGACAGAAAGAAAGTGGAATCCTGCCGCAGAAACGCAGACTGAAAGGAGTTTCTGTGACCTTCATGAGTCATTTAAACCGCCAACCACCCATTTAATTTCTCCTTCCCCATTGACTCCATTGCATTTCCTAAAAATGGCAACATTTTTCTGTAATCTCCGAAATTTTGGGGGGAAATAAACTCTCAATTTCATTCAATCCATGTCATGACACCAGTCAACCAATCTGTGACTGAGCTGGAGGGAACTCCTCGTGGGCCCAGGGGACCAATCATCTTTTTGATTATTTGATTTGATAATTTCGCTTGGTGAAAACGGAAGGGTTCCTACCTACGATCATTGTTCTTTGAGCGGCACAGTGATTAATCCTGCGATAGCGGCTTTGGAAATATACTAGAAACGTATATTTTATGGTATCATAAGCTCAGGAATAAAAAAACTAATTTGCGCTGAGATCCAGGCAGGAGTTTATATACATAAACACAGTGAAAACACATTAATTAATGCTTTTTTCTGAGCTCTAATTAAGCGGGACTCTTCAGAATTGGCTTCAAGATTTCATATGGACCATATGTTGAAGCATTTGTTACCATCTAATGAGAAAAGCAACACATTCTATACATAAGCTGTATTTCTCTCTGTGGCGTTTAATGGATTCATTATTTAGACTTGTTGGAGGTGCGTAGGGGGGCCATTCAAATGTCATCTTGATTTTTCTGCATTCTTCTGTTTGGGAGAGAAATGTACGCTATCTGTTTTGGGATATGTTAACCTCATCATTGCCCGGTGCTTGCTGATTTTTTTTTTCCCATTAGGGGTGTGCGTTTGCCCGGTGCTTGCTGATTTTTCTTTTTTTTTCTAATCTACTTGAGCAATTTTTTTCCTTGTTATATTTCAAGTACATGTAAAGGGCCAATTCACACCAGTCACTGCACAAACCACTGAAAAAAACTACTGCATGGCATACTTTTTTATTTTAAGAACACACTACCGCAATGCTCGTACGTTGTGGTATGAACTGAGCCGAACTTGACAAGGCAAATAGTCTTGCATTGTGGCTGCACTGGAATGAACGGCCAGAGCAGTCCCAGGCCAGCACATATGGTGTGAATAGGCTCTAAAGGCTAAATTTACGTTTGATACCATGTTTTCATGTTCTACCCATAATCCCCATG
>NW_017306363.1:1451552-1461640 GCF_000935625.1 Nanorana parkeri
TTATGTCACAGTTTGAATTTGGAGCACGTGTTTGTGGCTCTGCCCGCACAGCCACATCATACATTCATGAATCCTTTGACAGGGTTTGTGAATGGCGAGACTACTACTCAATGGAGCGGAGGGTGATAGAGGTGAGTGGTCACTGCCGCAGAACAGAGGATCAGCTGAGTATATCTTCTTTGTGTTAGCCCCTAGACCAAAATGAGCACTTAACCCTTGCAGTGTCGGGGGTTGCCCTATTGCAAGGGTTAATTTTTAGTTTTCCTTGATTTCTTTTTTAAAGGCCCCACATAGGCTTATTTTCTATTTGTTGCATTTTAATTTAAGACTGTACATTCAGGTTCTTGTATAAGCCCACTTACGACCTGTTCTCTTTTAAGCCGTTAAGCCATTGTGGCCATTCTATTGCAGCACGCTCTCATCTGCTCAAATATTTAGAAGCAGTTATTAAATCGTACGTATTGTCAGTTCTAATGTGTTTACCTTTATCATGTTGGAGAGGGGGAAAAAAAACCCCAGACCATATGTAAATAGCATGCACAGGCAGCGTGCCATATGCATTGTACAATTATAATAGGATAATACTCCATTCTGTCCATGGGAAGTCCCAGCCACCTGTCTTGCCTGCTAAGTCCTGTACATCTGATGTCTAGCAGGTAACCTGATAGCCAGTCTGTTTGTATAGCTTTGTAATGTGAATCCGTGGTGCTATAGCAGAGCTGCCTCCATGGTTATTCTATACAATAGGCATTGATTACATGCAAAGCTTCTTCTGTGTTCCAAGATAACCCAAAGCTCAGAATTTAAAGGGAAATTACCATATTTTATTTATTTTGTATTTGTATAGTGCACACAATTTACGCAACGCTTTACATAGTGCATAGTCACATCAGTTCCTGCCCTCTAGGAGTTTTCAATCTAAGCTCCCTATCTGACATACTAGGGTCATTTTAGATAGGAGCCAATTAACCTACCAGCATGTCTTTGTGTGGGATGAAACCAGAATACCTGGAGGAAACCCACACAAGCACAGAGGGAACATGCAAACTGCATGCAGATAGTGTCCTGGCTGGGATACAAACTTGGGACCCAAAGTGCTAACCACTGAGCCACTGTGAAGCTTTTTTAAATATGCAAGTAAGGGCCCGTTCACACCAAAATCGGAAGGTAATTGTAAACGGAGGGTCCATTGACTTTCGATTGTACCTTCTGATTTGCTTCCGATTGGTTGCGTTGCAATTTGTTTTTTAACAAATGATAACGCAAGGGCACCGGAAAATGAATGGGTCTGAATGGGGCTAGTTCATGCTGCTGCGTTGTGTTATGTTGTGCTGAAATAAAAATAGAACATGCACTACTTTTTATTTCAGTGCAATGGAATGGAGCGGTGTGAACTGGTTCCATTCACACCCATTCATTTTTTCTTTTACCTTCCATTGTCATCGGTTGAAAAATGGATTGCGATGGATCCCAATGGATCTTGGATGGGGCCTATAAAAGAGATCAGCTTTTAGGGTCTGTGCTGGCAGGCTTTTCTATGCTTCAAGCAGGTTTTGAATTCCCTGAACACTCTAGCGGCGTGCGGACATTTTTTCGGGAGAATGAGTCGCTGCTTATTCATATATAAATAGCGCCACCCATTCATATGTAAATATCACAGTTGACACTATTTTCAGTGGGGAGCCAGTAACCCCTATCTTAATTTTGGTTGCCCCTGTCTGCCTGACATCTTGTGTCCGGGTTTCTGCTGCCATGAAACCCAAACATAGCATTCAAAACCCGGACTGTCCTGGTCAAACCTGGACAGGTGGCAACCCTAATTCCCATACAAGTCTATGGGGATGCCAAACCCAGAAGAGATTAAATGCAGCTCAAAAGGGGGCCAACTGGAGGTCAAATGCTCCTGTCAATGAATCCTGAATGATATCAGAAGCTTCTCAAACTGATGCCATCGAAACGGGTCATAATGTACATGATCATGTGAGTGTATGTTCATGTTTTACAAACCTTATTTCCAGGTATAGGTTCATTCTACATCTATAGGGTGTACAAATATTTGCTTTGTGTATATACTTTCTCTGCTTCCTGGTTGTGCTTTTCTAATCCTTTTCATCTCTAAACCAGACACGATCTGTTTTATTGAACATAATGTTTAAAAGTAGTACTAAAGCTGCTTTTTACATAATCTAGTTGCAGGTGACAAATGTAGCTCTAATCCATTAGAAATTTTTATTAATAAATACACGCGCACACACAGGGCTGTCCCTAAAATGACGCTGTTGCAGCAATGTGCACAAAGACTCTGGTACCTTAGACCACTGCAGGGGGGGAACGAGGTGAACGGGGGCAGCCTAAGAGCCAGCTGGCTCCATGGATCAGGTGAATATAACTTTTTTTGTTAACCTGGACAAAAATGAGCAGTTAACCCTTGCAGTGTGGGGGTAGCCCCACTGCAAGGATTATAAAAATGTGCGCCTGGAGTTCTGCTTTAACAAATCAAAATGGCGCAAATGAACAAAGTTCTTTGTTAAGCTGGCCATACACCTCTGGATTATCTGCAGATTTTCTATGGTCAGATGGAAAAAGTGCAACAGATTCCTCCATCTACGCTAAACTGTGTGGATGGAGGAATCTCCCACTGGGCCAAGCTTCAGTATCTTCCTAGTCGGCTCTGCTGGCTGTCAAAACACCTGAACAATGCCTGCATCCAATCAGATTGTTCAGCTATTTTGAGCCCAGTCTTATATTGTTCAGGTATTTCGCTTGGCCCAGCCGGAGATTCCTCCATCCACACAGTTTAGCGTAGATGGAGGAATCTGTTGCACTTTTTCCATCTGACCATAGAAAATCTGCAGATAATCTATAGGTGTATGGCCAGCTTCAGGCTTTAGTTTTTGTTTAGTGTCCCTGTTGCTTTAATTCCAGGAGAAGGGCCCAACTCATCTTGCCAATCATGTTATCTCTCTCCTACAAACAATAAATCAGTCTTGTTGCTCTGGTGAGTGACTTTTATAGCTCCAGGAAGGTTTGCCATAAATGGATCGGTGTATAATTCTTCAATCGGTTTGTGTACAGCTTTACATTTATTTAACATGTACTGTATATCACAGTGGTGGTAGTTTGGGCACGTTTGCCTTGTTTTATAACTATGTGTTTTAAGCCAAAATTCCCTTTTAACAGATACTATGTTATCAGTATACAACTGACATTATCCATTATCGACAAGTGAAGCAAAGAATTGATGAGTGTTCCCAGCCGCATCCCCCCTACACCCAGAAGGCTTCTATAGTGATGATACAGTCGTTGTGTATGTGTTGATATTGCATCCCTTCTGGACATGTGCGTCAGTTTCCATGAATGAGAGTATGACGGTAAAACGCTCATTTCCCCCCATACCACCAGAGGCTGATGGGGGGGACAGAACATTGGAATGTCACCGTCTCACTCACGTGTGTTTACCTGCCTTGCACAGCCTGCACGCATCAGAACTGCCTTGCTAAGCAATATGCCAGAAGTCTCCTTAATTATAAATGGGACAAATAAATCATTTATAGGTATCACTTAATTGCACTTGAATGCTTCAAAGGCTGAGAAATTAGAACAATTAGGCATTTCAGCTCGGTTTAGCCTTCAAGGTTTTAAGGAAATGTTGTGGAATTAAGTAGCAGCACACTCAATTAGGGAAACAAACTCTATTAGTAAATTAGATGCAAATGTACCCTTTTCATCTGCTCCTGTTAGGAACGGACGATGTTTGGCTGGATGGTAACCATATAGCGATGAACATCTAATGGTTGTGCTCAGCTGGCAGAGGTTTTGGCGCCTCTTCTGGCTGTGGAAAAAAATGAATTAGAGAATGTTTAGTATTGTTTTATGCTTAAACTGGGAAATAAACATTTTCAAAGTATGCCTTCCCTTCTATTCAAATACATATGGGCAGGGCCGGATTTACTCTCTCTGCTGCCCCAAGGCCGGTTCCTCAATGCGCCCCCCTACCTGCCACCCACAAGGCTAAATGTAGAAAACAACTACCTGCCCAGCACCCGGAACTGCATGTCCCGGCCGTTGGGAGATAGGAATTCCACACCCCTGAGGCCGGGTCTTGGTTGGCATTGCGGGAAATCCGGCCCTGCATATGGCAGCATTTTGTGAATTCACCACATCCAGAAGATGGAGAGTGCTAGAATAAGAGCAGTGGCTTTTCTATAACTTGGACCCAAAGAGCAGATTTGATTATATGCAGCTGAAAGACTCAAGAGTGTTAAACCCCACCTCTCTAGCACTATTTGACTTAGTTATGCACATGCTGCCAGCAAGCATGCAGGCAGTGCTCATGTTTCTATTAGAAAGCCCAGCATCCTCTATAAAATGTGTATCATGGATGTACCCTCTATGTTTTTTAAACAAAAATTGTAAGAAGTAAAGCTAAATCTTTTTCTTGGGTTTACTTCTCTTTTGGGTCACAGGAGTACATTTACTATTGTACTCCTTAGACCCAAAGGCAGCAGATAGCAGGCTACTGCCCACTATCTGCTGGCAGCGCAGAGACACGCTCCAGCTAGGAAGGATCCCAACAATATTGTCAGGATCCACCCATCTGCCTGATTTGACAGCTGACTCTGCCTTGCTAGAGCCATAGACAGCTGTGCCTGCCCCTTCCCCTGTCTGCCCCTCCATTGAGCGCTGGAAAAAAAAGGAGGGGATGGGGGGGGGAGCTGTGCCTTGAAATGTTCACACATTGTCATGCATTTTCATGGTACAGGCAGGGTGACTGCTAGCGCCTGGCAAGGAATGACCCTAATCCAGAGAGCTCCTGATATTAAGGGGGATTCTGATGTGAAAATGGGGGCCTCTGAGGTAAGGGGAAACACTTTTTTTTGTGTGAGATCCTCCCTTAAAATCCAAACTAGCCATAGATTTTTGTATGCAAAAGCAAGCTGCATTTGTCTATCAATAAAAGCCCAAACATTTGTGTCATTTAGAACACGGCCAATGTTACATTCGCTGGCCCTGAATGCTTTTAAACATTTGGCATTTTTAAAATGACATTGTTGATTTATATTGATTCCCTTGGAAGTCAAGTTCAATCCCGCTTGCATGGCTTTACACATCGGATGCAATGCAAATGTCATTTTTAGCCTGAAACCCGCATATTTGCTCCCTGCACCCAACGCAGCAAGATTGTCTAATTCTTATTATTAACCATGGCAAATAAGGTGGAAATCAGGCAGCTTGGATAGGACCGCTTTATAAATATGCTTTGTATTTTCATAGAGTTAAATTCAACACTGCTAGATGAACGCAGGTTCATAGCTACCAATTGGGAATAGAATTTGTGATGAGAATTAGAGCAGAAAATGCTTGTATCTGGATGTCAGTTATGCTGCGTAAAGTGTAGCTGCCACAATTGCAGGGTGGGGGTGGGGGGAGACGCTATACCACCTTAATCTAGTTACCTGCACAGTGCAAACCTATCAGTATTTGGATCCACTTTGCCCTTACATATACTTCACATGGGGCTCAATTCTCAAATAGCACAAGGGTAAGGATCTTTATTTTAGCAATGTGACTGTCATTATCACATCTCATTGGATTTAGCTGAAAGTAACTGTCACTTTTATCAAAATAGGAAACTTTATCCTGGTGTGTTAGCATGACCCTATAAATGTGATATTAGGAGACAATTCAGAAAAATAAACATGAAGCTTGCAAGCATGTTTTTTTAACGGGTTAATGCATATGAAGATGACATTTCCCTTGCTGGTAGATGCTGGAGTTCTAAGCTGGCCATACAGGGGGGAAAAAAACGGATGAAGGTAAAAATAGCATTTTGTGAAAAAAATTCACATCAGTTGTATTAATACACAATGTTTTAGCAAACTAAAAATGTCATTTAATTAGGATTTAGATCTACTTTAAAAGAGAACTATGGGGCAAACTTTTTATCCCATAGTTCTCTTAAGTGTCACGGGAGGACATATACTAATGTCCTTTCGTGAGCCAAAGCTAAGTATATAGCAGGCTACAGCTCGCGGTATACTGGGACCGCCGCAGCCGGGACAGATCCCGACAATACTGTCGATTGACAGCGGGCTCTGCCTATCTAGAGGTAGAGCCAGCTGTGCCCGCACCCTCCTCGTCGGTTCCTCCACTCAGTGCTGGAGGTTCGGAGATGGAAGGGAGGAATCCCTGCGGGGAGCGGTCACTGACAGTCATCACTCTCTGCAGGGAGATGATCGGAAAGTGAGCGAGAGACGGTATGTGTTTGCTCCCTTCCCGATCAATAGAGCCGAAGTGTGACAGTTTCAATGTTGCACGTCGGCTCTAACTATGATGATGAGTGAAAATCACTCGCCTCATAGATCTCCTTTAACTACTGTACACGCGTACCCTTTAGAACCATGGACAGAGCTGCTGCTCTCCAGGGTCCTGATTTGTTAAACAGCTGAATTTGCATTGTATAGACTTCCTGTTCAGATTAGCTCCAGAAAACGATACACATTTTCTGAAGTCTGAATGTCAATTTATTTCAGTTTATTAAGATCTTTAAAGTTGTACTAAGGGCTAGGCGGAGGTTTTTTTTTTGCCTTAATACATTCTCTGCATTACTGTAAAAAATGCCCAGCATCTTTCCATGTATTTCTGTCCTCAAGTACTTACCTCTGGTCACCACCTCTTGGTCTGGGAAGATATCACTGTTTCCTGAACAGCATGGTTTATGGGGAGGCTACTGAGGGCAGAGGAACGATGGCTGTCAGTCAAACTGTGGCTGTGAGTGCAGTGGAGGGAGCAGGAGTATGGCTTGCTGCATGCTGTGTATGTCAGTAAGGCGCGGGTCACAGCCAAGGAACGTTCATGCATGCTAGCAGCCAGCTGGCTAAAGGAGACACCAGAGGCAGACGGGGGGAGAGTAGTTCGGGGACCAACTGGAGGATGAGCAAGAAAATCACTTTAACCACCTGAAGACCGGGGTGGTAAACCCCCTTCCTGTCCAGGCCATTTTTCAGTGTTCAACGCTGAGGTACATTGACCAACATTATTCAGTCATGCAACACTGTACCAAAATGAATGTTTTTGGGACAGATAGAGCTTTCTTTAGGTGGTATTTAATCACCACTGGGTGTTTTCCCTACATTCTCTTATGGAACATTTAATATTACCCAATTTTTTGGTAAAATAAAAAAGATGGGGTCATGTCGGGTAAATAATATGTAGATTCCTTGTTGCACTCCTTACCAGTCTCTGTCCCAAATGGTATGGGGGTTGTCACAGTGCCAGCAGTAACGATCGTAGATACAGTAGATGTCACCAGCACACCAATTTCATTTTAGAAAGACCAAGTGTCCATTTATAAGGAAAAAATGGTCAATCGGACAAGCGCTTTCAGGGCCACGCAGGATCCCCTTCATCAGGCCCGGCAATGACAAAATATTGTCAGGTAAATAGACTCTAAAGATGTTAAGCCTCAAAACTGTCCGCGCCCGTGAAATCGGGAAAAAAAAAAACTATCATACCCAAAATTGCCCATAGGTCACACTTTAAAAGCTTTTACTGCTTATCAGTTATGTCTTACTAGTGATTGATGATCCTAGAATTATTACGCGCACTCCATTTGCGGTGATATGTATCATGTGCGGCGTAGATGTCATTTTTGCACGTAGGTGCACCCGACACACGTTTCTGTTTTTATGTGACTTTAATTTTCTTTTAAACTTTTTTTTTTTTGCACTTAACTTTATTGCTATCACATAGGGGACTACCAAGCCCCCTATATGATGGCACAGATACAGTGACAGGTCCTCTTTATGGAGACATCAGGGTTCTATTTGACCCCTAAGATCACCTAGGGACTTCACCTGCTTCTTCTCCGGCTACAGCAGCCAGAGAAATGACACGTTGAAACCGGAAAACTTTCAGTGATTGGCAGGAGATCAGCTACTGGAAGTGTGCTGATCTCCCTCCTATCAAAGTACAGAGACCCAACGTGCCGTTTCCAGGCCGGCATGCGAGCAGGAAAAAAATATTGCCATACATGTAGCGAGCCCAGCATCTGTTTATATACAACCAGATTCCAGAGAGATCCTCACAGGTAGGTTGGCTGGGTGTAGTTTCAGAAGTCTGTGTCATGCAACAGATTGCCTAGTTATTCCATCAAACACTTGAAATTAAATTTAATTAGGGACAGTATGATGTGAACTGCTAGGACACGGGTGTCAGGCCCCTATCATTGTTTCTATAGCCCAGATATTATCTTCCTTTTCTGTGCTGCTGAGATCATCTAATAAACTTTCAGTATAAATGACTGAAAACAAACAGTAACATCACACAAGACACTCTCATGCCTCCGTATAAATAAGCAGCTTGTATACCAACCAGTGCAGACAGCAGATCAAAGCTTCTCGTCTTCTTAATATCTTTGTATTGTGTTACAGGAGATACAACCATAGGAGCAGAATGAACAATATGTAAAAATAATCACCACAAGCATGACATAGTATAAAAAACTTGTCATAAAAAATGTGGCAACAAATATAGCTGTGAAAAGATAAGAAGTTATTTTTAAGTGACTTCTCCCTTCCGCGTTACAGCCCCCTCGCCTCATTCTCCATCTTACTTTGTATCTTTGTGTTGCCATTCAGTTCTGTGCTTTCTTATCCCTGTCTCTTTCCTGCCTCCCCTTCTTTATCGTTCTCTCTCCCTCTGTCTCCTTCAGGCTTATTGTTTTCCTGTTGTCACTCTATTTATTGTTCCGTATCTCCCTCTTTGTCTCTCTGTCTTTCCAGTTTTATTTACTACTCTGTATTTTGTGTTCTTATCTTATTTCTCTCTGTTTCTATGTCTCTGAAATTATAATTACTGTTTTCTCTCATATCCCCCCACCCCCCTTACCTGCTTTCTTTCTGCCTCCATTCCTCTCTCTGATTCTTTCACCCCCTATCTCTCCGTTTTCCTATTGCTCACACTCTTCTCTGTTCCTCCACCCTGTCTCCCCCTACCCTGTCTCCCCCCTCTACCCTCCACCCTTTCTCCCTCTCTCTCTCACCCCCCCCCCTACCCTCAACATTGTATCTTTCTCCCTCCTCTATCTACTCCCTCTCTACTCTCTCTCTACCTCCTCTTTCTCTCTTTCCCCCACCCTTCTATCTCTCTCTCCTTTTTTCTCTCCCTCCCTCTCTCTCTCTTTCTCTATCACCCCCTCTCTCCTGTTTCATATGTCTCTCTCTCCTGTTCCCTCATGCACATTTTCTCTCTTGCTTTTTCCTGTCTCTCTCTTTCTTTCTCTCTTTTTCTCTCCTCTCCAATTTCTTTATCCCTCTCTGTCTTGTACTCATTTCCCCTTGCTCTCTCCCTGTCTTTCCATTATCATTATAATGCTTATGGTGTGTATACATGGAAAGAGATTGGGGGAATATTTATCAAAACTGGAGCAGAAAAACTCTGGAGCAGATTCGCACTGCAGCCAATCAGCTTCTCTGTCTCATTTTCAAATCTTACCTGAGCAAACTGCAGAGAAATGCTCCAGATTCTGTTTGTGCCAGTTTTGATAAACCCACCCCCCCCCCCCCCCTCCCATTGTATTGCGCCTATAGAGGATGAATTGTGTTTTCTCTAGTTTCTTTTTGTTTCCTTTATGATAATTAGCGATTCCCTTCTCTCTCCTCATTGCTTGGTTTCCTCTACTTCATTCTCTCAGTTTTACTTCTGCTCTCCCTTTTTTATATTGATTTTCAGTGTCAGGCGTTAGTTAGCTCCCAGTAGGTAGCATTGTGCACCGGAAAGGTGTTCCAGTTAAAACTGAACTCCAGTATACTATAACATTTTCCACATTACTTCCTTTCCCTGTTCCCAATAAAAAACATGTATTTTTCTTTCAATCACTTACATATATTTTGAGAAATCATTTTTTAAAAGGACTGTGATGTCATAATTTCTAGTTAAAAACAAAATGCAGAGACGCTCAGCCGCATATCCTGCAAGTCTATTCAGACAGGTGTGGGTGGGACAGACAGAGGAGAGTTGAACCCAGTTTGCCTTAGTCTCCCAAGACCATTCAAAACCGTGACAACTAACCCCCCCTAATCCCCCCC
>NW_017306363.1:1461718-1509702 GCF_000935625.1 Nanorana parkeri
TACTTTAATACTATCATGCTTTAAATGCGACTTGGAGATTGGCAGACCAGCACATCGAATCTCAACTTTATTAATCATGAATAGTATTTTCTGTTTTTTTATTTAGTAAAGTAAAGTGGGTTAAATGCTATGTAGGTCATTATTTTTAGGCTGACTTAGGCTCCAATCAGTACAGTTCTGAGCCTGTTTTACAGAGTCTTCTTTTTAGAAACAGTGTCATTTTTTTCTTTAGTTTCTTTTTACTGCTTTTGAAGATTTGTCATTTTCAAGTTTGCCTTAACATAGAAGATATCTGTAAAAAAATAAGCCAAGGCAACTGGACTTGCTGTATTTTTCTTGAAGGCGTTTCACTGGTCATCCAACCAACTTTCTCAATTTTCTCCAACGGAAGAATTTGGTCATCCCATATGTAGCTAGGATGTCTGAGAAACTCAGAAGGGTTTTTAAGAAACATCACATCCCTGTCTGCTATAAACCCAGCAATACACGGAGGCAACCACTGGTTCACCCAAAAGACCCAACGCCAAAACACAAGATGACCAACATTGTGTATGCAGTCCAGTGCAGTGAGAAGTGCTCAGAATTGTATGTCGGTGAAACAAAACAGCAGCTACACCAGCGTACAGCACAGCATAGAAGAGACAAACCCTCTGGTCAGGATTCAGCAGTGTACCTACATCTAAAGGAAAAGGGTCACTCCTTTGAAGACAGTCAAGTACGCATCCTAGACAGGGAGGAGGACTGGTTTAAAAGAGGTGTGAAAGAGGCCATTTATGTAAAAATGGTGAAGCCAAGCTTGAATAGAGGTTGGGGGGTTGGAGGGGGGGGGTGAGACATCTGTCTGCCACATACAATGCTGTTTTAACACCTCTCTCTGGGCAGATTATTAACACCTCCTGGTTAAAATTGAGATAGCTGTTCGGATGACCAGTTAAACGTCTTCAAGAAAACTACAGCAAGTCCAGTTGCCTTGACTTATTTTTTACAGATATATCATGACCTGGATGAATGAGAACCTTCCCAGACTTAACATAGAAGACTTCAGACTAGATGGGCCAACAGTATAATCTGGCTGGATCATTTGTGGGTGGGGGGCTAGTGCGAAGGGGGGCTTGGTAGATCTACACAGCAGTGCTGTAGATGAAAATATAATTTTACCTTCCTCATCCTTCCTTCTACAACTAAATACACATCTTTTGGTTGGAGTCCTTTTATTATTCACTGTGATCAAAGGAAAAGGGTTTGAAGGTGACCCTGTTGCTAGAGTCCCCAAAGAAGAACTCTGGGAAAATAAAAAAAAGTAACCTTGCAGTGGGGCTACCCCACTGACTGACTAAACCTATAGGTTCAACCTGTAAATAGAATGTCACTTTTGGGAGCAGTGATCCTTTAAACTTGTAAAGGGGTCTTTAGACACAGACCAAGCTGCTCCTTTGGTGTCTTTCCACCAATGGCCAAACCAATGAGTTGTCAGTCTATTATTGCTGCCTTGATTGTGCAATGTTTCCACCAGTGAGGATGGCAGGTTGACTTTAGCTGTACAGTTGCTGGTGAGTTGTTACGAGCACCAGGATTGCTAATCTGAAAGGACCCCAAAAATTTAGGAAGATGGAACATATGTCCTATTTTATCCCTTTATTGAAGATTTATTTTTTTCATTTTCTGATATGTAGGCTATAGATATTCTAGAGATAGGACAACAGACATCTGAAACCTAGTTAGAAATTTATGATGTGCTAAAATGTTTTATTCAAGGAGGTGGATTTGTCATCTGTTCCATGTAAACAGTTCATTGCCTGCGTTTAAATTGGGCAAGAGTGGGAGGTAGATTGGCATCTACAGAAAGAAAACATACATCATGTAACAAATGGTACAATGGTTAATTCGGGGTGTGTGGGTTTTTCCTTTCCTGCCAGCAGCTGAGCATGATGAGCAATCATATTTAATGGTCCTGGCCATCAAAAAATTAAATTAGAGGTGGGAGGCAGAGCGGAAGAAAATGTATATAGGACAAGGATACAAAGGCGAGAGGGCAAACATGAGCACCAGAGACCTGAATTTCACCTGGCTGCAATACTCTCCCTATAATCCAGGGCTGTCTCCTCAGTACCTTTTCTCCACCCCAAGATGTCTTTCATCTTCTGGTCTTGAAAGACTGGGGACATTTTGTGAGTGCAGGGTATCATACTTTAGGGGGTTTATTTTTAAAACTTCCCCCAGGCATATGTTGGGTGAATGCTGTCCAAACAGCATTCCCACCACTACATGGAACCCGAGGAGCAAAGGAAATTCCGATGTTCCTCAGCTCCATTTAGTTAAAAAATGCTTGTGCTCCACAGCTTCATCTAGCTAGGAAATTTCTATGTTACTTGGCTCCATCTACTGGCAGTTATGCCACATGAACAGCATTCACCTGGCATGGGTGGGAGGAAGGTTTATAAACCAGCCACCTGGCCCTGCTATCACAGTGTATTAATGTTAAGCGTGGCACTGACATCCACACTGCTTTCTGGATAATTGAAGACAATTCACAATCGGGAGAAGACCAAGGAGAAAGAGGGCCCTGCATGTCATGTGACTGACCTGAAGACATTTGAAAAAGGTAAGCATAAAATATAGCTAGGAGGGGCCTAAGGGGGAGGAACGTAAAGCCCAGAGTTGAGTTTTAATAAGGACTTCTTTTGGAGGTTAGGTTTAGTGGAAGGGATAAGGTAAGGGTTGAAGTGAAGCTCCAGGCACATTATTTTTGCACTGGCTCTGTTTATAGTTTCCTGCACAATATGGGAATTGACAGTTGTGTTAAACAGCCAAATCTGTTCAGTTTGGCAGTCACATGATAAAATCTGTTTTAGGTGGTTGAGTGATTGGCTGGCCAGATCTGTGAGTGTTTGGGCATCTTACCCTATTAGTTCAGGCATCGGTCCACACATGCAATTACAGGCCAGGGGGGCATTGAAGGATTTTATTCATGATTTGCTGCTTTTGTCAAAGTTACAATAAGGAGGACCATAGCATGTAGCTTTTCCAAATAGGAAAATAGGTTCCTTCCAAATAGGACTTTAAAGTAGAATCAGTAATGGTTGTAGCCAATGTCAGATTTGTATCGCTCAGTGTCCCTATTGGGAAGGTTGTCCTACACTTCTTGTCCCCTTGATAAATCAGGAAACAGAGCAATCTCAGAAATAGGGGCACACAACAACAACAAAAACTGTCCTGATGACATAATGGGGAATAAGGGGAAGTCTCAAGAAGGAAACGGCAGTTAATACCGGACCAGAAATTCGAACCCTTCCCTATTGTATAAAAAAAAGAACTTCTGGAATTCTGCTTTAACTAATGGTTTTGTGTATGGTTGATGAGCTGGAAAACACACTTTGCTGGAGCACTTTCCACTTTTGAGATCAGACATTTACGTGATATCTAATGTGCTAAGTAGTGCCTGGCTTTTAGCAGTGTGGCTGTCATTTTATAAAATGTTTAGAGGATCTCCACTAAATGCTCAGTGTATGGAAAATGTCCACAAAACGTAAGTCGAAATACATCTTCATAACCTTCTTTGAAGCAAAAATGTTATTTTCTACTGCCTAATGTAATGCTAGGTTAATGAGCACAAAATTGTGTTTTTGTTTCTTAGTGACTGGTCTGTTAACATTTTTCCCTATTTAGTTAGAAGTCCTTCAGTTTAGAAGCAGCTAGCAATGTACACTGTATAGTCAGAGTGCTACAAGTGCATAAATAGGGAAAAGTGAGTTTTAGGGTTATAAGGAAGGTTAGGGTTATAAGGAAGGTTAGGGTTATAAGGAAGGTTAGGGTTATAAGGAAGGTTAGTGTTAGGGTTATAAGGAAGGTTAGGGTTATAAGGAAGGTTAGGGTTATCAGGAAGGTTAGGGTTATAAGGTAGGTTAGTGTTAGGGTTATAAGGAAGGTTAGTGTTAGGGTTATAAGGAGGGCTAGTGTTGGGTTTATAAGCAGGACTAGTGTTATGAAGAGGGTTAGTGTTATAAGGAGGGCTAGTGTTGGGGTTATAAGGAGGGTTATAGGAAGGACTAGTTTTTGGGTTATAAGCAGGACTAGTGTTGGGTTTATAAGCAGGACTAGTGTTTTGAAGAGAGTTAGTGGTATAAGGAGAGCTTGTGTTAGGGTTAGAAGGAGGGCCAGTGTAAGGGTTATAGGGAGGGCCAGTGTGATAGGGTAACAGCCTTACAAGGACAGTTAGTGTTAGGGTTATGGGGAGATTTATTGCAAAAGTTAGTTTGATAGTTATAGGCAAACTTAGTTTTGGGAGGGTTAGTGTGATGGTTAGCTTAGAGGTTACAAAGAAGGTTAGTATTGGGTTTACAGAGAGGGTTGCTGTTGGTGTTTCAGAGAGGGTTGCTGTTGGTGTTTTCAGAGAGGGTTGCTGTTGGTGATTCAGAAAGGGTTGGGGTTGGTGTTTCGGAGATGGTTGGTGTTTCAGAGAGGGTTGGTGTAACAGGGAGGGTTTATGTTAGGGTTATGGTGAGGGTTTTTTATGAAGTGTTAGGGTTAGATTGGGTGCTTAGCAAAGCTTACATATGCACTGTTAAGAGGTCTGCACTGTAAATTACCAGTACGGAGTCAAAATATTTTTTACTGTACTCAAAGGACAATAGTTTTAATACGTTTTGGGGTTATAATGGGTGTTCAGTTCACAATAGAAAGCATACCTACAGTATTTAAAACATTAAAAGTTGTTGTAGCTGCATGCATCCTTTAGTAGGAGCCTATCAGGACAGAAATATAATAAATATATAATACATATATTTCCAATTTGTTAATCAAAATATAGATTTTCATATCATCACCTTCCTCTTTGTATCACTAACAAGCGACTAAACCAGACCAGGTATTTAGGTAATGAATTTAGGAATTCTGACCTACATACCTTATGGTCCTATTGCTATCCTTACAGGTCCTCCTTTATAGATTCCAGCTGCCCCTCATTCTAAATCAGTCACCTGCTTTTTAATTAGGCCAGTTTTCTTCTATTAAATCCAGTGTGGCTGTACTTATTAGAATATGAAAACATAGAAAGCGAAGGCTGGCTCCCACCAGCACAAAGGATCTGAGATGGAGACGATCTCTCATTAGAGGGAGTTCCATCCTTACAAAGGTACACTGCAGAGCTTCGGCTGGCGGCATTTCTGGAGAGATCACTTGCCAAAAATGTCAAGCTTGTAAATATTTAGCTGAAGGTTACCCTTTTGTCTGTTTCAATTTGCAAAATGAGATTTAGATTTGAGAGCGGGAGGAGGATTCAGCCGTGATAACTGTGGCGGCTTTCAAGGAGCCCTGCCAGGCTCGGTGGTGCTATGAGTGGAAGCTGGAAGTGATTTAATGCCATCCAACTGCCTATTAGTTAGGTCATGGAGCAGCTCATCAGTGCCTGCAACTCTGCCACACAAGCCAACAAAATTCTAGCATGAAAGGAAAGTCAAAAGAAAGATGCACTGAGCAATATGGAAGCTATTATGTCTGACCTTCTACTGAAAAGCAAATTACCTGGTTGTCTCTGGCTTCTTTTCTTTGAGAAGTTGGCCTAAAGCAAGCATGCAAATCAGTATAGTCAGACCAAAGTCTTAAAGAGACCCGGTCAAGTAAATATTCTGAACATAGCATGTACTTTTTAAAGAAGAAACAGAACACTTACCTTCCCTGCCAGCCCCTCTGCTTAACACAAGTTTACTTTAACAGAAAAAGACCTGTTGATCTGCCAGACCTGATGGTCAACAACCCTGCCTCTCCTGCACAGAAATCCCAAGCAGTGTTGTCTGCTCTGAGTTTTCCCCTGCTGGATTACAGAACATCACCCACCTTGTGGCAGTGCAAAGCGGGGAGTTCTGTAGCCCAGCAGGGGGAGGGGGAGCGCTGGGCAGGGCTGACAACACTGCTCAGGATTATAGTGCAACAGAGACACCAGTATCCGCTCACTACAGGAAGTTAGGAGCTTCCTGGATTGCTGGCAGATCAACACATATTTTTCTATAGCTGCAGCATGGCAACGGTGACCAGGAACAACAGAGATGATGAAAATATCCAGCAAGGACTCCTACAGCAATAAAAATGGCATTAAGGTTCCAGACATGAAGCAGACATGTGCGATTCGTTTTGTTCTGAATCAAAATTTTCTGAAATTCGGACACATCTCAATTTCCAAATCCCAATGCATCCGAATCCAAATTTTCATTTCCGAATTTTGGATCCCGTCCAAATTTAGTTCAAAAACTAAATTGAATGGGACATGTGACTTTTCTGGTAAATCAGATGTGTTTTTATTATGAACTATGGGGTCAGTGTTTTTCCCCATAGTTTTCCTAAGGGTCACGGGAGGACATAAACTAGCATCCTCCCGTGTCCCAAAGCTCAGTATATCGCTCAGGTATACTGAGACCACCGCAGCCTGGACGGATCCCGACATTACTGTCGAGATCCATCCAGCTGCGTGATTGACAGCTGGCTCTGCCTATCCAGAGGCAGAGCCAGCTGTACCCGCCCCCTCCCCATCTGTTCCGCCAGTCATCGCTGGAGGATCGGAGCGGGGGGGGGGGGAATACCTGCAGGGAACCATGAGTGAAAGTCACGGCTCTCTGCAGGAACATGATTGAGAAGTGAGCGAGCGACGGTATGTGTTCGCTCACTTCCCGATCTATTGAGCCGACGTGTGACCGTTTCATCGTCACACATCGGCTCGAACTATGAGGATTAGTGAAAAATCACTCCCCTCATAGTTCTCCTTTAATGCATCTGAATGGGTCTGAATATGATTTTTCGAATTGCATTTGGGAGCTCATGAATGCCATTCGGGTCTGGGAGCCTCAGGTTTAGTTTTATGTATATTTGGGTCACAATGTTGCCGCTACGACTATTCATTCATATTATAAAATACTACTTATATAAACATAATACTAAAACTGAGGCTCCAAGACCCGAATGGGAGTCCGAATTTCTGAATAGCATTCCAGAGCTCCCGAATCCCATTTGGGTCTGGAAGCCACAGCTTTAATATGGCTCCCAGACCTGTATTGCTTTCTGGAGCTCCCGAATGGTATTCGGAAATTCGGACTACCGAATTCTATTCGGGTCTAGGAGCTTCAGCTGTAGTATTAATACCTGTATATGGTTTTCTGTGGTATTTGCAATAAATATTCATAAACTCACCTGAAACTAACGAAAATTCAGATTTTGTCCGAATCCGAAACCTGAACCGAATTGAATTTCAGAATTTCAAAATCCGGAATCCCGAAATATCCGAACCAAACCGCATTATTCCGCAGCTTACATGTCTGGTTCTAATCCCGTTTTCTCCTTTATCCAGAACTAAGAGAGTTTTGGTAATACATTTGCCATTTTCATTTCATAGGTTGGACTGGATGGACCTGTGTCTTTATTCAATCTTAACACCTATGTAACATTTAAAGCAAATTGAATCTTGCATAGTAGATAAGGTTGGAAAAAGATACACAGGTCCATCCAGTCCAACCTATGTGTGTGTATGTCAAATTCAGTCCTCGACAAATATACATAGCTCTGCATATTGCAACCATTGAGGAAGACATCTAGATGTTTTTGAAGTTGCTAATACTTCCAGCTGATACCACTACCTGGTAAGGGGAGTTCCACATTTTTGCTGCTCAAACCCTAAAGAACCACCCCCATGCTACATTTCAGATGAAACCTTCTATCTTCAAGCTGTGGCCATGTGTGCCCATCAGAGACCTTAAGCTGGCCAAACACTGGTAGGTTTTCTCACGAATGTTCAGGCAAAAAAATTATGATAATGCCATCAGAGACTTGGTGAATGTCTTTCGAAATTTCTTATGGTTTTAACATTTCAATTTTGGAATGAATGGTGTTTCCTAAGCAAAAAACAAATTTGCTGTTGGAATTTATTTCGTTCAAGAAAACATTTCCATCTTGCTCCTTGATGATTTTTGTCATTTGAACCCATTAACTTAACTATACGAAAATCAAATGACCATTCCGAAATGACATTTTAACAAAATTCTACTGGCCAGCTTCAGATTAAATAGTTTGTTGCCACCACTACAATCCCTATTGATTTCATTTGTATAATTGTTTCATTTGAGCAATCATGTCTCCTCTTAAGCTGGCCATATAGTGCCAAGAACGCTCTTTTTCGATTCTAGCTCAAATACCCCATCATGCACAGACCAGTGTAATTTCGATAATCGTTTGTTAGCAATACTAGCTCACCGAATTTTGACGATCGACAGAACGGGTTTTCGTTTGCGCATGTGCAACGTTCATGTTGCAATTTTTTACGTACAAAAACGCCACTAATCCATCAATTTTCGTACGATTTAAAAAAAAGTTTTCCAGCCTCACCCTTCGAGAAAATGCGGGCAGGAGTACAGTAAAAAAAATTGTTCCCATCAACTGATCGATTATCGTTTGAATGGATGATTTCTGAATTATAATCAATAGGTGTATGGGCACCTTTTAAACACCTCTTCTTTAAATACATGTGATGTACTTACATTTGGGGGTCTATTTATAAACTATTTCCAGAGCCACTTTTTTCTTATTTCCGTTCCTAGTATATTTTCTTTTCAGGTAGAATGTACTGTAATACCACATTATGGCCACTAGATAGATCTGAGAAGCATAGAAATTGAATACTTATTCCCTATAGTCTTCAGCTCCATAATGCTGTATTACTTTACATACAGTCATAGTTACATGGTTACATAGTTACATAGTATTTGAGGTTGAATAAAGACATAAGTCCATCAAGTCCAACCTATTGCGTGTATTGAGCTGGTGTGTTCGTGTGTATGAATCCATGTGTGAATTTCCTCATAGCAGTACCTGTACCCCTGTATGTTATGATCTCCAAGGAAATCGTCCAAGAGTTTCTTGAATGATTCCACACTCTTATCTGAAATCACTGCTGTGGCAGTGAGTTCCAGACCTTAACCGCTCTAACTGAGAAGAACTCCTTGCGCCCCATGTGCTGAAATTGTTTCTCCACCAATTTTTGGTGGTGGCCTCTAGTCTTTGTTATGGGGTTAACCGTAAAGAGTTTGTTAATGTCGCTGTCACCATTGAACATTTTATACAAGAAAATCATGCCACCCCCTTAATCTCCTTACTTGTAAAGAGAACATAATTAATCTTAACAGCCTTTTTTCAAATAAGAACGTACAAAGAACCTTTTGTTTTGGCCACTATTCACACAGAATGAATGTTCACAGATATGCAGGGTGAATGGCTCTTCAAATTGGCTATAAATAGACCATCAGGCCTTTTAAAGTTTAATTTTAAGTTTATAAAGCTCGTTCCGGTACAATGTCAGCCGACTTCTGTAATTTGAATAATATTTCAGATTTAATTTTTAATTTGAAGTGAAGTGTGTATTTGTTTTTTTGTGATGCATAAGTAGATACATTGCATATTCTCACTTTTGGCTTGCAAACTTTTGTAAATGTCTCCCGACATGTGCAAGAATGAAAGTATTAAAACACTCCACTGGCCAGCTGGCTCAGCACATCGCCAACGCTACAAGGAGAAGCTCTGTTTTTGGCTGTAGAATCCGCAAAGCCTTCTTTCAGATGGGGCACTCTGATGCAGCAGGGTGGGAGGGCGCACGCAGCTGCGGAAGGATAAGAGAATTTGCTGATATATCATACAAAGCATGTTTATAATGACAGCTTCCCATTACTAACCCTCCGATAGTGTTCTCCCAGTATAAGGGCCCACATTTTTTTTTCTTCTGCACAAAGACTCCTTTAATCTCCTCTTTATATGAGGAACCAGCCTTTCTTCCAAATCTACATTTCAACAGATAAAACATAAGTGCTTCATTAGCACTGACTAAATGATTAGCATGCTGCTAAACAGCGATCTTTCTGTCTTGTTTTATTCTTTTTTTTCTCTCTTTTTTGTGACTTTACTTTATTTTACTAAATAAGTGGTAATTCACTTCTTATGAGCTACAAGGACTCTTTTCATGTCTTAGATGTTAAGTTGTTTTATTAGATGCACATGTTGCATCCAGCACATAATGCATCAGGGAGCTAGTATTTTGAAAACCGAATGGAACTGTGAATTCTGGAAACACCTGGAGGATGTGGACTTTTAAAGGACTCTTTGTTGGTAAACACTAATAAACACTGTGATCTACATTTAAAGTCCATCTCCAGCCAAAGATATCCCCCCCTCACCCATTCTCACCCATATCCCCCCCTCACCCATTCTGAATTAAAAAAAAACAACATATTTTACCTCAGCCACCCCCCGCCATCTTTGCAGCATCTGATATTGCCCTAGCATCCTCCCCATGTTGTACTGTCTGCTGTTCATGGTATCACTTCCCAAAACGCAAGGTTGCTCGTCTACCTAATTGCTCTTGAGTTACATATGTCTGAACCATTGTTTTGCTCCCCAACCCCATATACTCTAAGGGTCCCTTCGCATGTTGTGTTTTGAGCTCCGTCCAGTACAACTGCCATGGTATTCCATGGCAGGAATCTTGTTCACTATATGCTGACAGTAGCATGCTCTGTTTCTGTGACGCATCCCAATAGCTGATACTTCCCGTCACGTGAACCTAGCAGCTTACCACGGCTAATCTTGTGTTCCCTTATTGCTTTTACCTCTTGCAGGTGTTACATGTTTCTTTTGTATGATTGTCCTGAATTTTGCACGCTTCAGTTGGCAGTGTAAAATGTACTTGTGTATTTGCACTCTTAATTTCAATAAATACTTATTTGGAAAAAAACAAAACAAACTTATTTACGCCTCTAAGCCTACTGTTGGTGTCCCCTCCCGACACTGCTTCTAGGAGTCACAACAGTCATAACAGGCACCAGCACCATCCAATCACCTCTTTGTCACTGCTGCCATTTTGTGGATTCAGAGAGGACCACTGTGCTGGACAGCAAATAGGAAGTGTTGTACGCCCTGCAGAGGTGGAGGGCCCTTCTTCAGGTGTTGACATCACTACCTGGGTGATATAAGCACCCAAAGAAGGGTCCCCCACCTAAGCAGGGAAGTAGATATTAGACTCTGGACCCAGCATCTCATGTGACCATGAATTTAGGGAAGTAAAACAGGGTTTTAGCTTATTTTTTTTTCTTTATTTCAGTGACTAGTTGGGAGGGGGGTGGAGGGGGAATGCTCAGAGTTGCATTTTAAGGCTCTAAAGGTTTAAGAGAAACTTTAATGGTTTTAGTTCATCTTATATATTTTTAAGTTTATCCTTTTTTAAAATTGTTTAATATCATTTGTTTACAAGGCGTATGCAATTCTTGTTTTACAAGTAAACCGTTAATACTTGAGAAAGGATTCCAAAAGCACCATGGGTTAACTAAAGGGGAAGCCATGCAGTCACTTTCTCCTTTTGAGACTGGCTGAGATTGTCTGACTGAAACTTCAGACTGAGCCATCTGATAAGGGATAAGTCATGGCTCTGACGGACTAAGTTCTTCAAGCAGTGGGCTTTTTTAATCCAAAAAGTACATTCAGAGTCTGTGAATTGGATCCCAAAGCTTAACCTCTAGACTCATACAAAATACATTTACATGTGCAATATTATATATTTGTTTGACTAATACAATATATCAAAAAATAAGTCCTGAACATAATAATTTATGAGGAAAACACAATATACTCCCCTTAGAGGTATAGGCATTAAAAACCTGCCACTGCCTACCCACTGAATGTAGAAGACTGTAGTATTCAACCTCTGCTTTGCTTATCCCACTTTATAAATTGTATATGGATGAAAGTATTCTTTATTTCAGGGGTAAGTCCACTTTACCAGGTGAATTTTGGAAAATAGAATTACCCCATCCAAACTGGCCCCTCCACCGCTATACTTCTCTTTCAGTGAATGCTCCTTGCCCTCTGCCGGTATAGGCTCCATGTAGCACAGCCCGTCACTCTGGACTTTGAATTTTGCTTGCAAATTGAGCACTCATTGTTCAACGTGGTCACCTGACTACGCTGACCAATGAGAAGTACTTCTGATCGCGCTGACCAATGAGAAGCGCTTCTTGCAAAGACGCTCTTCTCATTGGTCGGCACGGTTGGGTGACCATGCTGACCAATGCGTGCTCGCCATTTGCGAGTGAAATTCAAAATCTAGAGCACAGGGTGTGTTACTAGGCAATACAGGGTACACATAGTATTGAGCATTGAGGAACCTAGCCTTGGGGCACCTGAAAGAATAAATCTGGGCCTGGCCGGGAGTACTGCAGTAGTAATCCCCCATGCATTCTGCATGTTAAGGCCCATTTATAAAATGTTGGTGTCCTATAGATATCTCTATTTTTAAACCTACACTTGGGATTAGGGGAGAGGCCGATCACATGACTTTGACTCTTTTTCATTAGTCCAGAAACTAGTGGAGCGCAATGCACACGTCTTTTTTTTATTGCATAGAAAAAAAACATTCCTCTTCAGGGCAGTTATAGTCCTTGAAAGAATCTTATCTAAGACCATTGCTGCAGAAAATCCCATCACCTGTGATGATGTGGCCAATAGGGACAGTGTTGCATAGAAGCCCAGGGCTGATATATTGTCATAACCGATACACAGTATATATATAATTCTAATAAGGTCTGGTGCTCATTGCATTTTTGAACTTGTTCTGGTAAGTTCTAGAAAAGAAAAGGTAATCTTATTCTCCTTCATCTCTGAATTTATCTTCTTCCACTTTAATGCAGCACCTTGTGAAGGGCAAGTGAATAAAGGACATGGATGTTGCTGGCTTTTAGGATGGTTGGGGCTGTGCCGGCTCTCATTTTGCCAGAGGGAGATTGCATTGTCAAAGTAATTTCATGTCGTTTTTTGACAACTGACCCTATGTACAAATATAAAATGAGCTCTACAAATAATATTAAAGGGGTTCTAAATCCTCCGTTTTTTTTTTTTGCTTATATCTACTGCTAGCAAGCAGTAGATATAGGCAAGAAGAGCCTTTAATATCACTTTAAGCTTGAACATGACTGGGGCGCTTTTGAAATATGATGGAGCTTATTTAGCGAGCTTTCACTAGTAGGACAATTGTGGTGCTGACGTTTTAAGCATTTCTATAAGAACAAAATGGCAATTGTTTGATACATAGTGCTTTAGAAAACTAAAACTCATTCAGCTAGAGTTTAGATTTACTTGAAAATCAACTAAAATGATTTGTTCCTTTAAATAAGGTGGTACAAAATTCCTTGATTGCTCTGTGAAAAATAATCTTAATAATTTTAGAGTAAAAAAATACAATTCTAATCAACTAGTGGTATCCAGCAAGCCATTCAGTTGAGCTGAAAGTGTATGTAAACTTGAAAGTGTATGCAAAGCAAAACAAAAATACTTGTTCATCTTGTGAGATAAAGTCTTCCTGTTCTCCCAGCTGTCTCTATGGACTACAAAACACCTCATCTCTATGATATTCAGAAGAGAGAAAGAGAGGTTTTCTGTAGTCCTTTCCTAGGGTGACAACACTATACCATAGATACTGTAAAGCTGGCCATGCACTGTGTCGGTTATCGATTAAACGGCTGAAATTAGCACAATGGATGCCCCTGTCGGCACCTTTGCATCCGGCATCCTTTAATCAGAAAATCGAAGGAGCCGGATGGAAACTCTTTGGGCAACCAGTCAGCTGCTATCACTGTCTGAGTATTCAGACAGTTGACTCTAGTCAAAGCTTTCACAGGGCTGTTATCCCACCCTTATCAGACAGTGCTGGGCCAATCACCAAGCACCAAAGATGTCACATGAAAGAAAAAGTAGTGAGTTACATTGTCCTTCGTACCCAATATTTAAGTCTTTACCAGCAACTGAATGTTGTAGCAGGGAAACAAAGGAAAACTAAATATGCGCTGCTGGGTGGCGGGGGGCGGCATTAAATGAAACCATTGCATTCAAACCTTTCATATTTTTATTAAGACCAGCAGGTGACACTCTAGTCTACTTTTCACATTTAACCATCTGTGTTTATTTGCTATGGTAAATAAAGCTTGTTGCATGCAAGGTTCAGAAGCACAGGCTGAAACTTGCAAACACAAGTAAATCAGAGCAAAGGCTCAACCTATAAACTGAGTCACTTGTTATGAACTGCACTTGGAATCCACAGAGGTCACTGGGAGGGTACTTCCGGAATTTTTTTTTTTGTAACTTTCGCTTTTTTTCTTTGCTTCCTCTGTTACCTGTCACCTGAACCATTATAGTGACCCTATAGTCTGTTACTTGTGATGAACTGCACTTAGAACCCACAGAACATTTCACAAGGTCACTGGAAGGGTACTTCCTGAATCTCCCCCTCCCTCTTCTGTTACCAATCACAGTCAGACTTCTAAAGAAAGTCCTGAAACGAATTGGTCCAATATTTAGATATTTTAGTATTTACTTAGGATTTCTGTATAAGAGAGACAGCAAGGAATCTGCAATGGGTGTGTCTGGGAATGTCCCTGTATCACAAGCCGGGGTTCTCAGACTACCAGGTTACTGACCCAAATGCAATGCAGTGGACCAGCTTGCACTACAGTGAAGGCTGGGTGAAAATTCATCTCAGTTTTTTTCTCAGCTTTAAAAGGAATCTACCTTTTACACACTCCCACAATCCTTCACACAGCCTCAGATTTTGTGTTTCGAGGTGACCCACTGATACATGCATGTCACAAAGACATTAAATAAAATACAGGACTTATTCCCCATAGATGCTTACATTGGGTTATGAGTTATGACAGATACCTCCAGATGTATTTCTCCAAATGCTAAGAGCTGCCCTTGCTGAGACCTCTTCCATTAGAAATCCTGTATTCCCTTGCACTCACTCTCATTCAATGAATCACATATCAAGATCATGCTAAGTGCAGTTAGGAGTCTCGGTTTTAAGCGTGACCTGAAATTCCGTCATGCATGCTTGGATTTTGTGACGTTAAGACTTCGACCTTGCTAGTTGTAGTGGCAGAACTCTATTTATAGCGGATGGTTTAGCTATTGGCCACATTTTTCTTTATTTTTATTATCGTCTCAAAGGGCAAATATAATGTATTTACAAGGCATTTGCGTTTTGAGTTATTACCTGAAAGTAATTTAGAGGAGACTTTCACATTTTCACTTGTTTAAAGCAGAACTTCAAGATTTTCAAAAATGAACCCTTCCAGTGGGCTACCCCCACACTGCAAGGGTTAAGTGCTTTTTTTTGTCTAGGGGTGAAAATACAAAAAGAAATACAGAATTCGGCCGAAATTCACACAGTATGTGCTGCTGTCGGCACCCTTCTGATCGGCATCCCTCGATCAACTGATTGAAGGAGCCGGTCGGAAAATCTTTGATCAATCAGAGTCGGCAGCCAATGAGCTGCCTGCTCTGATCGGGTATCCTGACAGGTGCCGGCAGCCGCTGTATGTAAACAACGTGATTACTCGATCAACACGCTGTTAGTGTTGATGGAGGAATTGGGTACATTTTTTGCGTTCAGCCCGCGGGTTGAACAAACAAAATAGATGTATGGCCAGCTTAAGACCCTGTGACGTCATCAAGTCTAATACAGGTCTATTAGACATAAAGACACAGAGGGACATACCATGACCAGAAGGGGAGAGAGGTGAGCAGTCACTGCCCCAGAAGTGCGTGGGTGCAGGGTTAGCAAGGGCTCTTTAAAGATAACCTAATATACACACATTTATACAGCGTGTGTGTGTGTGTATGTGTATATATATATATATCTATATATATATATATATAGATGTATATAGATATATATAATTGTATGTAACCCATTAGCAGCATATCTCTTAACCCAGGCATGCTATTGGTGGTTGTAAATACCTTAGCAGAGCAGATAAAAATAATTTTTGTTTTATCTGGCTTTCTTCATATAAAAAGCAAACAGTTTGTAGCGGGTGTTCCAGAATCCGTACCAGTATCCGAATCCTTCAATTAATGGTGTAATTGACCTCTTTGCCACTAATTGCAGTTGCAGCTTTGTTGCCAGGTGATTGAAAATGATGATTGTACACTTTAATTGGTGAGCATGTTTCCTTTGCAGACCCTTGAGAAGGGAAACAAAACTGGACACGTTGGGTGATAATGAGTGGGAGTGTTTATAATGCTGGCAGTATAAAGATTAGTCAGCGCAGGGCACGCTTGTGTTGTGTATCAGACTATTTATACTGAAAGGTGTCAAGTAGAATATTAAAAGCTGATGTCTTTATGGTTAGCGATTTGTTTTGAGTGGGGTCTTTCTTTTTGATTTTTTTGTTTTCCTGATTCGGTTGGTGCAGTTGTCACCCAAAGCAAAAAAAAATGCCAGACCACATGAAAACTCAGTGTGGCATAATTAGAACTTCATGGCATATTAGTAAATGAGAAACACCATTATTTAGTGAGATCCTGACAATTATGAGTCATTATGGAATCGGAGTTTAATTAGCAAGCACATCTTCTGTGTAAAAGCTTGCTAACTAAGAACTGCCTGACAATTTAAAGGGCACTTACCATTTGTGGACTGCAAGATCCCTGACCAGCCTCATACTTGCCTGTCTAGGCTGCTCCAAGATTTTGCTTCCAGGACTGCTCAGTGTTGCACAGTCTCTTCTTGAAAATCCTCGCTTTGGGATACTGCTCCTCCCGCACTTGTTTATGGCAATCTTGTCCAGATGGGATTATGGCTTTACATTAGAATGTATAGAGATTGGGGCTCAGGAGGCATCGGACTAAATAGTGAGGATTTTCAGTAAGAAGCTGCAGGGTGCTGCTCAGGCAATAGGCAGGGTTAAGTGGCTTGCCGGGAATGTTGGGGGAGGTATTGGGATCTACTTGTGGTAAGTTAATTAAATGTACACTTACCCTTTAAGTTTATGATACCATTCGCTATAACTAGTGAATATTTATTGCACTGTAATAGCAGCACATGAAGTGTTCTTCAGGACTGCTTAACCACTTCTGTTATGGGCAGACTGAGAATATTCTGTCAGGATTGTATCTTTCATTCACCTTGGAAACGCCTAGGCATCCCCAAAAGAAGCTTGGGGCTATGGCCAAGCCAACATCTAGCCTGTCAGGATTGTATCTTTCATTCAACTTGGAAACTCCTAGGCATCCCCAGCAAAAGCTAGGGTCTATGGCCAAGCCAACATCTAGCCTGTCAGGGTTGTATCCTTCATTCAACTTGGAAACTCACAGCACTGCAAAGACCTTATTGGCTACCTGGCAGGAGTTCAAATATAGATATTGAGGAGCCCAGTTAAGTTCAGGGGACAGTAGAACAAAGGAAAAATGTCAAAGGTGATATTTGAAAACCTGCTTGATTTGCCTGGTTGTATTAAAGAACTAATGTACATTTATCAAACAATTTGTAAATAATAGAGTATTTGCTGGAAATGTATTTTTAACACGTTTTTGTTTCCCCTTCTTTTCCAGTTTCTAGTGAAGATCTACATGCCAGCCTATATTTTATCAATGCATCTCTGCAAGAGGTAGTATTTGCTAGCACCACGGGGGCTCTGGTACCCTGCCCTGCAGAAGGAGTCCCTCGTGTGACGCTCAGATGGTACCTAGCAACGGGCGAGGAGATCTACGATGTCCCTGGGATCCGCCACGTCCACCCCAATGGCACTCTCCAAATTTTCCCCTTCCCTCCTTCAAGCTTTAATAACTTAATCCATGATAATACTTACTATTGCACAGCCGAAAACCCTTCAGGGAAAATCAGGAGTCAGGATGTCCACATTAAGGCCGGTGAGTAACCTGAATTATAAACTGATACTGTATTTGTACCTAAACTTTCTTAAAGTGACCCGTCATAGCGTAAAATGCACATAGGGTAACTGAATTGCAGTCAGCTTGTGCTGCTTACCAGAACCTATGCCCACCTTTAAATAGATCCCAGTTTTCCTTGTAAAGGCCCTTGGATCTTAAGCTCAGGCTATATATGGGGCCTCTACTTATCTTTAAGTTGTGATTGACCCCTTCCTGGTTGTATCCCCCAAGCCGTTCAACTCTCAAACGCTAGAGCCTGTATTGCCCGCTGCTGTAAGAAAGCTTTGATGTCACTCATATTCTGAGATGATTGGTTGAGTCTATCCACACCTAACATTCTGTTAAACCACTCTTACTAAATGACATGACTGATGGATTCGTCGATTACGCCCCTCTGCCAAAAACACACAGACTGCGCAACATAGATTTAAATGGCCACAGCAGCCTTCTTATTAACAAAACCAATGTTAACAATAACCAAAGTAATAAACAAAATAATATAAAAATAAATAATCTTAACAACTGTTGGATCCGAGAAGGGGTCTTTGGGTGCCCAACAGCCCAAATAAGGCCTCTCCTAAAAACTGCCTCCATGTCCCCAGCCGCACCCCAACCAGCTTGAGGACAGTTACTGCTCCCAAGTTCCAAGGGGCCAGGCCCCCCAACAAATACTGGCACCAACAGGGGAAGCACCCATACCAGCTGATGGCCCCCCATTTGTGTAACTGACTCAGAGTTTCAGACCCCCCTAAGACCCCCTAACCCACCAAGCTCCCCTGACATAAAAAAGGACATTGTAACCACCAGAAACCACAAAATTAAGGGCGGGTGGGACAATCTGCTTCCTCAGTCGACTTTCCAGAAAGAATGCCCCTCAGCCTTTGCAGTCTCAACCCAATGTGGCCCCTCCTGTACACCTGTCCCCAACCTCCAATCAAGTAAGATCAGCTAATTCCCATTTTATTTTAACCCCTTCTCCAGGTACTATTCCTCCCCCCAGTCATGCAGCCCCTCCACTCAGTCTCTCTGGGTCTGTCTATAATAACAAACAGAGGAGAGGCACAGGAGTAGAGCAGGCCATAAAAGTGATACTTACAAAATGCATCAACACTCTATAACTAAAGGAAAAAAGTGCTGCATCTGCTTCATCTATCCCTTACAGGTTGTGCTCATTCTACTTAAATGTCTATAGACTAAACTTTATTGCTGTTTTCACTGGGGAGAGTCCCCCTCTTTATATGTCCTGGTGACAACAGAAATTGATGGGAAATATAAAATATTACAGTTGTCACTGAAACGAGAGTAGAGGGAGAATGTCCCCCTTACTTGAGACTTTCTCTCACTTCCTGTTGCCCACCCAGGACAGGGAGTGAATATCATCATGTGCTGTAGGATGGAGGAAGTGGGGCAGATATAAGACCAGTCACCCTGCACTAGGGGAGAGAACAGCAGTGACTAGTCCATATTACCGGAAACCCGGACACACCCAGAAGTGTTGTATGATGAAGATCCTAATGGCTGCAACACCAGAAGAGTGAGAAGACTTGATTCAAAGGCGGTGGTAATAGATTTGGACTTTCTGAAGAAGGATGGACTTCCTGTTCTGTCTAACAAGTTTTCCCCTCACTTCCTGTTCTGTCTGCCTGTCAAATAGCCAGGAAGTGAGAAGAAATCTTCCAATAGGGGACACAGAGAGCTATATCCAAGACTAAAAAAAGAAACAAAATTGGGTTAAAATTATTTTTATTCGTGTTCTCTTCTTAAATACTCTGCAACCATTTTTGCTGAGCATCATGTGTGTATTTCATTGTAGTGTTACGGGAAGCCTATACGGTCCGAGTGGAAGATCAGAAAGCCATGAGAGGCAATGCAGCAGTCTTCAAGTGCATTATCTCCTCCCCAGTGGAGGCCTATGTCTCCTGGGAGAAGGACACCGTCTCACTTGTCTCAGGTAAGCGGCCATATTTATTTCTCAGTGTTGTACATGACAACGGTATACAAGGATTACCTTCTCCAAAACCCCCCGAGGATTGTGATTTGTGCAAGCTTTGGGTTATTCCTTTTGGCCTCTGGCTACCACTGCGGATGAATTGGTTTCCTTGATTAAAGTCTTCAGCCTCTTTCTAATTAAGTTTTGTCTCTCAGGGTAACTATACTTCCTGATTGTATCAGTTTGCTGCTGTGTTTGTGCTGAGCTGTTTTATTTCATATTAAGTGAAGAAGAAAAAAAGTGAATAGCGCTGTTACCTTGTGATTGAGATTGGATGCAAGTGGACCTGTCACCTGTACACAGTGGAAGCAGCTGCTTTGTCAGTTAACTCTGCCATTGTTGGAACATACTTGATTGAATTCCTGGAATTTAGTGACATTACCTATAGTATTGTCATAAATAATGATGCGTCTGTGATTCTTATTGTTTCTAATGAATTGCTAGCCTATGGTCTTATGATTCCTGGTTCAAGTCACTGAATGGCTGCCTCTTTTGTGTGTTGAGGATGGCGAATCTCATAAAACCAGACAAAGACAGGAGCTGCCATTGTCATAAGACAAATTAGTCTCGTCATACATGCACAATATGAAGGTTGAGGTCTTTGCCTTGCAAAGTAAAAACATATCCCAAGACATGCTTTGACTAAAGTAATGAGCCACTCCCAGAATTCAACAGTATAATACAGGCACCAATAGATGCATCATTGCTGCATGGTGCTATGCAGTAAGCATGTTTCGCTGGAGTCAGAATTTGAAGGACGTCTGCAGAGTAAAATGTATGCACTGTAGGTACATATAGAAATATATGAGGAGAAGCCCATAAAAACCTATCCTTTGTAGGTCTCTAACTTCACAAAAGGGGATTCCACCTAAAGTTTTTATGTTAGTAATAGGTGGAGCCGGGTGGGCTGAGTGAGCCCCTGGCTGCTTATATGTCAAGGATACCCCAACGGCAAGATCTCCCCTGCCATAATTTGATGCTTTTGGGTGTTCCTGACCATCTTTGTGTGTTCCAGATCCTCCTGTTATATTGTTCATAATATAAAATAAACATTTATCAGAGATGCTGGGAGTCCCTCATAATGGGCACAGCAGGTGTGCATATCTGGGAATCAGCACAGGGATGGTGGGAACCCCTAACGGGCACAGCAGGTGTGCAGATCTGGGCACTCCGCACAAGGCTGGTAGAAGCCTCTCATAATGGGCACAGCGGCTGTGCAGACACAGGTTCTCAGCACAAGGACAGTGGAAACCCCTCATAATGGGCACAGGAGCTGTGCAGACCCAGGAACTCAGCACGGCAATAGTGGGAACCCCTCATAATGGGTAAAGAAGGTGAGCAGACCTGGGAAATCGGCAGCGGAATGGTGGGGACCCCTCTTAATGTGCACAGCAGGTGTGCCGACCTGCAACCTATTTTCAGGGATAGTGGGGGTCCCTCATAATGTGCTTACCAGGTGTGTAGCCCTGCAACCTAATTTCAGGGATAGTGGGAGTCCCTCATAATGGGCACAGCAGCTGTGCAGACCTACGACCTTATTTCAGGAGTAGTGGAAACTCCTCATAATGGGCACAGCAGCTGTGCAGACCTACAACCTTATTTCAGGAGTAGTGGGAGTCCCTCATAATGGGCACAGCAGGTATGTTGTTGACCTGGGAACTCAGCACAGGGATGGTGGGGGAACCCCTTATAATATGCACAGCAGGTGTACAGACCTGGGGACTCAGCACCTAGAGGCAACCAAATTGAAATATAATTTGTAAATAGACTGACCCTTTAAATGGAGTTATTCATGTATGTATGTATTTATTTTGCTATGGGTGATTTCACATCATCCTTGCTTTCTTTGCCATTTTATTATGAAAGCGTGTTTGCATATATCACGTCTCTCCAACAAAACAAAGCGGCATTAGACCGCGCAAGGCGATCTTTTGTGGTTTTCAGAGACTAAATTGTGGTTTGGTGTGGTGATGGAACCTCTGGGCTTGTAATAATGTCTGGTTGCCTAGCAACAGGGTGACTTGAATTGTGTCTTGTTCTCTCACAATAGGCTCTGTGTCTAGATGAAAGCTTAATTGTATTGGATAGTGCTAGGCAATGTAATTTGCTTGGTGCAAAACTAAGATACCTGTAGCAAGCAGGGAGGGGGGCTGCAGCTTGTAGATCCACAATAAGAGGTGCACAGGGCATCTAGCTGCAATAAAAAGGATGGAACATGGCTCATGGGGCATGCTGGGACGAGTAGTTCTACAGCAGCTGGTCTACACAGCTAGTCTTATGCTGCTACGGTTGTGTTATTGTCCTTGAGTTTCCCCCCTGTACTTGCGCATTAAAGTTGAACTTCAGGTAGATGTAAAAGGCACAAATGAATGCAGCTCTGTTATTATTAATACATTATTAAATGTATTCTTTAAATACAAGCAGTGTAAATTCCTGGTATTGGCCTCTTCAAGCTTCTGTATAGCAGACCTGGAGTGTAAGGGAAAGGAGTAGTACCAGGAGTCCATCATTTCATGTTCTGACGAGAAGCAAGCTGACAGGAGAAGAGAGCAAAGTGATAGGGAGATGAGCTCATCGCGGTGCTTCTCTACTTTCACTGTCCAGTCACAAGCTGGGGACGTGTCTGCGATGACCTGGGCTCTGAATAAGTTGGCTGTATAATGCTGACCATCAGACTGATGACTTCTAGTAGCAGAAAAAACATACTGTGAGGGAAATCTCTTGATTTGAAGCTGAATATTGCAGAAAAAGCCAGTTTTGTCATTTTATCTTTTAATGGCCCATATACTTTTTATCTCGTTATTTTTGGCTGGAATTTTGCTTTAACGTGTATGTCAAGAAACATAGAATCAATACATCTCTGCAATACATGCACATTTTCCAATGTTGTGTCCCTGCAAGTACTTGTTGCCATAAATTCAGTGAGCTCCTAACTTCCCGGTTGAACTAAAAACTGCTCCACTGAAATTCCAAGCATTGTCATCTCTGCATATTGCTTATTTCTGCTACTGCCCAGCAAGGTCTGCTTATTTACTGTACCATCATTCACCCCATGTATAAACACTGAAAAATATAAGAATAAAACCTATAGGCGAAAAAAGGTTCATAAATACACTCTGATTATGTCCAGCCGTCATACTGTGGAGGGCAAGGGGGGTAATGTCACACTTCTTCAGACATAATCCCGGGGAATGACGAGTAGACCAAATCTAGTGAGGTGACGCTTGCTAGAAATACAGTGGCACCTCGGTTCACAAACGTAATTCGTTCCACGATTCTAGCCGCGAACCGAATCAATTTTCCCCATAAGGTTCAATGTAAATACGGTTAATCCGTTCTGAACTATATGTAAATTAATTACCGCTCTGCACTTTCTTTTTACCACCATGCCTGCTCTGCACTTTCTTTTTACCACCATGTCTGCTCTGCACTTTCTTTGGAACAATGCTGGATTGAATAATACTGTACAGTACTGTATGTGCTAAAGAGCACACAAAAAAACTTCACAGCAAGTGTGCACAGGTCTGTCTGCAACCGTGATCTCGAGTAGAGGAAGCCACGACCACGTGTCAGAGCGGGGAAGATGGCCGCGGTCATGTTCGTCACCCGATGCAGAGTTCGCGTACAGAAGCAAAATTTTGCCGCATTTCCTGTTCGCGAACCGAATTATTCGCGAACAGAAGGGTTCGTGAACCGAGTTATCGCTGTATTTTACTCTGCATTCCCCTCCATCTCTTCTAAAGGATCGTAATGTCACCCCTACCTACATGGTGCAGGTGGTAAATGGTGGGTAAGGGGAGTATATTTTATTATTTATTGATTTATTGCAGCATTTTGGCACGGAGGGCAAATGAAATAAGTGCACCTTGTGTTTTCAGTGCAAGGTCCACTGCAACTGTATAGCGGTTTATTTCCTGCACACCGTTTCTGGTAAATAGTTATTTAAAATATTAACGTGCTGGACATTTGGGAGGTAAAAAAAATAACAAATTGTCACAATCGTCCTACTCATGTCATTCCCATGGGGCAAAAGAAAAAAGCCTAAAGAGCTAAACCGTGTTCACAGAATTCCGCCGTATTTTGCAGTTACATTAATTATTTAGGGAAATCAGTCGGGGGCTGGAAAATACTAGACTGAGGGAAGAAACACCTCTGGATACTACTCTTTAAGGGGTTTTCTGGCTTATTTCAATACTGTCTTCGAACAAAAAAAAAAAAAGCCAAAACTGCAACTTTACAGGGTGTATATTATAAAGAAAGTTAAAGTGACAATAAACGTGGGACTTAAATCTTAAGAATACATTCAAGTACCTAAACTATTAACAGAAATGTATCTTATATGTGTATCACTCGGCTGTAGATCCTCTAATCATCTGCAAATTGGTGCTGATACTGTCCTTCCTTCTAGAGGGTGGCTACTTTTGTTCCCCGTGTGTGTTTTTAAGTAGTCACCGCTCAAAGCTCACTTTGGGGATGGTCTACAATTTCAATACAAATTAGTAAACTAAACATGAGATTGTAGACCATCACGGGAGTGAGCTTGGAGCGGTGACTACTTAAAAACACACACGGGGAACAAAAGTAGCCACCCTCTAGAAGGAAGGACAGTATCAGCACCAATTTGCAGATGATTAGAGGATCTACAGCCGAGTGATACACAAATAAGATACATTTTTGTTAATAGTTAAGGTACCTGAATGTATTATTAAGATTTAACTCCTGAGTGTATAGTCACTTTAAATTGTAAACAGATAGAAGATGAACACATTGTAATTTTTTTCTTAATTAACATGTTTCTTTATTTGTCTATGAAGTTTCTCATTTATCCAGGTCACAGGAAAACTAGTTGTTAGTAGGGATGTGGTTGGAATTTCCAGCAAACTTTTCATTACGGCCAGACGTTTCAAAACAATACGGCCAGATTGCCCACACAAACTTCTGGCTTCTATTGCAGCTGCAAGTCATTTATAAACAGGTCTATTCACTGAAGGGTGAAGAGTTTGGAGAAGTGAACAATCTAGGACAACATAGCTGAAGTGGAAAGTGAGCTGAATTGGACACTTTTTCCAAATCTGCAATTTTGGCCTAGGTGGTGAACTTCTCCTGCCTTCTACAAATGCTTCACCTTTAGTGAATAGCCCTGTTAGTTTCAATATTACTGGTGTGAATTTTAAGGGGTACTACGCGCAAACAAAAAGTGGGTGGTCCCCCTTCTCATCTAGAGTAAGGGGCTGGGATGAATGTTGAGGGCTGCTTTGTTTACAATTAGAACAAAGAAGCTGGGAAATGTAATTTAGGCCAACTTCAGATGGAGGGCAGACTCCAACACTCCTCTGAAAAGAAATCTTTTATCACAATAGGGATTTTCAATTGCAATACCATGCCACAAACATGTTCCATGTCCCATCAAATACAACTATCATGTTTTACATGCAACACGACCAGCTAAATGCGACATGAGTGGGCACAATGTTACCTTTTAGGTACCCAGAAAACTATTATTTTTTTATGTGCTCCATTCACATCACAAAGTGGGGGTGATGTGCAGGGTTCTACAAACAAATGCAGACATGCACTACGATGCCATGCTTTGTAAATGCCCCTCCAAACACATGTAGAGCACAATGCACAATGTCCTAGATGGAAGGGAGATGGGTGCTCTAATCTTCTTTCGATCGGTGAAGCTGACATAAAAATGTGCGCCCCTTGTCAGAGCCGGCAAAGCATGTGAATAGGTAGGCATTGTGCTAGCCAGGTCAGGCTTTGACACACAGTTGCCATGCACTTCCATGACCCCTGCTTTAGGACTCGTATGTGAAAGTCAGGCCATGTTAAACTAGGAAAAGTCCATTTAGGGCTAAGCTACATGGCTGATTTTAATGGTTTGAGTGATTGAACCGCTTAGCAATCATCTAATTAGCATCACATTAGTTTCAATCTGCTGCAAAACAGACGATTGTTATAAAGTTGTTAAATCTCTCAGCAGCTAGGGATTAAAAATCATCCTTGCAGCTTTACCTTAAAAGTGGACTTGTCCTTGCATACTGGGACCTAGTGACTGGTATTTTATTGTTGCCCTTTCTCAATGCCAGTCTATCAGCCAGCGCTGACTGATTGATTGAAAGCAAGCAACGGATTTTCTTAGGCTTGCTGCAATGCTCAATAAACAGATGGTCACTAGAGGCGGCAACTACAAATACACAGTATATATATTTTGGTTCTTTAAAATATATATATCATATATTACATTATGTAGCAGTAACATTGTAAAAAATTGTAAAATAATTCAATGTAAAATGTTATGTTTGCTTAATAGAATTACCACACAGCGTCCCTTTAAAATATCGTTCTGTATCTTGCCTAGGCGGCCTAATTGTAGGTCCAACCTCAGTTGGTGATGATGAGGAAACAAAACGGTCACCATGGAAACTCACCTTGCCGCTTCACTTCAAGCACCCATAATTCTCTCTGGCAGCTGCATGATTAATTCAAAGATTTATTGATTTTTCTCCTTGCTCAATCTTGCTGACCTGCTTCTGCTGACAGGTCTGTGCACTGCTACTCTCCTGCTAAGTGAATGCACAGCCATGGTTCTGCAGTGAAGGATTCTAGACGCAGTGCCGTTTACACTGCAGTAATAATCAGTGATGGGAACAGCGGCCATGCATGGTAGATGGCAAGGGTGCCAAGAAGCCAAACATTGCTTTTTGTGTGCACTATATCATTTTATTTTTGGATTTAAAGCAAACGTATAGCTTTCCTTTTGTATATCTACCTAATGAGGTATATTACCTGCAGACAATCGCCACTGGATGCAAACTGTTTGCGATCATCCTCAGGTAATGGCAGCTTGTCCTATTACAACAAATGGCCATGAACCGCTGCAGGTGCTGTCAGCTGTCATTGCTTTGTATAGAGCTTTTCACCCGCAGCTGTTCGCATGACTTGAGGAGCAATTCATGAGACTTCCCCAAGTGGAAGTGTGAATGGGGCCTCTGTATAGTTCTCTCGCCACACCCAAGTGCAAATTGCCATGTTAAATACTTACATTCCCCTCGGTTTCAGGGATCTTCAGCACCACACAGGCTTTGCAAAATGACATCCTCTTTTTACTGCACATGTTCTCCATAGCCCCATTCATTCCTTTTTGTTGTACTATTTTTATTGTTGTCTCCAGCAATCATGGGTATGGCTCATCCATAGGGATGAATGGAAGCATGACCTGCATTCTCAGTAAGAAGAGGGCCCGGCTTTTGTTTTTGATGAATCTCCCACTGGGCCAAGCTTCAGTATCTTGCAAGTCGGCCCTGCTGGCTCTCAAAACACCTGAAAAATGCCTGCATCCAATCAGAATGTTCAGGTATTTTGAGAGACAGCGGGGCCGACTAGGAAGATACTGAAGCTTGGCCCAGTGGGAGATTCCTCCATCCACACAGTGTAGCGTAGATGGAGGAATCTGTTGCACTTTTTCCATCCGACCATAGAAAAGCTGCAGATAATCTATAGGTGTATGGCCAGCTTTACACTCATATTCTGAAATATTCTACCGCTGAACCTGTCAGACCTAACCTTATAGTGCTGCCATAATACAGGCACATTAATGGAGTACAGTAGGCCTTAGACACTTGCAAAATGTACTAAAGCTTTACTCACAGGATGAACTAAGTACAGTGCCTGCCTCGCCCTCCCTCTTCTATGTATTACATTTACTACTTAATCACAGGTGCTCTTTAAAGCTTGCTGCATTACGGCCAATGGTTTGTTTTGCTTGAGGACACCTTTGTAATTTCACCGATCCTTTTAAAAGCAGGACGGGTAAGGACACGCACATAAATCATGCGCCTCTTCTGAAGTAGCAAAGGGCATTAATAATTGAAGCCACTTAATTATACACAGGTTATTCCGCACTAGTGGCCTGGTCTTCCCTAGGATCACTGTTGCGCTAAATTTATTCTGGGACGGTGGGATTTTCTACAGTCAGTTAAGTTCCATTAAAGTGGAAATGAACGCAGAGAAGAAAAGCACATTAAATATCCATGTAAAAGATATCTAATTATCTCTAGGAATGTGATGAAATGGTAATCGACAGCACCACAAAGATAACGTTAATGGACCACAGAGTTAAGTACCAACTGGTTTATGTAAGAAGTTTAATGGTTTAGGTATATTTTTGTTATGTTTACCTGAAAGTACTGTTTTATTAGTTTGACATTCCTTCCTTCTTGCTTTTATTTTGATTATTGCATTAAAATACAAATTTGTAAATGTGCTCTCTTTAGTCATGTGCTTGATGTCCTTAGTCATGTTCTAAAAGCTCTCTTTAGTCATGTGCTTGAAAGCCAAATTGGCATTCCACCTATTTTATAATTGTTACATGTTCCCATTCACATTGCTAAAACAAATTATTTAAAACTACTTCTTGCCGTTTAAATTACTTTTACTTAGGTTAGGGCTTCTTAAGGGTTAAAATGTCTACTTCTTTCTACTTTCCTTCTTTGTAATGTTAGGAAGGGTTATGATGGGTGAGGAGTTTGCATTGTATGTAAATTAAGTTAATGAGAGACATGCAATCCTCATATTTCAGTCCTAAGCCTTTCTATAAAGAGTGATCACTGTGAAGGTGCGCAGAAAAACGTTGCTTCAGCCATTTGCCTGTTGCAGCGAAACATGCAAAAGGTAAGCAATATTTTTTATTAAATATGTTTCATTATGCTGTGCGAATGGGAACACAAAACACACACACATCACACATTCAAGATGTGCAAAGTCTTAGGGTCCATTTTCTTTAGAAAACAGCTATAGCATGAATAAAAAAAAGCCCATCTCCTGCCAGCATGCTGCAGGGAATGACCCTTGGCCTCTCTGTGTAAGCAGTGATCTCTGCAGAAAGCATCATTTAACCCAGAAGACTAAAGAGATGCTGTGAATGCAGGGCATCATGGGCTCGGCCTTGAGAGAGCTTGACCATGGCCTTCATTCACAGTAGAATGATGCAGAGAGGGGTGCTGATATCAGTGCTGCTTTCTGAATAATCTAGGACTGCCCACCACCAGGAGAACATCTGCAAAAGAAGAGAACCCTGCGTGTCATGTGACTGGCCTGAAGACATGAGAAGAAGGTAAATATAAAGTAAAAAAGCAAGAACTACTGTGCCTGGGGCATTCAGTGGGAAACACGGGGGTGGGGGGGCAGTAGAGGACTAAGCCTGGAGTTGGGCTTCAAGCACAGACAAAGTGTTTTCTGAATAAGGCTGGTCATGTGAATCGCACGGTTTTCTTTAAATCTTCTCTGGCTGTCTGGTGTGCTCAGAGATGCAGAGTGCTCCATCCTTCTAGTCCTTATATGTAATGGGGAAAATGGCACTTCGTGATGCCTTCTCAGTTGATGGGTCCATGACTTACAGGGTGTCCTCGGTCTTCCAGGTTGAATGCCGCTAAGTGTCGTTCAACCCCCTGGAAGCCTGAGAACAGCTAGCAACCAAAAGGGATTATCGCAGAGAGATGGGATGAGCATTACATCCACATTTACTACTTGGTTTTAAACTCCTTCCTAGGGGGTTTGTTAAAAAACATCCTGGTGTCGGGCTTTAAAGTAATTCCAGCCAAAACCTAGTTGTGGGAGCAGTAGGGAAAAGAGAGAGATCCTCGGTCGGGTTATTATCATGTCTAAGGACCCCATATTCCCTCCATACAAGTGTGCATACATTTTGCACAATTTCCTGGTTACTGGATTTCTCATTTAAGCCTATTTGCATTCTGTCTCCTTGGTGATCTAAGCCAGGGGTGCCCATTAGGTAGATGGTGATCTAGCAGTAGCTCTCAAAGCTGATGCTGGTAGATCACGAAGGGTGTGAATGGTGGCCCCTTTATTACATTTTGGTATAATAGCTGTGCACACATGATTACCTGCTGAGCCAAGCTCCCTGACACCTTTCTGGTGGATATTGGGGGTTGACGTGCTATGTATTACATCAAAGAATATTAGTTTACACAGCCTGTTGCACTACACTGTTTGCAAAATACACCAAGGTGTGCCAGGAGAGAGAGCGGGGAGAGACAGCCAGGAAAGAGAGAGAGGAGAGACAGCCAGGGGAGAGAGCAAGGAGAGACAGCCAAGAGAGCGAAGAGACACAACCAGGAGAGAGAGCAAGGAAAGACAGCCAGGAGAGAGAGAGAGAGAGAGGAGAGACAGCCAGGAGGATGAGCAAGGAGAGACAGCTAGGAGAGAGAGCAAGAAGAGGCAGCCAGGAGAGCGAGGAGAGACAGCCAGGAGAGAGAGAGAGAGGGAGGTTTTTTTTCGTTGGTAGATCTCATGTAGCTCGTCATTTGAAAAGTAGATCTTATCGCAACAAATTGTGGGCACCCCTGATCTAAGCTATTCCTGCAGCTTGTATTGGAGGCTGAATGTTGGTGACTCCATTATAATTTTATGTTGAGTAATGAACTGATTCAGAGTCGGATTTGGTTGGTGTTGTAGCGCTTGTGAAATGTTCTTTTACTCCCTACTGACAGGGGTAGTGCAGAGCCCTTCCATCCTTCCTGATCTCTTTTTTTATCATGGCTTGATATTTGTGACTGCACTGTCAGACGCCTCTCTAGGGGGGCACGATCACTTTGCAGTTGTGAAAGCGGCTCTTGAGCCGGCCGCATTTTACTGACTGGCAATTTTGTTCTAATTAAGCCTCATGAATATGAAGATTTGTGCAGCAATCCCACGTTGCCCCTGCTTAGACTTGGCAATAAGATACTGTCTACATTCATTGCAATCTATTAGAGTGTCACTTTTACTCAGCGCTAACACACTGTTATTGCAGTCTGCCTGCATCATCATTTGCTGAAAAGCAGGAAATTGGAAAACCGCATGCATCACTATAAAAAAAAAGGTTAGTAAATATGAGTAAAAGCAAAATGGCAAGTCTTCAAATGGGATTTTTTTTTTAGTTATGTCAAAAAATCTAATATCAACTCCGATCTAATGGAAAAGCAGGATATTGGTTGTTTAAGGGCCCATTCAGATGTCTATGCTGCGCTGTGGTGTGTTTATTTTAATGGGCTGCCAAGGGGCCTCAACACAGCCAACTCAGTGCACCAAAATGTATGGTAATGTGCCAATACAGGTTTGATGAGGCTGTGTTGGATTAGTGTGTTGGGGTGCCATTAAAAATGAATGACAGCCCAGTGCATCAATTTAATGCACCTTCATCACACCTGCATTGCAGTAACACATTACCGGGTTCAAAATGCATGACACTGCAATGTGATTTGCATGTTGCTGTGCATTGTGGTATTGCATGGATGTGAAGGTAGCCTAAAATGGGACAGGACAGATAAAATCAGGTTTAATCAGTAAACAAATAAAAATATTTTTTCCCGGCCCTCTTTTGTCTTTTCAAAGTTAAAAATATTTGCCTGCCAACACAGAAGCCACTGCACACCATCCTGGGAGTCACCAATTGGAATTCTTTAGAAACGGGATCACTTGTCAATTCTTGGCTCTCCAACTTCACACCCTGTAGCCCCGTAAGCTGTAAATTATTCCTGTCAACCTGTAAGTTGACAGAGATACAGAAATCACCTATAGTATAGCTTAGGAGGCGGCAGGGAAATTGAAAAGGCGATGGTTCCATGTGAACCTCATTGTTATGTTCCACAGTGGTTTCCAGCATTTATCATTACAAATGACCTTTGATGTATAGATTGTCTTCTGCCTCCATCCCAGGAGCAGAAATGATGGACAATGTAACCTTTGCATTCCATGTTCAAGAAGGGGAATAGTTCATGTTCAAAAGCTCGGTGTATTTGGTGCCCAAGAACCCAAGCCAGACAGAGGACAGTGTGAAGGTTCTAGTATATAAAAAAACTTTAAGTTACTTTAAGTTTAAGGACTTCATTTATAAAGGTTCTGCCTGGCATGCAACCGGGCAGATGCTATTCGCATGGCACTAGAACCCATAGATGGCAAAGACGAGACTAGAAATATCTTATACTTGTCAGCATCATCCAGGGGTGCTAGTGCCCTGCGAACAGCATCTGTCCGGCTATACGACAGGTGCGGCTTTTATAAATGGAGCCCTTGGGACAGGGGTGAGCAACTCCAGCCCTCCAGCTGTTGTGGAACTAAGTCCCATGAGGCATTTCAAGACTGACAGTTACAGGCATGACTCCCAGAGGCGTGTTTGGATTTGTAGTTAAAGCACAGCTGGAGGGCCGTATTAGCCCACCAATGCCTTAGTGTTTACTAAAATACTCACAACCAGTGGCAGAGCTTATTCAACAGAGCATCACCATTCAAGTGTCCCTAGGGCAGCATGCTCTCTAAATACAACCCGAGTGCAGGCACAGACAGCAATAACAACTGACAGAAATTCTAACCTTTCACTAGGCCATCGAAGACCTAAGAAAAACTTTTTGGCTTTTTGACTCATGAACTAATTTTTAACTCGAAAGACTCATGCACATGGGTGTACAATTTGCTGCGTTCAGATCTGTAATTCATATGGATCTGAACGCAGTAGTATTGTATGCTATGGGCCTATTTACACTGCGCTGTTATGACCAGCAGTGCTTGGCTTCATAGACCAAAACTAGAAAAATCTGCATTCTCCATCCTGCGATTGTACCCTATTTTGCATGCAAACGTTTCTGCTAATGTTTAAACACGTACAGCATAATGGGCCAACATGTAAACTATAGTGTGCAATCAGTGGGCGCTGCCACTGCTGATTACACACTGTTTTATATGTCGGCCCTGAATGAGTCATTATGGTAGTGGCAGCAGCACATGCACAGAATGACCACAGACTTCAATCATTCAGAATGAATGTTAAAGCTGCCCACATACTTTACTGGTTTTACAATATATCAAGCATATGTTAAATCTGACAAATGTGAGAATTTGGAAGGTCACTCAATATGATCATAAACTCTGGGCGAGGATATTTATAAGATATACCAGATACCATTTTTGAACTTTTTTTGTAAATGTTCTTTCAATTGTCTAAACCGGATATATTGTATATCAATATTTCAGATTAACTGTCTGCAGCCAACAGGTGGCATCCCCTATGCAAATCCTCTATGCCTCTGAAAGTGAATCTGTCCATGCAGGGCAAAGCAAGAGACCTGCACAGATACATATATTTACCTTCCTTTCCATTTACTGCCACTCCGCTCAACTGACAGTAGTGTAAAGCTGGTCATACATCTATAGATTATCTGCAGATTTTCTATGGGCAGAAGGAAAAAGTGCAACAGATTCCTCCATCTACGCTAACCTGTGTGGATGGAGGAATCTTCCGCTGGGCCAAGCTTCAGTATCTTGCTGGTCGCCCCCCCCTGGCTGTCAAAATACCTGAACAATCTGATTGGATGCAGGCAGTGTTTAGGTATTTTGAGAGCCGACTAGTAAGATACTGAAGCTTGGTCCAGTGGGAGATTCCTCCATCCACACAATTTATCGTAGATGGAGGAATCTGTTGCACTTTTTCCATCTGCCCATAGAAAATCTGCAGATAATCTATAGGTGTATTGCCAGTTTTAGAGAGGCCTTGTGTAAGCTATGATTCACCAGTATTGTAGCTCACACAGGGCTATGGCCTCTTCTGTGATGGTGATGACTGGCACTCTGGTTAGTCCCATTCCCCTCTGCTACCTGAACTCTCTGGACGTTTCCTTTGGCTCCAATGCTCAACAGAGCAGTGTGGTAGTAAAGTAAAGTTAAGAATATGCTGCTAGGGATTGAAGGTATAAAACAAACCTGTTGCTTTGCCTTGGTTCATTTGAAAGGCTACTTTTCTATGCTGTTGTATTGAAAACAGACGGCTGAATGCCTCAGAGGGAACCTACTCCCAGGTAGCAGTTAAATTGTGTGAAATACAAACAAGTCCATTATCCACAAAGTTAAGTAATTATTTGACTGGACTTCAGGCTTCCTGTTTGGGGGTCAGTGACATGCTCTGCACAGGAAGCAAGGTTGTAACTGGTAGAGATATATGGAGTGATTTGATTAAATTGATTTCACCGCAAACATTACAGATTTTTGCCATCAGTATCTAGAAATAGAGACTCATTGGGCTACTTAAATGATATTTACTTAAAAAACTACTTTTTTTTTTCTTCAGAAGGTGTGAGTTTTTTTGGTAGGAGTATTTAAAGTGGCAGAAAACATCTAGACATAATATTTGTGCCTCAGCAGTATTCTGAAAACATTCCCATATCCCTAGTAACAAGTCCAATCGACCACTGTATCAGTCATTGCTTAAGACACTGTTGGCCATCAAACTGTTTGGCTTTTCAGGAGTTCTAACTCACATGATCCAATTGGTTCTCCTTGGATTGGAGGACCTTTGCAGCCTATGGTTACAATGGAAAATATCTTTCTTGGTCTTTGTTGTGGATAATTGGCACCTGGATTTATGCAATAATCCAGCAGAGCACAGCATCTAATTTCATTGTATGGAAATGAGCTGACAAGCTGCATTTGAGGTACAGATCTAATTGAACAGCTAATAGATGTGCAATTTCCCAGGCTCAGATCACATTGTCTACCCGAGTTTGGATAGCTCCGTGTCTTTGTTACACGCTTTGTCTCCTGCGCCAGGAAAATTCAGCCTAGCGATGCAGAGCTTCGCAAACCTGTCCCAGTACAAGGTATGCTGGGAACATGTGTCAGGATGTCACCTCAGGTAGAACAATGACTTTCTACTTCTTCCTTTGACAAAATACTGAAAGACCTAAATAGATCAGTCAGAACTCCAGGAGGGGAAGGCACAAAGCTTTTAAAAGGAGACGGAAAACTTGTCTAGAGTAAAAAGAAAAGCCTGAAGTTCTGAGAATAGGATGGCCATAAACAGGTTGTTCTGACTTCTGATACAACCCTTTTATGGGGAGTGGGGACAACCCTGGAAGTTGCAATGAGTTCAACATTTTTGAAAGTCTCAATGCAACCTTGATGACCCTCACCTGAACTCCAGACACATGGCTAAAACACAGATGAAATACATATTTGGCATTTGTTTCACCTGCCAAAGGATTTATTTTTCTGTCCAGCCACTTCTAAGATTTACACAGCCTGGCAGATGACATCACTTTATCTATTGGTCATATACTGTACAGATTATACCATGGAGTCCTCATTCCATCCCAGCCTTATGATTGGGCAGTACCTCTGGCATTCCAGGGAACCCCCCGGAGGAAGTCAGTGTACTGGATTTGGTGTTCTGTGCATATGCAGTATGCAGGATGTCATGCTCCAACCTCCAGGTGTAAAAGCCAATTAGAAGGCCTTAACATTTTAAACGTTTATCCTTGTGCTTGGCAAACCGCCAACCAACTATGGAATGATAATGCAAGTACCTCCTAGATGTCTGCCCCAAGGTCCAGTATTTTTCCAGGGCATAACTGATCAGTTCTGGTGCTTTTTTTCATCACTATCTTTTTTTATACTAGTGTTAAAAACAATAACCTGGCTCACAGTTGGCATTCCAGTCCATAACAAAGGTGTTCAGTAGGGTTGACCTCGGGACTCTCTGCGGGCCACTTGGCTCCTCTACCCCAAACCCATCAAAATATGTCTTTTATGGAGCTAGCATTATACATAGGGTGATAGTCATAGTGGGACAGAAACAAAAGTCCTCACTAAATTGCTCTCACAAGCGTGGGAGTGCACAATTGTGTAAAATGTTTCTGTACGTAGCATTGAGTACCCTTCCCTGGAAACAGTGGGACTTAATTTGGAGTGGTGTCCACATAATTTTGATATAGTAGGTGTGGTGGTAAAGTGTTCACAAACTTTTACCCATACAGTATGTGTTTCTCAATGAAATACATTTATTTTTAAAAGTAAAAAAAAAGGGCCTAAAAAAGGGACATTTGATTAGGAATGAGGAATTTAGTCACAAAAGAGTGAAAGTTTGGAGCTACAGTGATTAGATGACCTAATTCGCTAATGGGCAAGCAAGTGCAGTTGGGCACAGTATGACCAGTAGAGCTGTGGCTGCCATTTGCACTGTAGACCCGGGTAGCAATGGAAAGAAATGTTTCTCTGGCTGCTTTATCATCCCACAGCCAATTTACCACATTTTCCAGGCCCACACGTTTACTTTTAAAGGCTTACCAGATCCAGTTTTCCCATTACTCCCATTACTGCCATTACTGCTGTACATCATTTCAAAGCGCCAGGTGGTTCCGGGGCAACCGAGGATGCCACCCAATGCTGCTAATGGAAGGAAGAGGAGAGAAGAGAAGAGGTGTTAGCTTCCAGTCTGAAAGGTAAGTTCTTAATACAGAACTGCTTTTGTAAACCAGACAAAATATTTGGTGTCAGACACTTAACAGACATATGAACATGCACCATCTTCATGTCTTGCCTAATTATACCCCACAGAGTGTCTCACATCAGTACAGAAACAAAGCACACTTAATATGCATCTCCAGCCCAGAGCACACTAAAATCCCTGATTTCTCTCTGCAAATCAAAGTAAACGCATCTGTTTTTTTTTCCCAGTCTGCCATCTCCATAATAATAATCCCTTTGAGTCATTTGCCGGCTGCATAGCAGAGATAGCGACATTCTGGGGCGTCAGAGGCTCCCGCACCATAGAGATACTTCACCAGAGAGCTGCTGAAATCCAATCATTCTTCTTATAATCTCGCCAGACTTACCCAATTCCTTTAAATCTGCTTAGCATAACATGAAGGGAACAAATGTTCTTTCAAATTTGACCTTATGTATTCCTACTTGGGTTTTTTTTTCTTTTTTAACATAGCTGTGCACATTAATTTGGCTTGCAGATCATCATTAATATGATTTGCCTGCATCGGACTTGCTAATATGCTGCGCATGCACCTCTGAACTTCTGGAACTGAAGTGGGGTAACTGAGAGTTCAGCTCGTTGTACATCGCTCACATGAGCACATGCTGAACTTTGAAACAAATGATTGAATGTTATCATCTGCTCGCTCATTAAGTTTTTCTTACGTGCTACAATCTCACAGACAGATCAGTTCATCCATGTTTGGCCCAGATCGTGACGTGAATCGACTGATTTTGATTGCAACTATTTATGCTCATGATAACTAGGCAGTAGACAAGTCGGCTGAGGAAAAAATTTGGTTCGGTTCCGATATTTCGTTATTTTGGAATTTGGATCTGAAATTCATTTCGGTTCGGGATTCGGATTCGGACGAAATCCGAATTTCGTCATTTTCGGATGAGTTTACGAATATTTGTTACGAATACAACAGAAAACCATATACAGATATTAATACTAAAGCTGAGGCTCCCAGACCTGAATGGCATTCGGGATCCGAATTTTTTAATTGCATTTGGAAGCTCCTGACAGCCATCCGGGTCTGGGAGCCTCAGCTTTAGTAATATATGTATATGGCTCCCAAACCCGAATTCGGGAGCTCGAAATACAGCTCCGTACTCATTATCATATCATTAAATTATGTTTATTTTAAAGAAAATCGTGTGAGTACCTGAATTTGTATGGTTACTTCAGCTTAATGCAAACCCCAATACATCAGATCTCCAACTGGGATTGGGAGAAGCAGCGCAAGGAGTAATGGAGTTGTACTATAGTGACTATATGCTGACCGAAAAAGAGAGCAAAGTGACAGAGAAAGGACCTCATCAGTCTGTTGCTTCTGCTTTCACTATCCAGGCACAGACTAGGGGAGGCACAAAACCTGTAAGTGTTACTTACAGAGGACCTTTTACTTCTCCCCTTTAGATTGTCTTATTTGGAGCGTTATCCTCAATTCACATATTTATCTGCCAGCCTTCCAACGTTGTCCTTCTTCCTATCTACTGTTTCGATGACGCAGCCCATTTTACATGCCTCCATCTTGGATCTCTTTAGTCATCGGGAGCTGGCTACCTCTTCTAGGTGCAGGCAGCCAACCGTTGATTATGCTCGCAGCTCCATCCACCAGCTGCTTCAGGAATAGGGACACTAGGAATGTCCCTACTCCTAAAGCCTCCTGGGATATGGATAAGAATATTACAGGAGGCTTAAAGTGCAGGATACATCATTCTCCCCTAGGTTAGAATTATGGGAGGGATGGGGATGAAATTAATAAAAAGTAAATTAACAGGAAAATAATAAATTTCTTTTCAAATAGCACAGGGGAGGATTGCAGTGGGTTAGAGTACAATTTTAGAGTGTAGGTCTGCTTTATTGCAGCTGTTTCCTTCTTTGCCAGAAAGAGTTGTGCTATGTGACAGAACCTTTTCATCCTAGGACTGGATGGGCAGAAATAAAAATCATTTGGCAGGTAAATCCGCTATATATACACATATATTTATTTCACCTATTTATCTGTTTCCCTGGAGTTCGGCCATATTCAAAAAGCATTGCAGTAGTTCTCCTATGCTGTTTTACAATGCCAATATACATAACATACTTCAGATGACACTTCCACAATGCTTCTGTCATTTTCTATTTGCCTCATCTCTCTCTTCCACAGTGTTCTGTGTATTGTAACAGCACAGGTGCTCTTTTCACACCCCTGGAAAACAACTACTTGCATTACAAAGTGCATACCAGCAGATGCAAATATCTGTTAATTGTTTGAGATGTCATATTGGCATCCATGTTTATGTAGTAAATCCCAGCATGTTGGGGACAGCTGGATGTTTACACGGGCCTCTGCCCGTAGAGAAGAGCTGTGTAGTGTGTGTTACCTGTCTGAACGGCTAATGATTTTTAGCCAGGGGAAGACTGTCTGTTCTGTTCTTTGTAGTAAAACGGTACCCAGGTGATCAAATGTACCATTGGTGTGATGGAGCTGATCAAAGCCTTGGGAATCAAGGCATCGCGATCAAACGAACGGAGGGGCGCTCTTCATGAAGGCACTTGACGGCTTCACAGTCAGCCTAATTGTGCTGGAGACACAGAGTTCTGAAATCCTCTTTCTGTTTTGTGCATCAGAAAGAAAAGACAAAAAAAGTTTAGGGTCCATATACACAGGAGTCAAAGAACCTAACATCTGGCAAAGGGCTACAGCCAAAACCTGAACGAGTGTGCCTAGATCTGCCGTATGTTAGGCTGCGTTCACACCTGACCGTTTTGTAGCGCGTCCTACGCTCGACGAACGCGCTACAAAACGGTCAAAAAAATAAATAGCATTGTAGTCAATGCCCTCGTTCCCACCTAGGCGTATTTCCGCCCGTCCCTAACGCCCTACAAAACGGCCCACGCCTGAAAAGGTCCCGGGACTACTTTGGGCCGTTTTGTAGGGCGTTTTCCATTGGGATACAGCCAAGTAGCCTTTGGAATCGCGCGACGGTCGCGCAACTTTTTTTACCGCGAATCGCGGTAAAAAAACCGCGTGACGGTCGCGCGACAGACGCGCATATTACAATACGCCTCGGTGTGAATGGGGCCTTAGGGTTGTCATACCACCGTACATGAGACTATTGGTAAATACTTCACTTCTAAATTTGTAAATATAGCTTTTGTCATTGCTCTTGCTGTCCCCAGAGAGCCAGGTTCCAGTCTCGGGGATGATATTGATTTGTGTTGACATCGTCAAACACAGCACTAGTGATATAATAGACGTCTTTTACCAGAATTCTTTAAAATGTGCATGTTCATAGATGTCTCCATATCATATTGTGCTAAATTGCAGCCTATACCTATCCTGATACACTAAAATTGGGACATTTCCAGACCTAGAGCTGCTGCTGGAAGTCAGCTATGTGGCAACTATTATTCTATTCTGTAGGGATAAGCAGCAAGCATTGATATTTACTCAAATGTTTGGGGGGGATTATTTAATTTTAGAGAGGGGAGTGAGAACAATTCTGCCAGGTTTTAATGTCTAATGTTGGAGAGATCCGGCACACCAAGGTTAAATCCAAAGGATTAAGGCTCCATTCACACTGAGCGTATCGCAAATCGCGCGTTTGTCATTTTGCGAGAGATCGCGTGGTTTGTCACGCAATATCGCGCAAATGGTTGCATTGAGCAAAGTAGAATCGTGCCAAAATCCGCTCCAAAAAGGGTCCTGTTGTAGCGACAGGCGACCTGCAACAACGACGAACAGAGCCCCATTGCCATGCATAGGAGAGCGATATCGCGCGGTAAATATCCGCAATGGTTCACACCTATGCGTATTGTAATATGCGCGTCTGTCGCGCGACCGTCACGCGGTTTTTTTACCGCGATTCGCGGTAAAAAAGCCGCGCGACCGTCGCGCGATTCCAAAGGCTACTTGGCAGTATACTAATGGAAAACGCCCTACAAAACGGACCAATACGCAGCAAAAAACGCTCCGGGACCTTTTCATGCGTGGGCCATTTTGTAGTGCGTTCGGGACGGGCGGAAATACGGACAGGTGGGAACGAGGCCATTGACTACAGTGCTATTTATTTTTTTGACCGTTTTGTAGAGCGTTCATCGAGCGTAGGACGCGCTACAAAACGGTCAGGTGTGAACCAGGCCTTAATATCTGCGATAGTCCGCGCGATAAACGCTCAGTGTGAATGGGGCCTTACTGTAGTTCCATGTAAGACATTAGGTGGGCACACTCAAAACCTGAAATTGGGTATTAGACCTCTATAAAATGCTACAGAGAATGAAAATGATTTGTGATATCTAATCTAAAGCGAAGTATGTACGTTTTCTATAGTAACCACCTTCTGACATTTCCTGGCATGTCATTGGTCGTATTGATCATATTTCCCAAAAACATTCATCTGCAAAGAATAATTGTCCAGTGAAATGATGTCTCCCATAGTATTTGTTGTCATTGATCATTTTTGTGTTTTGAAATTCTCTTCATGGAATATTCTTGTAATATTCAGCAGCTAAGTGCCAAGGGGACCAAAAGGAAACATTAAAGGAGAACTATGGGGCAAGTGTTTTCCCCCATAGTTCTCCTAAGGGTCACGGGAGAACATAAACTAGCATCCTCCCGTCACCCTAAGCTCAGTATATCACGAGCTGCAGGTAGATTACTGTCGAGATCCACCAAGCTGCGTGAGTGACAGCTGGCTCTGCCTATCTAGAGGCAGAGCCAGCTGTACCCACCCCCGTACCCTGTCCGTTACACCAGTCAGCACTGGAGGAGGAGGGGAATCCCTGCAAGGAGCCATGAGTGACAGTCACGGCTCTCTGCAGGGACACGATCGAGAAGTGAGCAAGCGAGGGTATGTGTTCGCTCACTTCCCGATCTATTGAGCCGACCTGTGACAGTTTCATTGTCACACGTCAGCTCGAACTATGAGGTTGAGTGACAATCACTCACCTCATAGTTGTCCTTTAAGAGAACCACCAAAAAAAGTTAGGAGTCTCTAGAGTGCTGTATGACCTTTCCCTATGAATGATCCATTCATGAGGGATCTGTGCAGGATTGAAAAGAAAACCGAAAACAGTGTTTGTTTTTTTTTAATGATGAAGGAGTTAGTTGTACAGTTTTAACATTTACACAGGAACTGTTTCCTAAAAAAAAAAGATCCAGATACTTTTAATCACCAACCCTGCTGTTGCATATCATAAAGCAGTCTGTAACGGGTAGTAAGTTTTCTTTAACTCTTGGCGCTAATGGCTGCCAGCTGGACAATCCACTTGCTGTTGCATACTCAAAGTTTTCAACAGTTTATCACAGTTTTTCACACAGACTTGAGGGGCTGCTCATCCAAGGCTCTGGGGCTTCCACCACGAACATAGAAAACAAAAGGGAACAGAGCACCACCTCCGTGTGTAAAATCATTTATTACAATAAATATAACAAGGGATAAAAGTACTCACAAACAAATATTTTCATCACGCTTTAACAACAAACGAGAGGCTACACTGTCTGTTAACCCAACATGGTATCGCCCCGACTATGTAACACGGTAGCCTCCGGTCACATCACCGTCCACCGTCCGCATTTAGCCAAGATTGATGCGTTTCAGGGGCAAGCCCCCTTCATCAGAATCATCTCTGTTCCCTTCCCCACCCTCCGGGTGGACATTAATTAGTAGGGATGCACCGAAGTACTGTACTCAGTACAAGTACAGATACTTTTTGAGCTCCAGGACTAGACTAGAGAAAAATTCAACATTTAGGAGGCAGCTGTCATTTGCAAGGAGCACACGGAGCTCCTGGGATTTGTACATCTCTGTTTTAATATATGATTCTGTTTTTATAAATAATGGGATGCACCAATACCATTTTTGCAAGTACAAGTACTGATACTTGCCCAAGTACTCACAGATACCAGTACTGATACATTTTTGTTTATTGTCATGTGACAGTTTTTCTAAAACAATACAGACTAATGATTTCAGAACAGTGGTGGAGCGCCAGAGCCAGGACAAAAAGGTACTTTTTCAGGGTACTGCTTACATTTTTAGATGTTCCCTATGAGATAGTAAATCTTCACTATTTGGGTTCAGGTCCAGCTAAGCACAGGCTCATTATTGTCTTTTTGTTACAGTAGGCATTCCATCCTCAGATGGCTCATTATAGCTGAATAGAGATTAGAATAAAAATATATATATTTTAGAATCCTGTGACAATAATGTGGGGTGACAGTGTGTTAAACACACATTCTCCACACCTTTCAGATACACACAGTTTCAATGATTGGTTCATTTAGGTAATTGCAGTGGTGGCGCTTGGGGATGTACAGGTGGCAATGACGGGGGTGCTAAGATGGCTTGTTAACTTTCCTTGCCATCCTTCCAGAGTGATAGCGTGAAAGATGACTGAGCAGATAAAACTGATTTCAGTTACATGCATCAGTAAACACGACTATAACAACCTGTACATGTAATATTCTCCTCATCTGTTAAAAATACACTGTCATTTTTTTTTACCCAAAAAGTTTTTTGAAAAGCTTGTAAACTGATATTTTTACAGGTTCCTCCATTTGCAGGATATGTTGTCCTTTCTGATAAAAGAAGAGAAAAAAACCTCTGCCTTAATTCAATATTTACTGTATGCTTCTGTAGTCTAAATGTAGACGGGTCCTGTCTTTGCTAGGAGGAAGGAGGGGAGGGGGAGGCGTTTTACCTTTTGAGCGAGTCGGTTGTCTGTCTGTGTGTTATTGTGTGCGAACATTATGGACTATTCACAGCATAGCAGCAGAAGTAGGCTTCAAAAAAGCTTGAGTTGCTTGCCACTTGTTCCCAGTGATAAGCACAGTATAAAGGAATGATGTGCAGTATTTTATATATACCTGACCACACAGGCAAAAGATATTATATTAGAGTGTTACTTTGACTTCATGTTTTATTGTATACAGTAAAATACTTTTTTTGTGAATCTGTTGTAAAGTTCCTTACCTGGAGAACCTGCACTTCCTGTTCCTGGCTGAGAACACCAAGCCACTGCCTCTCAATCGGCATCAGCGTAGTCAGTCTGCTGTGGGAGCTTCTTCAGTTGACTGTTGAGCTACCCATCGGATAGACAGCCCAACAGTTAACTAAGGGAGTGTACGCGACAGGCTTATTATGAGGCATTGGCTTACAGGAAGTGCTGTTACTGGTAGGATCTCCAGGTAAGAAACGTTGCATCATTCACAAAAAGCTATATGGTTAAGAAACCATGAGACGTGGTGCCAAACATGTTGCAACATAGGTTTTGGGTTTACACTTTTTAAAGAGACTACAAGTCTTTATAATATAAAAAAAACATCACCTGCGAAAGTACGCATTTTACACTTATCGGTCTTGTCAAGCGTTTCACCAACCGTTCGCTGCCTTGAGTGAAGGCCTCCAGCAGTGCCTTTCCATCTGACATACTTCCAGGTATTTCAGATGCCTTGTTCCCAGCTGTGTGCTGTGATTCCAACCACTGACCCCTACCAGCGGCTTCCCGAGGCTGCTGTGTCGTCATTACACGTGCGTGTGACGTCACCTTGCGCATGCACAATGACGTCATCGGTCATGTGCGCCCATCTGACTGATGCCTACTGGCTGCCATCTAGATCATGGAAGCCAGCAGAGAGAAGGGACATTCATACAGCGGGATGAGGTATGCCGCCAGGTCCCCTCTCTCCTGACACTGTCGGGCTCTTGGTCCATGACCGAGTGCCTGACATTTTAGAGGGGGTGACACCAAAATTACTGTCAGTCATTTTGGTGTCACCCCTGCAATGGTGACACCCGGGTGCGGGCCGCACCCCCCCGCACCCCACTTGTGACGCCACTGGCCCCTACATCACAGTAATGATGTTAGGGACTAGTGATGAGGCTGGGCTTGGTGCTAATCCAGATCATCTGCGTTCACCCATGCCTCCTCCAAACTGTGACCATCACCCGTCTTCCATCCCAATCAGTTGCGACTGGGGCATTTCACGCCCCTTTATGACATATAGCTGTGGAGTGGGGAATTCACCTGCCGCCACTGATTGGGCCAGGAGGGGGAGAGGCAGTCACAATTTTGAGCGGGCTTGAGCGAACTTGGTTCAGACCAATCCCAAGCTCATCTTCTAGTAGGGACCAATCAATGGATCTACAGCACACGGAAGGATACATAGACATCCGACACTTTCAGAAGCCTTGGATGTGAAGATTCTACATGAGGCTGTAGCTCTTTAACTGAGTGAACATTGGAGAAACAGGCAGCAGGTTATGTTCTTTAATGTTTAAAAAATACAACAGAGTACCCTAAATCTGAGGTTTATATATTCTATGATATCAAGTTTATTAGGTAGTTCATATCAGGCTCTGGACAGGACTGGTGTCAGCTTTGCACACAATTCTGTACTGTGCAAACATTCTCTCTAGCTCCAGTATGTGTAGGCGCAGCGGTAGTTTACTCGAGGAATGGGTGATGCTGGAACTATGGAACACATTACCCTGCTTTTCCATCAGGCTGAAAATCAGCTTCATTCGGATAGCTTACTCTAGTAGAGTTAGAACATTTTAATAGCGTTAAGCCCCCATTCACACCTTCTTTCTTGCACATTTCCCGAAGTGTGAGAACACTCAATATGAAGATTCCTATTATAGTCAAAAGTGCCTGTTCAACCTGAGTGTCGTGCTGCGACTTGTCCCGCGAGAAAGGCACATGACCTTTTTTCCAGGCAGAATCCCATAGTTTTAGCCCCATAGACTTTAGAAGGAACGGCTGAAAAAACACAGGGCAGAGGTATTTTGGGTGCGTTTTTTGCACATTTTTGTGTCTCCTCCTCCTAGCAGGAGCCCTCATGCCTGTAAACAAAATGGAGGATTCAGGAGTGGCTATGCTAGGTGTGGAGACATTCATCTGACTGGTGATGACATGAACCTCTACGACCCCATTGATGCCCATTACAAGAACCATGGAAAGCGTTGGAGGACTTGGAAAGAAATTGGGCGTGACGTTTTCCCATTTTGGGAACTCTGAGAGACACTACTAGAAAAAAAAAACAGGGAGCAGATACAAGCATGATGACATATGTCACAGGTCATACAGCTTTCCATTGTTCAAAACAAAAATGCCTGACGCTTAAAAACACATGCAAAAAACCTATGAAAAATGCTTTAAAACATATATTTGCATGCGAATGGAAACACAAAAAAGCACAAAAACTGCCTTAAAATTGTCTGAAAATGCTCAACTATGAATGGAGGCTAACACTACTACTAGTCGTCTTGCCCCCAGAGCACTGCTTTTTAAATGGGCAACGATCAGCATGCAAACAATGATTTAGATTTCACTTCTTAAATGCTTTTTTGTTATTATTATTATGATACAGGATTTATATAGCACCAACAGTTTGCACAGCGCTTTACAATATAAGGAAGACATTACAATCACAATACACTTCAAGACAAGATGGTAAGGAGGGCCCTGCCCCTGAGGGCTTACAATCTAAAAGGGAGGGGCAAGTGATACATGAGGAGGTAGCTGTGTGGGGATGAATTATTTGAGAACGTGATGGTTCAGTGGTTAGGTTGAGGTGGGATAGGCTTCCCTGAAGAGATGATGGTGATTCCGTTGAAAGACAGTTGTTGGTTGGTTACTATGAGTGTCTATACTTTACTTTGAGAACTTTGCTCATTAAAGGCCAAAACAGGTTGCTTTAGGAGTCATTTGACCAGTTCATAAGCTGCATTCTCCTGGATGGATGGAGCACGGCTGCCTTTCCTAGTACACCGAGCACTTTGACTTTTGTGAACAGTTACTGGGAATGTTTGAAGTGTCTATCACAATAGATTCATTTGCATGGCAATGAAAGGTTCCATCTGTTACCTGGAACGATGCATGTGAGGATTCATTAGTATGCAGAATTTCTCAGGTGTTGATTGCTGAATAATGTATTTAATAAGCACAACACTGACTCAGTGAGGATGAGAGTTAATACCGTACTTAATGTTTCTTATTGTAGGTGTCTAATTACAATGTTTCTTATTCCCATGGACAGTGTGAGGATATTGGTTGGCCAAGGCTTCATCTCATCATATGGCTTGGTTTTCTCACATCTCTGTAAATAGATTTCTGCCTCATTGTGTTTTCTGTGTATTTAAGTGCTCCTACTTTACTCAAATACAGGGCCAAGTAAAAGGTACACTCTATGGTGGTCCACCAACTGCCCAGGATCACCGTCCGCTCCATTCTTCTACCAAGAATGGTAGAAGAATGTCCCGGCTCAGACGCAGAAAGGATCCATCCTGTCAGCGTACGAGTACGGACACCCGCACGGATGTGCAGAGCGGGTGAACGTAGGGCGGCGTACGGCCACGTAGTCCCATAGAGAAGGACGGGCTGGGTACTAATCACACACAGCACCTGTCCTTCCCGGGAGCTGCCCAATACAGCCGTGCACACAGCATGGAGCTGTCTGTGCCGGCCGTTTCTCGTGTGAATGAGGCCTTAAGCTGTATTTCAGGCAAACAGCCAAAATACATGTAAGGGAGCTGTTTTAACTGTCAAAAGATTTGTATTTCTATCCATCAAGTCCTTATATTTACACAGCTCTGCCAAGTAGCACAGCTACAAGAGACCTGATTGATTTTTTTTTTCCTCAACATTAACAGGTCTTGTACCTCCCTTAGGCTAACAAGCTCACCTCTCCATCACTCTATTCTCTACTCTTATCAGCATGCTCCTTGCACTGCAAAAAACTGATTGGCTCCTTGTGCTGCTTCTCCCTCCCCTAGTCTGAGCTCTGCTATTCTAGGCCAAATTTAGATACTTGCACTGCTTGCATTTACAAGAAAAATACAAATAAAATGTAATGTATTAATAAATAGAGTTGCATTGATTTGTTTTTTTTATATCTGCCTGGAGCCTGTGAATTTTACTATGCGCCCTATGATGGGGAGAACATGGGTCACGATGAAGGGAATGCGTCAGCAAGCAAATGGACTTTATAAATGGGGAGATTGTACCGGCGGGTGTCTAGTGGCGAAAAAGCAGCGAATCGATCATCTGCCCTATAATAAATATGCCCCGTAGTGGAGGTATACAGCATACAGTCAGTTATGTGACACCTCCCCGCTGTAATATGTAACAGTATAACATGAATTTCTTTGATCAAACAGCAAGTTGTTCATTAGCTTACATTAGCATCTATTGATTCCGGGCTGCAGCCGAGAGGTCGGATGTCACAATCCAGCCGCTCTCAGCCCTTTCCACAAGAAGAGCCCCCGTCTTCTTTGGTTAGCCGTCAGAAATCAATACGCTGGGATTTAATCCAAAACCACGGACTGACAGCCATCACAAGTAATTACCTCAGCCCCTGTCCCAGAAAGATTTTAGCAGAATGGCGTTAATCTAAGCAGCATATGGAAGGAGGGAATTAACGGCGAGCAGCACAGTTCTAGAAGCCTTATCGCCGAGATGCGTATAGCTAAACCCATCATTGTCAGGAACATATTGCCGCTCGTTCTGTCCTGGGACTCCTCAGAGCTCAACGGGGTTCATTAAAATACCTTCAACAGAGACAATGGCAGCCCAAATCCTGACCTAAATATTAATTTTCTTGCTTTTACCTGCAGGGAAGCATTACCAGACTGGAAAATGTGCCCAGAATGCTGCAGGAATTCATCTGCTTTAATGGGGAAATCCTGTAACAACTTGTCCATCCAAAAATGTCTCCTAATTAGGGAGGAGGGGGGGGGGAATGACTTCGCTGTCAAAGTTTTCAGTTTCGTTTTTTAAAGCTGAACTCCAATGTTATTTTTTTCTTACTTTTTTGGCTCACCCTCCTGTACTAAGAAAATGCCCAAGCTTTACATACCTTCTCTATGCACCAGTGCTGTCCCCACCTTCATCCTTGGTTCACCTCCACCAGTGTTGCTTGGTGAGGTCATACTTTCACTG
>NW_017306363.1:1509962-1586422 GCF_000935625.1 Nanorana parkeri
GGGGCTTGGGGGGGTGCCATCACACAAGCTGAGCTCATAGTACTATAGCACTCCGTGGTGCTCATACATCATTATCAGTCCAAGAGAAGGGTGGGTGCCATCACACAAGCTGGGCTCACAGTACTACAGCAGTGAATGGTGCTCATACATCATTATGTTAGCCCCACTCAGTCCAAGAGAAGGCTGGGTGCCATCACACAAGCTGGGCTCACAGTACTACAGTAGTGAGTGGTGCTCGTACATCATTATGTGAGCCCCACTCAGTCCAAGAAAAGGGTGGGTGCTATCACACATGCTGGGCTTACAGTATTACAGCACTGAGTGGTGCTCATACATCATTATGTTAGCCCACTCAGTCCAAGAGAAGGGTGGGTGTCATCACACAAGGTGGCCTCACAGTACTACAGCATTCAGTGGTGCTCTTACATCATTATGTGAGTCCCACTCAGTCCAAGAAAAGGCTGACTCCACCAAGAAGGAAGACAAAGAACCAGTGATGTCACCAGACTGGCCCAAAAGACTGCAGGAAAAAGGTATGTATAGGGAGTTTTTGTAAAAAAATTAAATCTGGGAGGGTTTTGGGGTGGGGGTGTTGGGAGGGTGGGTTGTTCACTTTTAGCTGTGCATAGCTAAAGTAAGTATTGGGAGAGTAAAATATACGGTACTCTTGCACATACTGACTTTACTTCTCTTTTAAGCTGTTCATACATTAAATTAAACAGCTTTATTTATTTGTTATCTAAAGAGTTTGTTTTTGGGCTTATTTAGGATAGTATGGTTTATTTAATTTGGGCCGACTTAACATCTATGCATTTAACTGCATTAATTATTGCAACGCACGTACCGTGGAGCCATTCATTTCCAGTGGTACCCAAATGCAACCAGTGGACACCCAACACACCTGTTACCATGCATTGTGGTGCACTACTTTGGCAAAAAAGACACAGAGCCACGTGTTAATGCACAATAGAATTTACCCTATTGGCCCGTAAGTCCATGTGCAAAAAGTGGCCTAAGTGTTCTTTGTGGGTTTTTTTCCATTTTGTGTGTTTATATTTCTTTGTTACTTGGGTACTGTCAGGTTAAATGTATTTAAATTAAAGTTACATTTAGTTAAATCTTTTTATTTAGGCTATTGAGCAGATTCTTTTCCCCAAAATTACAGGTCCAGAATAGTTAGAAGCTTCATTAACCCTCAGGGGCCATTTAATGCCCATTGCACCCTTAATAAGCACCAAAAACCACCTTTATTTCACAATCTACAATGACTCCGATGCATTTCACCAAATTCTCAAAATTTCCCTGAAAACTCCTGAATTATGCCGATATTTCAGAGAAAATAAAACCTTAATTTCACCATTTCTCATAACATATGCCCATTGTAATGTTGGAACTTGAAAAAGTCAAAAAAGCAATATAAATTTAAATGTCAATGCTCTAATAATGTACAAATGTATGTAAGTCCGCGTATGCAAATGAGCCCCCGTGGTAAACAGGACAACCAGAATAACTGGATGTCAGCTTAAGTCATGGCTGTTGTCCTTGAAGATGGAAGGAGGTAGTTGGATACATTCAAGTATCCCAGCATCTGTATGAAATTCCTCTTTCACTCATTGCTTCAGTTTACCTTCTTTCTAGTTGCGCACAACCAACCAGTGGCAAAATACATCATTAATGAATGTCATTGACCATATATGGCCATGAGGCCATATAAGGTCAATGATATCAGCATCCCGCCCTTTTGTTTACATGCAGCTGCAGGGCGGGCAATGCCCTGGCGGCACCTGATTGGGCTGGCACTGACAGTGTCTTCGGAGCCGAACCCAGGGTCTCTGCTGTGTCTGGCAGTGGCTATTCCTACTGAACTGCCTGAAACTCTGGATAGCTCCTTGCCTGAGCTCTTTCATCAGTGATACCTACAGGTCTATTCACTGAAGGGTAAAGGGATTGGAAAAGGCAAAAGTGAACAGTCTAGGCCAAAATAGCTGATTTGGAAAAATTCTCTAATTCAGTCCAGCTATGTTGTCCTAGATTGTTCACTTCTCCTGCCTTCCCCAAACTCTTCACCCTTTAGTGAATAGCCCTGCTCTGAACAGGGGCGTCCCAAGGCCGGGTGTCACCAGGAGCGGAGACTGGGTGACACCCCGCCGTGAGATGATTGTACGTGACGTTGCCACGCGCGTGCGCGATTACCTTTTTGATGCCTGCTGGCGGCCATCTTGGTGATGGACATTGGCAGAGAGAGGAGGGGACGTTCATCTGGCGCAATGAGGTATGCTGCCGGGTCCCCTCCTCTCTCCTGACACTGTCAGGCTCTCGGTCCATGACCGAGTGCCTGATTTTTCATAGGGGCTGGCACCAAAATGACTGTCAGTCATTTTGGTGTCACCCCTCCAATGGTGGCACCCTTGTGACGCCACTGGCTCGGAACTCCTTGATCCTCCCCTGAACCCCCTATTTAAGTCATACATCTGCACTTTCTGTTTGCCAGATTATTGTGCTTGTGCCAATATCTTGCTTCCTGTTGCTACTGCTACACTGCATCCTTATTGCCTCTACTCATGCACCAACCCTCGGCTGCCAATTCACAAACTATGCTTGTTGCTCTCTGCTTTAATCACTGCTTGATCACTGACCATTCCTCTGTCTGCTCCTATACTGCTACCATCCGTGTGTGTGCCAGACCTGGCCTGGAAATACTCTCCTGCTGTTTCAGCTACTGGACTCTGATCCTGATCCCAGATTGTGACAGATATCATCCTTCAGGGTTCAGATGAGCTCAGGTTTGGTTCAAACCCAAGCTCATCCCTAGTGGTTCGTATCAGAACCAAGCAACAAATCCTAAATATGTTGTGTCACGCTCTCCTGACTGAATTTCAAAGATTTCCAAAGACTTTGGAGCTTTAAGATTCCTGGTTCGTTGTTGCGACGGTTTCTCTTGCAGCTGCTTTATTCCTCCATTTTTAGTATTATATTTTAAGCTGCTTTTCTTGTGCTAGCTCCCATTAGGTCAATCCATTGTCCTTCATGATGGTCCAAGATATGTATAACCCTCTGCTCAATAGAAGTCCAGCTGCGGGGACGAGTGTCTGTGCTGGACTGATAACCGTTCTGTTCTCCAGTGGGAAAACGCCATGGTTACAGAGACTCATTATACCCCAGAATGACTGCGTCTTGTTTTCTGGAAACATCTCTTGACTGTCAGTCGGGAAAGAATGCACCTGGGCTACACAATATATCTGACTGCAAGTCCTTATTAAAAAGCTAGGGAGTGAAATACATTCATATTCCCTATCAACACGCTACACTTTAATGGATTTGTTTTATTTGGCAGCAATTCTTAATTATCCTGCAGACCTTGCTCACAAAATTAATGTGTGTTGGACTGGCCACTTGTACAGTAGGCCCATGTCACAGAGTGACAACATGGGAGCATATTTTGGAGACAGAGATGGAGCGTTGTCACCCCTATTTCTAAACCAGTGCTTTACATGGTCAGTTATTACAACAACTACATTAAAAAATGTTAAAAATAGCTGTTGAAATGTTTTTACCATGTTAAAGCCTGCTTCAGATTTTGGTGACTGTGTTTACATGTACTTCTTCAATCAGTTTGTTTCCTTGTGGAGCCACAGAGTTCCCAGCCCCGGCTTTATGCAGGATCGATACTTTTGTCCCAGTCAGCAATAGAATCATGGGAGAAGGGGGAGTACTCCCGTGAGCATCCCGCCCACCTGCATAGCCATGTCATCCATTGACCGGCACCTGTGAATGAAAAGACTACATGTCCCATCTGCCACTGCAGCACAGACACCACCGCACTTGTAGTTTCTTGTTTACTTCTTCCAGGCCCATAACTGAATGGACCTAGGGTTGGGCTGTAAATAATGCAGCAGCCTGTGAATTGCACAAGCGATGCACCGATCACAGTTGCAGGGCTCTGCAGGCTTCAATTAAAAATTAAACACATGCACTTTTTTTATTTTATTATTGTGCATGCATTACATTTTTTTCAGTGGTGAGCTATTTTTTTTAAATAAGGCTTTCTGGTAGACCACTATATGGCTGACATATCTATTGGTACTTCTCTTTGGCATTCTTGTTAGACTGTTTCCCTTCCAAATGTGTTGAGAATTGTTTTCAATAGTCCTCCAATCTCTCAAACCTCTGCGGTTAGTTTTCATACTGTCAATACAGAATTACGCTTTCCTTCATATTAATGGGCCATAAATTAGATGTTGTTTTCCTTCTGCTTCTAGTGAAAGTCCATTTAATAAACTCTGCTGCACACTATATTTCCGGGTAATTGCATTCCGTGCACAATCCATTTGCGTGTATTTTTATGTAAAGTATCCGATATCAACAAGAAATACAAAAAAAAGCAATGTTCTGATTGGATAATGGGAGAAATCAATTGCCAATTGGCTTCTGACAATGCTGGTTACCTTTTTTGATCCACGGTTATGCAGCTTAGTAAAGTTGGGCAAAGATCAGGTGTCCATATCTGAATACTTATTCTGGGTCAGAAACTTTAATCCAAAGGGTCAGCAGAATAGCCAGGCAACTAGCAATGTTGGAAGGAGAGCTCGGTAATAGCAACCTCCATGTTTCTTTCATGGTTGATTTCTTTTAACATAATGGCTTATTTAAAAGTATTCATTGTCAGAAATTGGTTATCCCAAGTGCTATTTACTTGTTATATTTCACTGCTACACTGTGAAAGCTAGTTTAGACTACAGATAGTCCCAGAGTTACAAACATCCGGCTTACATACAACTCCTACTTACAAATGGAGGCTATTACTGTATAGCAGAGGTAGTTATAATGCTACCACGCTCATGCCGACGAGGAGTGCCCACCTTCTTGGGTCTGGTTCGTAGTGCTGTAAGTACATTACAGGAAGTTTGCTCTTGTTAGACGTGCAGATGGGGGGTGCCCACCTCTTCTTCTGGGTCACTGTGAGGTTTTTACTGCTGTCTTTATCCTCATTAGAAAGATTTAATCTCACTTCCTGTCCTTGAGACAACAGGAAGTGAAAGGAAATCTACCCCAAGGAAGGGAAATTCACTCCTGTAAGAGTGATCATGGGAAAAAGGTGTCTCCGCTGAAGCTTCATCACTAATCCTTGTTTCCACTACAACCCAGAATTTTTAAAATCCAATTGTCACAGGGACAGAAAGTGAGGTGAAATCTTCTGACAGGGGCACACACAGCAAAACAAAAAAACATTACAGGGTTTAAACCCTTTCATATGCTATCCAAAACAAAAACATTTTGGTTGGAGTTGCACTTAAAAACTTTACCTGTTCCAACTTACATACAAATTCAACTCAAGAACAAACCAAAAGAACCAATCTGGTTCCTATCCCGCAGACTGCCTGTACTCACGACATACACACAGATAAATAAGTCAGTGGAGGAACACCCCCCTTCTTCTTGCAGCTCATATGGAACCATATGGATTTTTATTTAGTCAGGAACAGTCAAGAAAAATGCAGGCAGTGCTGGGTTTTCTTATTAGAAAGCCTAGAATGCTGTACAAGCAAACTGTTGTGGAAAGAACATATAAAAACCTCAGGATAAAAAAGGGCTTTGTGAGCTGCCTGCCATAGCCAGTTGTGTGCTGCCCCCTATCTGCTGGAACATTCCAACTGACTTGGGGGAGGGAGATGGCTTTACAGTTGGCAACTATGCAAATATGTTACAGAAGAAAATATAAATGAAAATGAGTAGAGCCTTAATTTTTGGCAGTTTATGTGGCGGTTATATCAGAAAAAAATTAAGAACAATTTTGCAAATATTGCATCAACTAGACTGTTAGATGTGATCAACTGACCAGTTCCATATGTGCGCGTCAACGCCAAGGCATTGATTGCATCTCCAACACGGAAAGCAGCTTAAGCCCCATACATTCACTAAAATGTATATTGACTACTTTCCTAGAAAATCATTTCTGCCCAGCCTGGATGTTTTCATGGGTAATTTGGAGTAAATAGAGCCTACAGTATCATTGTTTCAGGCCCCATTGCTTCTGAATGTAGGCTACATTTCTGTAATCAACTTGATGGGAGGGAGCTCGTGCTTCAGTTCAGGCACATAATCGGCACACAGGAAAAGCACATAACCAGCACACGGGAAGGCAGATGAGAAAAACATACTGTCTTGGCACCTTGTAAAGAATGTTCATCACACACCAAACAGGTCGTGCGTTTTTTGAAGGCACTAAACCACACAATTGTAAAATTCAAAATTTTATTGTTTTTACAAAATTTAAAAGGCATTAAAAGATCGCAGAAACATCTGTGTCGGAAAATACATGATTCACAGTGTTTGTTTATATGATTTATATAGCATAAGTAGACCTGGGAGGTCTCCCCCATAATTCAGGAGAAATGCTTGGTATATCCCAAATTAAGTTGATTGTAATGAACAACATTATGATTCCTCTAATGGGGGTGACCCAGATCTTCGATGTGTTTCGCTATATGCTTTTCCAAAAAGGGAAGGAGGTGCTCTGATTTTTAGACGCATAAACCAGAAGAGCCATACATTTGAACAACACTGGACACATGCACCATTGCCACAGCCCAAAGGGGACAAGTGGAAGGTAGAACCGCCCCAACCAGCAAAAGATTGGATCAAAGCCCGAAAAGGTATTGTTGTGGGGAATAACGCAGGGTCAGCTTTAAACTGACTGGAGAAACTGGCCCTCCAAACAGGATTTGTGTCCACAATCCACACTGCATATCCACTCGCAGTAGCATCACCACCTCCGCAACATCGTCCACCGCGGCAGACCGCCTGCGGTAAAATCTTTTGCCTTCAAAATACCCACTACCCTTTTGGTGTGTGTGTGATCTATATATAGATATATCTATAGATATATATCTATAGATATATCTAAAGATATATGTGGTTTGGTACTGTTGGGCTGAGTTACCACTGATGCATTGAGCTATATTTAATTTTCCTTACTGCAATCAAAGCAATACAGCTTAGTCAAGACTGTGACTGGATAGTAAAGGAGCAGCAGCTCACTGAGGAGGTCATCCCTGAGCTTTCTACAAAAGAACAAAGTAAGACTGGGGTACTATTTTACATATTTTTGTGCCTCTTCATCACCATATTCCAAATGACCACTATAGTGGCTATGCGATCCAGGTGAGCATGATGAGAACATGAAGTTTGGGTGCTTACGGCGCCATGTTGGCAGAGCTGCAAGCCAAAGCCTCTTTGAGTTCTTGGTTTTGGCTTGCTTTGCAGGCCCATGAGAACCATGGTGGGTGTGACAGGGATCCTGGAGGTAGTATGCATGCTAATTGTGGGAGTTTTTAGCATCAAAACTGCTGTCTAACCCGGGGAGGTTTGGAGCTTAATCAAAGCATGTCTGCCCTTCGGCAATTTTGCACGTGTGCCACCAGTTATGACTACACAATTGGACCAGATTTGGGTCTCTTTCGTGTGCCACACTTTAAACAAAGTCCAGATCCTGCAAGGAAAAGCTGCTAACCACTTGGCTATTATGTTGCTATATTAGATAAATGACTGAACTAAGTGCAGTTTTTTTTCTGCTTGGAGAATTTCTTTAATTATAATTCTATGGGCTGGTCCTGTCATTCCTGGCAGAAGAAAAGCAGCAGGGTTTGGGCTCAGTGTCATGCGTCCGCTTACATTTTTTTACCAATATAAGCTGTTCTTAAGGAGATTTGTCCTGTAATCCTTGTTGATTGTTATACAATTGGTTATCTTACAATGTGCCGCAGATGGTTGGGAAGTATAATGCAGATAAACAGGAATGCTTAGGCGTTCTTCAATTTCCGGGTTGGATTTTTTTTTTCTCCTCCCGTAATCCAAGCCCAAAGCATGCCAAATCTGTTTTCATCTTCTGTTTAATGCGCTCCTGCTGTAATCACTGCAATATGTTTACAATCTGTCTTTATATAAAAATAATACTTATTATAATATTACGGTTCAAAGTACATTTCATAAGCAATATGTCTAATTGGGAAGATCTGCAGGATGGCGGCGACAACAGCGCTTGTTTATAAATAAAGCTGGTTGAAGCTACAGTGCGGAACTCAAATATTAATGGGTCCAGTCAGGGCCCATTAAAATGTTCCTGTTACCTACCCAAAATGGTATAGACAGACAAGACAATTACACCTTCTAGAATGCACCAAATAGGTTATATGTGCTGCGACATAATACTTTATTTGTGACAAATGTATTTTCTCTGTGGTCAAAAAGCCGTACTTGGGTTTTTTTTGTTCTTCAATTGGTGCACTAGCTGCATCTTTCATTTCAAACCCTTCACACTGAACTATAATTTGGTGCATCCATAAAAGCCGGTTTGTGCGGCAAGTACTTGGAACACTAAAAATATTTTTTCTTGCCAATCATTTTTCCTTTTAGTGGATTTTAATTGGTTTTTAGGCATAACAGGATTACATGCCAACTTCTGCCATGTCAAAATGTAGACCAAAGAAGCAGTATAGCAATAATGGTAATAAAATACTATAATATGCAATACAGTGGTGTGGGGGACTTCCAGGAGCGCATGTATGGATAGCTGTGAGGATGTGTGATGGGAGGGAGACATTGAGCACTCTGGACCTTTGTGTATTAACTTCTAAGTAAGGAAGAGATATCCCCAGTCTGAAAGAAGCTGCATAAGGTTGTGGAGGTATACAAATGGGTTAGATTGACAGAATAAACTGTGGTCTGCAAATAGGAGTTTGAGGAGGCCCACCATTTCCACAATTTTAATGTTGGAGGAGGTTCTAATGGATTAAGCCAGGGACTCAGTGGCCAAAGGAAAAAGGAGCCGGGACAGCCCTGACTGGTACCCCAGCAGATGAGGGAAAGATCAGACTGATGGCCTGCATATTGCACATATGCTGTTGGTTTGGTGTATAGGGACTTGATCCAAGATAAATTCCAAAAATAGAACAGGAAAATGCCAACAGTATTACAGTTAACCATCATTAAGATGTACAGTAATTCAGTTTGCAAACCCAAATGTAACACCAAGATATAAACTTCCAACATAAGCTATGCTAAAGCCTAAACTCAAAGGGTTGCACTTTAAGTATTCCAAGAGTTCTCCCTCACAGCAGCTTATTTAGCTTGCCTTCAGAGCCATAGCCTCCTCCATTATTATAGTCTGGCCAAAGTATATCTTTTTCAGCATTGTCTGAATATATGACCCAATAAAGCCTACAGGCAAAACCCAAAACAACCCTTTTTTCAGTTCAGAAAGAGGAAGGAATAGTTATAATGCGTATCAGATTTATTTTGCTGTCTGAATCCCATAAGACAGATTTTGCTTCACCCCCTTCCCTGGAGACTCAACGGGAAGTAAGAGGGAATCTCTTCAACATGAGGGGTAATCCAGATGTCACCTTTGGAAGATTTCCTCTCCTGTTCTGTTGACCACCTTAACCACTTGAAGACCGGGGTGTTTCAACCCCTTCCTGGCCAGGCCATTTTTCAGTATTCAGAGCTGCGGTACTTTGACTGACGTTTATTCCGTCATGCAACGCTGTACTGATACGAATTTCATACCATTTGTTGGGGACACATAGAGCTTTCTTTTGGTGGTATTTAATCACCACTGGGATTTTTATTTTTTACTATATAACAAAAAAAGTACCCTAAATTTTGAAAAAAAACATGTTTCCCTATAAAATGTTATGAAACATTTATTTTCACCCCAATTTTTTGGTATAATATAAAAGACAGGGTCACGTCGGGTAAATAGACACTAAACAAGTCAACCTTTAAAAATGCGCGCGCCCGCAAAATTGCAGAAAACGACCGCAACCAAAATTGGCCATAGGCGACACTTTAAACGTTTTTACCGCTCATCAGTTTAGTGTTATCAGTGATTGATGGCCCTAAAATTATTGCTCTCACTCCGACGTTCGCGGCGATATGTAACATGTGCTGCATAATGGGCGCAATCGTCGTTTTCGTACATAGGCGCACCCGACGCATGTTTGCATGTGTATGTGGCTGGGGCAGGGGACTTTTACATGCTCTCAGTTTCCCCTCTCGTGTGCGCGCTGAGTGCCGCACACGAGAGGGGGGAGGGGCAGGACGTCTTAAGACGCCCTCCCGCTCCTAGCAGACTTCCGTCTGGCCGTTCACAAACGGCCATGGACGGAAGGTGGTTAAAAACACTTACGGACACACCACCTACTGAGTGAGACCCAGAGCTTTCAATATGTGGGGAACATGAGCTATGCTGATTGCTAGACATGCAAGCTGTGGAAAAGACGGATATTTCATTATTTCAGGATTCGTAACCAAAATTCGGTTCTGATTGGGAAAATTTAGTTAGCTTCGGATGAGTTTACGAATATTGGTTGCGAAATACCACAGAAAGACATATACAGATATTAATACTAAAGCTGAATCTCCTAGATCCGAATGATATTTGGGATCCGAATTTCCGTATTTGGCATTCGGGTCTGGGAGCCTTACCTTATATGTATTTGGCTCCCAGACACAAATGGCATTTGGGAGCTCCTGAATACCATTTGGAAATTTAGATCCTGAATGCCATTCAGACCTAGGAGATTCAGCTTTAGTAGTCTATGTATGTACTGTATATCGCTCCCATGTTGCCGTAACGAAAATTTGTTTTCAGACCCGTTCGGATACAATAAACCAAAGAACACATCTGATAGGCCAGAAATGTCACATGTCTGATTCAGTTTAGTTTTTGAATGAAATTCGGAAATGGAAATTCGGATTCAGACACATTCGGATGCATTGGCATTCTGAAATTCAGATGTGTCCGAGTTTCGGAAAATTCGTCTGAATTTTAATTCAGAGCGAAGCGAATCACACATGTCTACTGATTGCAGAGCTAAAGGCCTGACTCATAAGGAGCCATGCTGGATCTCTGGGGAGAGACCACTGTTTTCTCACAGACAGGGGTTCTTCTACACAGTATGCTGGCAGGGGATAGGCTTTTCTACTCAGTCTGTGTCTGCTTTTTAAAGAAGCACCTGGAATGTATTTATCTGGACTTTACATTTGAAAGCACTGCTATAAAGATACATTGAGAAGACTTTCTGTTCATGCTGCCAGAACATCACAAACAAGGCTCACGTCAGTGACAATGCATTCTTTGCATTATGATGTCTTTTGATAATGTCATTGCATGCTAGCATGCAAGCCACCTGCATCTTACCAGGTACCAAGTCTAGTCAAGTGTTCCTCTGCCGTGGTGTTAAGAAGCTTAGTTAAGGTTCACCAGCTTGATAAAGGCCCCACCGGAAGTGAAGGCTTGTTAAGCCCCAGGGGGAGGCTAATAATTAAACTTGGAAAGCAAGCAGTGCTGTTCAGCTAAACACCATCTTCAAACAGCAATATACTTTGCAGCGCCAGGCGATGGGCCCTCGGGTGTGTATAGAGACACCACAAAGATCTGGCAGTGTTTCTCATAGAAGAAGTAAATTGATGGAAGTGCTGTGTGCAGATCTGCATAAAGCAATATGATTCTGCCTGAGGGCTGCGGCAGCAGGGAGTGATTAGCAAAATGTCTAGTATTTCTCCCTCTTTCACGCTATCTAGTTGCTTTGTTAACATACCACTTGTCAGAGAAAGATTCTAGATGCCATATGCCAACCCACAGCAAAGGGATCTCCCTTGCTGATTGCATGCATAAGGAAATTTTTTTTGATACTCTAACTGGAGAAACCGTAGGATATTTTGAAGATGCAAAACTGAAGTTACATTGCATACTGAGTCATTAGAGGCATCGTTTGGTCATTTTGCATTCTCAAACTGACTTGGGAGACATACCCGACTGGCTTAGCAACTTTAAAGGCAATCCACGCAGGCAGGGCTAGGGACTCTCTCTGACTGTTATCTAGGCTAACTGCAGAATGAGCAATACAGAAATGTGTTGGGCCTGCCATAGCCTGTGATTGGACAAAAGATAGAGCAGAAGCACGCTGATAAGATTAGCACTCTGCTTTCTCTCTCTCCAGTTCAGTTCATGCAATCCACAGGCAGGACTAGGCCTTCTCTGTGACTTTTTATATAGGCTATGCTGTAGATGAGCAATACAGCAATGTCTAGCACCTGTCCTAGCCTGTGATTGGACAAAGAAGACATACAATATATACTTTTTGTGCAGGGACTGGGGGGTAGGGCTTAAAATTGTAGTTTTGCTTTAACCCCTTCATGACTGAGGCCCTTTTTTCAATTTTACAAAAAATGATTGGCTATAACCCTCTAGACCTCCATGATTGACAGGCATTGACGGTCCCATGTGAATATGGGAACTGCCATTGCTGAGGGTCAAAGGTCACTTGAATTCTCACAGTTGCTTCCTGACCTTGTACAGTCTTTACTGTCTAAACCAAATAAGTGTCTGTACAATTATAGTAAGCCTTGAATAATCATACTCCTACATAACCTCTATCATCAACTCACTAATTCTCCTTAAAAATGGTTGCAATTACATGGATTGTGTACAGAAACCATTTTCTCTTAATAAACCACATTTATCTTTTTTTGTTTTTCTTTTCATATTCCCATCTCTGGGATTTTTTTTCCAATCTCCAGTTGCTTAGCCCAGTGACACTAATTAGTTTTGAAAAGGACATTTTCAGAAAGCTATAAAATGCATTTTTGTGTCCCTTGCTCCAATAGACACAATTGTGTCTAATCAGGTTTGACATTCAGGAGTGATTGGGTGTTCCAAAGTTACATGCTTGTCACCTGTGTTATTTAATCCCGAAATCAATGAGAAATTAACATTATCCTATAACATGTTACACGTTTCATTAACTCTGACATCTGACTGTATAATATCCAAGTACCGTATATACTCGAGTATAAGCCAAGATTTTCAGCCCATTTTTTTGGGTATGAATTAGAATATGTATTGCTGGCAAAACAGACAAGATAGATAATATATAATGGATAGATAGATATAAATTAGATAGATAGATTGATAGATACGGTAGATAGATACGGTAGATAGATACAGTAGATATGAGAGAAGATTAACAGATACTTTACAAAATGGTGAATAAAGAAACGGGGCTTTTGATGTCAAGGAAACACCACAAAATAATAATCTCATTATATTAAAACATTTATCACTTTATTAAGACACATAACATCCCCATAAAAAAACAATTGAATTGCTGATGCAAGTATTCAAGTTCATAAAACAATTGGGCTTTACACTTGTTATCCCCACCCTATAATTGTGTGTACAAATCTAGTTCATATCATTCTAGATGTTACAGAGGCCAACACCACATACTGTATACTCTACTTAGAAATTACTATGATGATCCAGCTCTCAATGTGTTTCGCGCATTTGCTTTTTCATGAAGGTGTAACACAGTAAAGCACAATGCGTACCAAGAGATAGATACTGTAGATGGCTATAGGAGTTATAGATACGGTATATGGCTATAAGGTAGATAGATAGATAGATAGATAGATGATGTACTGAAGATAGAGATACAGAATAATATGAGACATATAAATATGATATAGATAGATACTGTAGTTAATTATTGATGGATACTGTAGCCTGCTATGAGAGTGATAACTACAGGATAGATAGATTGATATAGATATCTTGATATAATGGATATATAGCTGGATAGATACTGCAGATAGCTATTGGATTATTATTATTATACAGGATTTAAATAGCGCCAACAGTTAGATGAATAGAAAATAACGATGTGAGATGAATAGATAGATTGTTCTGTTATTATCTCATCATAGGTGATGGCAAAGCTTTTTGTTTTTGATGAAAATAGTTGCTTTTTCATGAAATGGTTTCTTTTCACAGCAATTATGTAGCAAGAATGTTGATTGCAGTAAATTGCATGTGAAATTCATCTCTTCATCAGGGGTGGTACCCATAAATCTGTCCATAAAATGTTATTTCTTGTGCTGTCTGTGTCAGTTTTAAATAGAGTTGGGGAGGTAAGAACCTCTGTTAGGTATTTATTTATTTGTCTGCCTGTTGCATTCAGCTTGTTCACATGACTTTGTCCTTTATAGTATAGTTTGCCTAGTATTTCTGGCACTGTAAAACTTACTCCAACCTTGACCCATATACACAGTGGAGTGTTAGAAGATTATACAAGACACAATTAAATGACAAGAGGTTGCAGTCTGAACCAGGAATGGATATGACCCTTTTTCTTGTTTCCGCCTAAATATGAGTGAAACATGGTCAGAAAGGTGGACTTGGCCTTTAACACACCTTTAGTGTCTCCTGCATTAGCAATTTAGTTATTTTTCTCATCTCCAGGAGATATGTCTATAAAACACTTCCTTTTGTTGAAAATGATCCTGTATTTTAATATTCTGTTCCCTTTTAGTAGACTTTTTATTACATTTGTGTTGGATTATTATAATTTCCTGCAATATTTTACATTTCCAGCAACTGTGTTGTGCGCTATCTGAAGCCAGTGTAATAGATCGCAGTGACAGGTCTGGTTCCCATGCAGATACCTAGTGGTGCAGTATCATAAAACACCTCGCTCTGCACTGCAGCACACGCGCCACAGGCCGGACTTTAATAAAGCGGTGCAGCAGGTTGCCTGTCTGAGCTGTAAACTCTAGTGGATTATTTATCAGCCTGTCCTGTTTTATAGTCCACCTGAATATTTATTAAAAACCAGCAGTCTCCCTCCCTCTCTCTCTCTCTCGCCTATAGCTTGCCCTCTCTTCTTCTACTCCCCCCGTCCATTCCTAAATCACATCGGTGAGCAAACAGCACACAGGCCTAGAGTATGTATGCGTCACAAAAATACTTATTATTTCCCAAGAGACATTGCCAGCAGCACAGACAGAATTTATTTTTATTTTTTAATTTTTTTTTGGGGGGGGGAATAGGTTGGACTTGATGGACAAGTGTCTTTATTCAACCTCAAATACTATGTAACTATATATATAAAACATTTTTTTAGTGAAAAAGTATATGATCTTCATTGCGGATGCCTAACATAAACCCAGGATGGACTGAAGCTCCTATTGAGCCCACCTTTTGTGCACATTGGGGCAAGGGAACATCTGTTTGGCCTCATACAAGAGCCACCAGAGGCTACGAGAGGTTTACTACACATAGGGTTAAAAGCAGCCAATTATTTCAATTGTACATACCTGAAGGCTCATGGGTCCTTACTGCAGCTTTTTTTTTTTTTTAATACAAATCCTCATTTATCAAAGTGCCACCACTAAGAAATATTATTTCCCCAAAGTGACCAATATGATTTAGGTTTCCAGATTCCATCTCTTATTCCTCCCTAAACCAATATTGCACATTGGTAGGCGCTGGAAAGTTCTAATTTTCTTATATTTCCTTTGAAGGTCTATTGATGTGATCTCTGTGCTTGTGTTCCTGGGACTGCACACCTGATGAGTTTATGTGAAATGTTTAACTTGTTTTATGATTGAGATATATATGTATGTATAGCACCCCCCATGAACCCCCAGAGGCAGGATGGGCTAGCCCGTTACCTGAGGATCTGGTCCTAGATGGGTGCTAGTCACTTCTAGATGCAGAATTTAGTTTATTGACCTCACACAGATGTCTTGGGAGAGGGAGTTGGGACACAGGACATCTATGGACTAGATATTAAAATACTTATAAACTTCACAGATCGAGATCCTTTAATCGTACTCAGCATTCTGTGACAAGACCTCCTAGCTTTAAAGTACTAGATATTGTAGTTACTGTCCCCTTGGGAAGAAATCACCAAGCTTTTAGTCTCCCTTTTTAGGCTGAAGTTCTGCCATGGCATCTCCATCCCTAGGCTTCACATACCCTGTTTTCCCGAAAATAAGGCCTTCCCCCGAAAGTAAGACCTAGCACTATTTTTCAAGATTCCTGTAATATAAGACCTACCCCGAAAATAAGACCTAGTTTGGTGGTAGCATGTGAGGGGGAACTTGCAGGAGAGATGGTATCAGCCTGCAGGGACATACTGTATTAAGAGGATGACAGGGGACTCCTTCCAGACAGCGCAGTGACAGGGAGCACTCCAGTACCATACTTCACCAACTGCTGTCCCCCTGGAGGCACTGCTTAATGTAATGGTACTGTACTGTAATGTGTAACGGTAAATGGTACCGTACTTTACCGCGCTGTCCACTGTCTGATGTCCGCACTGCTGCACCGCTGGTACCACTGTCCCTGATGGCAAAGGAAGCTGGCGCTGTAGAAAGCAAGGCTGCGGCAGCGGAGGGAGCAGAGCCACATTAGCCGATATTCCTCTATAGCGCCAGTTACTGTGACAGGCGGAGTCATACCAGATAACTTTGGATTTTTGCACATTTTGTTGCACATTAAAAAAAAAAAAGACATCCCATGAAAATAAGACCTAGTGTGTTTTTTGAGGGCAAAAAAAATATGAGACAGTGTCTTATTTTCGGGGAAACACGGCACTAAGCCTCAAACCTAGGCCTCAGTCCAAGCACATAGTCACCCTCTCCAGGCAACAGGCCTAGACAGACAATTTACAACATCCCTCCCCCAGGCAGCAGGCTTAAGGGAAAGACTGACTTCCCAAGGTCTCTCTGAAATATTTATACCCTCCAGCCTGCACCACTGCCAATGAACTAGTGGTTGGCTGGGGAGACTATGCAAGCATCCAACCAGTGCAAAGGGCAAATTAGAAAGGGAAGCCCAAAGGATCTGGCACTTCAGAAAGTGTTAATTTGAGTAGCAGTGAAACAGCAACTGTAGCTGAGAAAATAAACAGTATTTTGAGAAACTAAAGGCAGGCTTGGTGAGTACGTTTTTTGCCACTTCTTCGTGCTATAGGTGGTATACATGGTCTCTAAGTTTTGAGAGGTGCTGTTGTTTTTTGTTTTTTTTTTAAATACCACTCCGTTTCAGCCCACTTTTATATTATAGCTTGAAGCTCAAAATCCAAGCTAACCAAATATTGTCCAAATTCAAGAGATGTGTATTTTCAGATCTGTGCAGGAAACCAGTGTATAACAACTCCTTCATTTTGCCTAAGTTCAGGTGTTCCTGTAATAAAGACCAGTCACTGTTGCACTCTGTCCTTGTGCAGGGTGACCGGTCTTGTATCCACCCCTCCTGTAGTTTTCTGCAGGCAGCCTGTAGTGGGTGGGGCCTGCTGGGTCTCTCCTCCAGCACTGCTTTCTGTACAAACTATGAACTGCACAGTGAGGATGTAACTGCTAAATTCAGACAGTAATTTCTTTGTTTGCAAAAGCATTTGGGGCACTCAAAGTGGCTTTATATCCTTTGTGGCTATTGAGGAATATATTTAATTGAAGTGTATTGCGCCTGGAGTTCAGCTTTAACGTACCTGTTCTGAAGGTTATTCACACTGTGCAAGTGAAACATACATGAGCTGTACTGTATGTTCTTTGGTGCTGAAACAGGCAAATACTATAGTCCATACTATAGTGCTGAAACAGACAGGAGTATGTTACTAAATTACACAAGAGCTGTCCACACCTTGGTACTGCGCATACGGGTGGGAGCTGCTCTTCTGCCATGCAGTGCTGAAACACACAAGAGCTGTCCACAATGTAGTGCTGAAACACACAAGAGCTGTCCACAATGTAGTGCTGAAACACACAAGAGCTGTCCACAATGTAGTGCTGAAACACACAAGAGCTGTCCACAATGTAGTGCTGAAACACACAAAAGCTGTCCACAATGTAGTGCTGACACATACAGGAGCGGTCTACAATGTAGTGCAGAAACACACAAGAGCTGTCCACCATGCAGTGGCAATTGGGAACTGTGTACATTGTCCTGCTGAAACCCCTCACTCCCTTTTAGTATATGCTGCTTTTTATCCTATGTTTCTGTGTGTGGCAGAAGCTGAGATCCAAAGGATGACAGCACCCTAATCGCCCCCCTTTCCCAATTCCCGACAACGCTCTGCAAACGAGACAACCTCTTGATTCTAGATTCTAGTGCCTGTGTAACAGCACACGCCCTTCCCCTGCCTTTCTCTGACCGGGCTTGTGTCAGGAAAGAGCAAGGACACCAGTGTATAATGCTGTCAATCAAGAGGCCCATCTCCTATGCACAGTGTGGTTCTTAATAGGGAATTGGGCACCAGCACAGAGAAGCATAGGATAAAAAACATGTAGTCTGGGAGTTAGGTGACTAAACTTTGAAAAACAATATAAGGTGAGACTTCTACTTTAAGGTTAAGGTCGGTGCTGCTATCCAATCTTATTTCAACTGTCATTAAATCAGAGCTGCCCCATCCTCTGTAGTGCTGTGACCCACTTCTGTTTCAACCCACCCAGTGGATAGGACAGGCTTGGATGTATCTACAACTGGTTACCCTCGCCCTTATCCTTGCCTGGAATAGCCATTTAGGTATTAACAGGAAAATAGACCTTTTAATTAGACCTCTTCTATCTAATTGGGGTTCTTCTGTGTAGTAACCCCCTCTTACAGCACCCAGTAAAATGCTGCAATCACTTATTCAAACCTACAGCATAATAATTTAGTATGAGAGGTTTGTTATAGCATTGCACTGTAGGACAGAAGGCATTCTCCTGCAGTGATGCAGTTTTTACACTGGCCTTTCCCTGCTCCCTCCCTGGACAGGAGCAGAATCCTTAGCATAGGATGGAAAGTTATCCTGTTGCCATAGCAACATCAATTGGCATTCTGCAGGTACTTTTGCAGTCAGAGGGGCCTGTGACTGGCTGCAGGCTGCGCCAGGCTCTCTCTCTGACATACAAGGACCTATTTTTGGCTGGAGGGGCGGCCGCATGCTTTCTCACAAGATCCCCCCCCACACACACACACAGACACACCACTTCTTTTTTTTTGAAAGGGTGATGAAAACAGAACAGGGAGGATGCTGGCAGCATTTTCACCGACTTGATTCTAATGGGAGATAAATCATTCATAAGAAAATACTTGTCGGCAGATTGCTAGTATTTAACAACGTCGTAGAACAATGCGTTATTTTTAGTGTCCAATTACAGCGTTGTTGGGAGGGAAAAGACTGACTGCTAAGCTGGGAGGTTGTGCAGCCTGTGCAAAGTCTATGCGTGTTTTCCTATACTGTAGATGCAGGTGTAACTAGAGACAACGGGTGTACAACGGGAACATACAGTATAATACAACCCACTCATCAGGAAAAAAATTACAACACGTTCCAATTGATCTCATGTCGCAGCCCCTTTCATCATTCAATGCTTCTTTTTACTATGCTTTCCAGTGTTTTTTATGTAGCGGGTGTGTGTGTGTTTTGTTTTTTAAATGTGGGGGTATTTGGGGTAGTTTAGATATCATGGTTTCATTTATTTTATTTTTTTAACAAGAAAGAAAACTAAAAATGTAGGACCTAAAACCTTTGTACGGTCCATGTCTGAGCCACATTGGGTTAGTTAGAGTGTTCCTCCACTAAAAATGTGCTGGTCTGGAGATTGGCTACTCAAAGAAGAGCACTGCATGCTGGGAGAAGGCCAATGCTCCTCCCATACTGGGAACCCAGTGGGTAGTTAGCATGGCAAAGGCGATAGAGGGCTATGGGAAATATTTATATGGAAAGCTTGTATTCAGCGGGTGAGGGGTGGTTCTTACAAGCTATCACTTTGTCCTAGATGGGCACCGATGGTCCTTAATCTAGATATATATTCATTAAATATAAAATCTTAAAATACATTTGCTTGTAAAAGTATCTGAAATCGGTTTGCACTCAAGCTTCCTAGTCCTCTATAGTATGTGGTAATATTCTGCATTGCTGTATAATTTATTGCTGGGATTTGTAGTCCTCTATAGTTGGCAGTATTCTGCATTGCTGTATAATGTATTGCTGAGAATTGTAGTTTCTCTACAACTTGGAGTAAGTGGCCGATCTACCAGGCTCACAGCTGTAGCCGGACCCTGACGCTCCACCACTGACTCCAAGCTGTAAAGAGACTACAAATCACAGCCTGGAGAGAAGGAAGAGGGCCCCGGTGACCGTTGACATTTCCATAAAAAGGCCCTACCTACCTATATGGCAGCAATGGGAGAAGGATGTTCAGCACTAAGCATTGGTACAACTGTGCTGGACGTCAGGAACTTGGGTATTTGTGTCACAACACTGGCAAAACAGAATAAAAAATCTTTTGGTTTAGCGCAGGGGCAGGCAACCTCGGCACTGTAGCTGTGGTGAAATTACAAGTCCCATCATGCTCTGCCTCTGGGAGTCAAGGCTCTGGGACGTCTCTGGTTTAGTTCATTTGTTTTCTTTCTTCAAGGTTGTTTCCTTTCATTTTCAGCCGGTGATCCTGTTAGTTACACACTTCCTGTTTTAGGGTGACAGTGCTCACTCACCATAGTGTATATATGGAGAAGCAGTGTTGTCAAAGCACTCCCCCTTCTTTCATTCATAACATAGGGAGGGGGGGTTCTGTAGTCCACAGATGTGGTCTGGATAGGGCTGATAACACTGCTTGAGACAACACTTGAGAGTGTACAGAAGGATATTGGCTCACTGGAATTCTGGCAGAAGCCACATATTTTCCACACATCTAGCAGATATAACGGAACCCTTTCAATGCTATTTCAATGCTGTGTTCATTATTAGGGTTTACATACACTTCAAACAAATGTGCATGCATCCAGAAGCAGCCCTCTACCTCTATCACAGCCAGCGTTTGCACATCGAGTAGGAGGGAAAGCTTCTAAACATTTTAGTGGGCTATTTGCAGCTGATTTTAATGCACATTATTTCCATGGGTAATAAAGCAAAACAGTTGTGCCATTTAAAGCGCGATCAACTGTTTTCCATCTTGTTCACACCATTAGCTATTCCCATCAGGCATTCAAATATGCATCAGTGCAAGCTGGTTGCCTTTTATGATTTCGGTAAATAATGCTGTTCACTGGATAAAGCCAGGGCTGTTTGTGTGAGATGATTCCATTCCCTGCCGTGCAGCACGCTTTGTGTTCCAGAGTTATCAGTATCGGTGATAGGAATGAGGTTGGTAAACATCGGGCATTGGGATTGGCAAGGGTCAAAGTGTTATTAAACTTTTTTTTTCAACAATGAATCCAGATCAAACAAATATACATTATCCACCAAAGTAGCTCTTTACAATCTTGCCAAAACACTTAGTTATCAGCTCCAACTCTCTCAGCTCAGCTTGACTCCAGCAGCTGTCCATCTACTAGCTTGGAGAAGGGAGGAAGGGAGGTAAGAGGAGTGTGGATCAGGGAGCAAGAAACAGAACCCTGTCAGGTGGGTTAGCTCTGCATCTTCCAAACCATCAAATTGGGATATCTCGCAACTAATAATAAGCCCAAGGTGCCTGGGTTCGGTTCGCTTGGACATTTACCCAATTCAGCCAGAAATGTGAGTTCAGTAAATATCTAAGCAAACCAAACCCATAGCCACCTATGTCCTAGAAATCAATGACTGTGTGACCTGCAACATGTCAATGGTTGTTCAGACACTAGCAACTAGGCCGACCAATTTCATTGCTTGCTAAGAAGCAGGCAGTCCAACTATTCTAAACAATGATGCTGTGGGGCTATCTGAGCCCTAGCAACGAATGATATTGTGCAGCCTACCTAGCGTCATCGGTTTATAGGACACTAGCAGCTGGGCTGACCAGCATCATTGGTTGCTAGGATGCAGGCAAATGCACCACACCAACCAATGACACTGGTGGGCCCTCAGCATTATTGGTGTGTCTGCCTGCATCCTAGCAACCAATGATGCTGTTCGGGTTGCATAGTGCCATTAGTTGCTACAACACAGGTGGAGGTTCGACGGGTGGGCGGTAGAGCTGCAGCTAACGATTATTTTCAAAATCGATTAGTTAGCCGATTATTAAGTTCGATTAATCAGTTAATCGGATAAACAATAAAACGGGCAGGCAGACAGGCAAACTGGTCAAATTGTTCACTTATTTATTAAATGGGTTTGGGTTGAATTCATGGTCATCCTGAACCTGAAGCTCATCTCTGCTCTCAACACAGAGATAGCTAGATGCAGAGGATTTTTTTTAACTGATTAACTTAAAACAGAACGACAACCTCCTATACCTTACAGCCAAGGAAGGTGCCATCTTAGTCTCGATTGGGACTGAATGACCAGCTATGGCATCAGACATTTGAGGGCTTGAATGTTCGGTTGAGAGCTGAGATAAGCACACTGGCGACTTTGACAGCTGGCATGCCTACCTGAAAGTAACTGGAAGAAATGAAATTGGTGGCTATAGTTCCTCTTTAAAATTTGAGCTTTGGAGATAGCTTCAGCTTCACAGTATAAATCCCATTTTCCTGCTGAAACCAATAACAACACGAGTCATCCTTGAATCAATGTAAATGTTCATGCCCGAATGAAGAGGACCTTCACATCTGGTAGGAGATATCAGAACAAAAAAAATTGTTTTTAGGTCAAGAAGTAAATTGTAATACTTTTTAATTTTAATAAATATATAAAAAATATAGCCTCCAGCTGGCTCCTTATAATGCACGTGGCTGCTCATCTCCTGCTTCCCTGAGACAGGCTATTTACATATCGCAGTTTGTAAGGCATAATTTGACTCTTTAATTTCTTTTCATCCTCTGTGTTGGATAAATAATAGCGTAAATGAGTTGTGTGTTTCAAAGCTTTTTTTTCCCTCCAGCCTGACGCTACAGATTGTCTAATTGTTCGGAGTGCCGGTTGCCTCTTTGAACATAATAATTGGCCGCGTAGCGCGGCTCTCGAACCAGAGCCGCTGTCGTGTTTTGAAGCGCTGGCAGCATTGGCTGCACGTGAGCTCGTCCGTTGGTTCTCAAAAGCTTTTACGACTGAAAGCGGGAACAAGTGTAATTCAAAATGGGCTTAAAAACCCTTTTCGGCTGCATCTCCAGAGGATGAAGATTTCATCCATGGAAAAGTGTCTTCTTGTATGTGAGTCTGCATGCCGCAGGGGGAAAGATGTACACCCCAACACAGAGCGTGCCTGCTGTCATCGAGTTGGCTGATCTATTTTTGTAACATGTAACACTTGAAAGTAATTGGGAGAATGATGAGCAGCTGCTGTAAACCTACAGATTCAGGAGTCTGTGCAGAAATGGCTTCTCCTGTGTCATGCCAATGGCATTAAAACAAGAATTTGTGGTTCTGCATGCTATGGTGCTTCATGCTAAAGACCAATTTCAAACTCATTCTCCTAGACCAGTGGTTCTCAACCTTTCTAGGGTCGGGACCCCTTGGTAACATTTGCCAAGTTGTGGTGACCCCCAAAGATAAAAAATCACTGCTGCGCTAGGAGAGAGCTGAGGAGGACTCTCACCTTGCACAACGACCCACAGGTTGAGAACCACTGCTATAGGCAGACAGGACCGGGCTCTGCAGCTGGAACTAGAAGAATTGGATTTAAAGTGTGTTGCTATATAACGTATGAGGTACACACTCCGCAGTACTGTCACTGATAGGGATGGGCTCGAGCGAGTTCGCAGCTCCAGGTGCCGAGCCCGCCAGGAAGCTGACAGCGCGCAGTGCCAATCACAGGCACTTTCCCGATCTCTGCAGCTGCGGACCGGGAAAATGGAATGCATAGCTAGAAGTGTGTTTTACATATGTTTTTTGCTTGAATACATACATATTGCACCCGCCCTCTGCTGCTGTCAATCACTAGAAGGGGACCTGGTGGAGAACTTCAGGTCCCCCTCTACTGATTGGCAGCATCAGAGGGCGGGTGCAATAGCTAGTTTGCTATTGGCTTTTTGAAAGTGAAATAGCCAATAGGAATCTAGCTATGCATTCCTATGGTGGGTTTTTTTTTCTCTGACTTACGGCGGCCCCCAATTTTAAAAAAAAAAAAAGAGCAAAGAAAGGTCCCAACCTTTCCGGGAGAAAGTGTCTCTCTCCCGGCGGCCAATAGCCACTAGGCGACCCCTGGCAAATCGTCATTCGACCCCCGAGGGGGTCCCGACCCACAGGTTGAGAACCACTGTCCTAGACCCAAGGCCCTCCTCTGTGTATTTTACATTTTTTTTAAACCTACCCTTTCCAGAATTCTTTAAATGCATGGTCCCCTTCTAACCTTCTCCCAGCTGTGGGTGGTTATTTGTGATGCAGAAGGTGGCACTGGCATGATATCGGCACTGCTTTCTACATCATTGGTGATGTCCCCTTTGGGGGTAGGTCCGTGACTCCCTGCACTTACAGGAGATTGTATTTTGGGTTGAACTGTGGGCATCATTCAAAAACCGGGCAGACATTTAGAGGCAGAAAGCTATTACTGCAGGGGACAGCTTCAGAGAGGAGGTGAATATTGCAGTCAGAGCTTTGTTTAACACCTCATGGGTACCTTTTCAAAAAAATTAAATAACCATTGGTCCAACTTAAAGTGGAGATTTCAGTAATTTTCAGTAGAAGTAAGTTTGAATTAATAGATTCCAGATATGTTGCAATATGCAACAGTGTCATTTTTCAAAAAGCTCGCCCTTTTAACATTAAAAAGACATCCTCAAGCTTCAGTTCAGCGATTTTGCCTAAACTACCATGATACCATCAGCCTTCTGCAGACATAGGGAAGTCTCTACCCCATATAAACCAGGATTAACATAATTGTGCCATCTCTGAGCTGGATAAGGCTTGAACAAAGAAGGATCCATCCTTCTGGAGGGGTTCTAGGGGAGTAAGAGGCAATACATAACTGTAAATGTTACACTGCTTACACTTAGCAGGCATGCACTTAGAATGACAAATATATCTGATGCTAGGTCTTTCTTTAACCCAAAGTAATGATGTAGCTCATTGCTCCCTTTTAAAAATTAGGCCTTTTAAACATTATAGAATAACTGCTACCGTCATTAAAACATTTGCCATAATTTTTTAATCTGCAGTTGTTAGTCTACCTATTATTGTTAGCATTCCTGAAGCTCTAGATTTCCTCATTAAGGTGCCCATACACTGCACGATTCTCGTATGAGAATCGCGGGAAATCCTGCGATCGTACGAGAATCGTGCAGTGTGAATGAAGACGTGCGACCGTTTCTACTGTACGGTCGCACGTCTTTTGTCTAAGGAGCATGCTAGAAAACCAGCCGAAAATCGTACGATTTTCGGCTGGTTTGAACGGTGCTCGGGAGACAAATGCCGAACGGGCCAGTTTGCACACGTGCACACTGCCCGTTCAGCATTGAGGTCATCCGAAGCCCGCCCCTCAGGGGGGCGGGCTTGCGATGATCGCAAGTACGATCTGCCTGTCCAAGATGGGCAGATCGTATGTTTTTTTAAATTACTTTACAACCATCGCAAGACTAAGGTCTTGTGATGGTTGTAAAGTGTATGGCCACCTTAAGTCATCCAAAGCTCTAAATTAAAAATGTTTCACGCAAATGAAAAGAGTCCCCAGCTGATATAATTGCTATTTTTGGATTGTCTATGTAATTGTTTGTGCTCAGGATCTATGTTCACTGGCAGTTTTCAGTTTTAAACCAGGGAACTGTGAGATACGTGATTTTATGTTACTAAAAAAGCGTATAGATTACATGTTCGGTGCAATCAGGCCTTCTGCCTGGTATTCCGTAGTCTTCTTTCCTCTTATCTCTATGGATACTGTATTGCACTTGTTTCCCTTCCAGGTTTTCTTGTCATTTCTTTTAACATGAACTTCTTTTGAAGGTATTCAAAGGAGGCGTGGTGGGGATTGAACTTGGGAAGAGAGTGCAGTTAGGTCTAGACAGAAGTTTAAAATGTATCTAATGACAAAAACATTTTTTGTTTTAGGGTTAGAACTCTTACAACTGTATGTTGCCTTGAGGAAGGGACCCTGCAAGGCCCAAAAATGTTGAACATATGTGATGATTTTATTTTTACAAGGTAAAAAGACACATGACTGGCAAGAAACCCTACTCTATCCAAAATGGAAAAACAACTTTGGCTTTAAATATGCTTTTAGGCTAGCAAGTGTCACTACAGGATAGGCAAGATGATGGGTGGTATAATGCATGTTATGTATTAGACAGTAGCCATGTCAACATACATAACCTAGTATCTATGCCAGAAGATTTCCCTGCTGTCTTGATTAGGGGAGGTGAAAGACAAAGGGAGGTGGACATGGTTGCCATAGAACACACAGGAAACAAAAAAAATGCAGAGGGATGATCAAAATGGAATTTGAAACAAAACTGGGCAAAGATGAAACTTTCCATTTCCCAAATGTATATCCTGAATACATGTCCTATCTTACTCTTGTAGCATGCAGATATGCTTCATGCTTACTGTTCACCCCCCTTTACCCTTCTGAAACAATGGTTATGTACTTGGTCATCCAGTGGGTGACTGTAGGAAAACAATAACTACCGACAATTTGCTTCTTTGGTCACCTTTCCTCATTCAGCTTATGATTGGACAGTGAAAGAACATTAGCACATTGATAATTGATTTGCTATCCTCACCTATAAGCCGTTTTAGTGTAGACTTTAGTGTAGGTTTAGACTGCACAGTGCAAAGTAGCCCTAATTGACTCATACTCGCTGACCCTCCCTGTCTTATAGTCTGCTGTGCAGTTGATTGAAGATAGCTAATACTGTATAAAGAGTGATTTCTACTAGCATCAAACTAGCTAATGGTGTCTTAATGAATTAACTTAATTTCAATTTATGTGCAATGTACTGTATGTATGTATATATATGTATACACACACAGTGTGTGTGTATATACAGGTGAAACTCGACAAATTAGAATATCGTGCAAAAGTTCATTTATTTCACTAATGCAACTTAGCCGTCTACCAGGAGATTTTGGAGCACTTCATGCTTTCTTCCGCAGACGAGCTCTATGGGGATGCTGACTTCATTTTCCAGCAGGACTTGGCACCTGCCCACAATGGTTTTCATGAGCTGTAAGCCATAATCATCACAATTATGACAAATCACGGCCTGAACTATCTTGCTTTGCATGTAATGAGTCTATCTCATATATTAGTTTTACCTTTTAAGTTGCATTAGTGAAATAAATGAACTTTTGCACGATATTCTAATTTTTTGAGTTTCACCTGTATATTGTTGCATTGCATGGCAATACCACGGTGTTTAGATGGCCTCAAAGTGACCCAGGATTCTCAGCCCGAGGTGCTGAGTGGCTCCAGGAAACAATTGCTTGTACTGGCTTTTCAGTGCTTTCTGGGTTTTTTGGATCATAGTTGGGATCCTGGGGCCGGGAGATTTCTTAGAGCTCTGAGTGGGACGAAATTTCCATTCCTGGGTTCATGGTTTAGTAGCGACCAGCACCTAATTGTCCACCCGTGTACAACCCTCATGAAGAAGGTGCTTGGATGTGTTGAGGGCTCCACCTGGGAGACAGGAGAACTCAACCCAGGAGTCAGAGTGGAGGCCAGTGCAGTAGGGAGCTGCAGGTTTGTGAAACCAATTGTGCAGGTTAGCATGTCATTAAGGGTGTCTGGAGGAAACAGACAGTGGCCCTGAGGATTGAGGCCGGAGCAGCAGTGCTGCAAGAGAAAACCGTTAAAGGACTGGGACACTGTGAGTATGTGGGACAACTCAAGAATTGGTGAGCCAATATATGTTATGCTGAAGACAAGCTATTTTATGTTGGGCTTCCTTGGTTGTCTGCCATTGAAAGAATAATAAAGACTTTTTGTTAATGGGAAAAAAAACCCTGTGTGAGTGCTCTGTGAGCTCCCAAACATTATATATATTCAATGGGCCTGTCCCATGCAGGTGCATTAGCACAGTGCCTTGCACTCACAGTACATTGTTGCATGCAATATTATGTCAGTGCTCCTCAACATTGAGGATCGCCCAGCATCGGCGAAGAGGAAGTGCATTTCATGTGACTGGCTACAGGACATCTAGAATAGAGATTGAAATCATGCTATATAGCCAGGTTTCATTGTTGAGTGGACTGGAGTTTATGCATGCAAATGCTGCTGAAACGCATGTGTTCAGAAGCAAAGTGCAGTAAAAGGCCGTGTCTTACCTGCATTGTAAACAAATCTCAATAGGACATGCTGCATCCAAAGGAACACAGAGCAAATTAGGACAATGCAGCCTCAGAATTGCCATCAGCACTGCACCATTGTCACCGTTAAATTAACTTTAAATCTGCAGACTTAGTAGAACCGAAGGGGTGCTTTACGGGCTATTCACAATAGCCCGTACAGCTCCCGATCATGACCGAGCTGCTCAGCCAAACCGAACGCATATGCATCGGCTCGGCTGAGCCGTGCTGAAAGCCGAAGCTGGCCGAGCGGCCGGCCATTGGCCGAGCGGCCTGCTTCTGACAGCTGGGCGGAGCCAGCCGTGATCTTACGGCTGGCTCCGGCCATTTTTTTTTTACTTTATTCTCTCTTTTTCTGTTCTGATTGGTCCCTCTGAGGGACCAAGCAGAACAGCCAAGCCGAATGCCGCTCAGCGGCATTCGGCTATTCCCTCACTGCTGTTTGGCATTTTTAAGAATAGCCCGAACAGCAGTGAGAAGCCTGCCAGAGGTTCGGCTCAGCCGACCCAGATGTTGGATCGAACTCCTTCTGCACTCAGCATGTTCGGCCGACCCGAAGCCACTCAAAGCAAGCCGATGTACGGCTGAAATCAGCCATACCAGCCTGAAGTGAATAGCCGAACAGTGTTCGGCTCACTTCACTTCAGATCGGTCATTCACTCGGCTGCCCTCGGCAGCTAGGTGAATAGACCCCTAAGGGTATTATTCGGTCAGGAGTGCGATGGGTACACTGGATTTTAGACCTGCAGAGAGACCACTGCTTCCACTCAGAGAAAAGGGATCCTTTTATGCAACATGCTGGCAAGGGACAGGTGTTTTACCCAGAACTTTGCACAGCTTTTGTTTTGATGTACATGTATTGGGCTTTTAAAAAAGGAAATAAAAAACACAAGTCAGCTATATCTATTGGTTGATGTCTACAAATATATTTTTTAAAAGGTGCGCTAGTGATAATTCTTTGTATATCAAGTACAGAAAAACAACACCCACGTACATAAGCACATACTAAATCCCTTGCCGTAATCGGTTGTAGCCATTTATTGTCTACTCGTTCCACACTTGGTGTATAAAATTAAAGGAATGATTGTGCCTCTTTAAGTATCATTTTGTATGACACCGGTTCCCTATTTGGCAGCAAGCCTAAATGACTGGAAGAGCTCAGGATGTAATTGAGAGCGATGAGAAAATGTAGAGATTTGTACTCCTCGGTGAGTCTCGCACACTCGGCAGCCTCCTCCGCTTCCCCTCGAGGCTACAAGAGAAGGTTTCTGGTGCAGCAAAAACCGTCTTCCACTTCAGCAGCGTTTTGTGAAGTCAAGAGTGCAGGCCTACTAGCGGGAAGACGGAGCGCTCGGCAAGGATTTGCCATCTGTCACAACACAAACACGTTCAAGCGTTTTATTTTCTCCAAACAGTTTATCAGTTTGTTGGTGTAGAAATAAATTGTGATCATTATACTAAATCACTCAGTTGTTTATGTTAAGCAGTTGCCAGCCCGCTTGTGTGTCAACAATGCGTCCCTTAACCGACGTTGTTCCGTCTTCCTTTATTGTATGGAATTATGTTCTGACTTCACACATAGTTAGTCATTTTTAATGGAGGTGTAAGTGTCGTTGAGTAATCATGGCTAATTGAGGTTAATAGCCCTGTTTAAGAAAAAGGGTTCCTAACATGCTACTTATGTTCTATGCTTCAGAGACATTTCTGATTTATCTGTTCCCCTCTTGATCTCCTTGATAATACATAGAGAAAGGACCTGCAGAGTTTAGGATACCATGCTGTCACTCACTGAAGCTGAGCCCCCTTATCAGGTTTAAGGGCCCATTCACAACACATCCAGATCATCTCCAGACCAGACCAGATTGTTTCCGAACCCAAAATGCATCCTAATGTATCCCTATGCTATTTCTGGCCCCTGTTCACACCAGCACAGTCCGTTCCAGACCAGACCAGACCAGAAAAATACTGCATGTCTCATTTTGTCAGGTCTGGAATGCACTGGAACTTCAGCAGGTTCACACTATTTTCCGGACCACATCTGGTCCGGATAATGGTGTAAAACTTCCCTAACGCTGTTCCCTGTGTGTTGGTGGTGGTAGTTGGGTTCAAACAGAGTTGCATAGCTTTTGGTGGTTGTTCTAGAGAATTTAGCATCAAGGACACCTCACAGTTCATGATCATATCACTTTTGCACAAAGCAATACATCTGTATACTGGTTTGGAGCACTGTTTATGGCTGGTAGCTCCAGGTTTATTTTCAGAGCATTCCAGTGCCTTGTAAATTCACAATTCTCAATATAACAAACTCCAGCCAAGCTTGCCTCTGGTCACCCCCATTTTTCTTGCATTTGCTTTGGTTACTGAGGCTGCCTATCACATGTAGTGACCAGTCAGGAGGCTCATGGTAGGGAAGGGTAGTGCCAGAATGCAGCTATTAAAGCTTTGTTTGGAATATGCATTATTGCATTTTTCTGTTAATGGGTGTTTTGCTTTGATCTTTTATGGCTAACTGTTCTTCTAATCTTGTAGTAAACTAAGAAAATGGACCCAGGAGTAGTAGTAATGTGCTTTTACTGAACAAAAATGCTGCCTATACCGACCGTTTAAAGTTACCAGAAAACAATGCAAGACATACACCATGCTAGAAATATGCATACACAGGCTACCTATCCTTTCATAACAAAAACACTAGTCTGTATCCAGTAGGGATACACTATTCACTCAGCTTCCATTATATCTTGACTCCAGGCATCCAAGCATTTGAAAGGAAAAAGGTTCTTGATCTTGTAGTGTCTTTGTTTCTTGTAGTGCACCTTTAGTGTTGCACTGTGATGAAGTAAAGTCCTCCTACCAGCTTGTGCTGCTGACCTTTTTATTTAGAAAGTTTAGTAGCCTTTACCCGCATGGACATTTCTATTCTATTTCCATCCTACATCAGTTTCCATTAGGCTCCATTCACATATAGCGTTTGCGTTTCCCATTCGGTTTTCCGTGCGGAAGACCACACAGCACGCAAACACTACAATCTTTACAACTATGCGGATTTAGCTCGTTTGTGGCTATTTACTATAGCTGCAAATTTGCGGAATCCACCATTTCGTACCACGTGGCCGCCGCAAAAGTCTGAACAATACACATCAAAGTGCATTGTTTTTTATGTTTAGAGCAGCACTGCACGTATTTGTACGGCCGAATACGAGCGGACAACCGTTCCTGTGTGAATGGAGCCTAAAGGGTGCATTTCTGTTTACAAACTTTAGATGATGGCGCAATACCCTGAATGCCTTGGTCCGCTATCTCAAAAGGTCAGGCTATTGCTGACAATCTTGGGTCCCGTGCTTTTTGGGGAATAGTTTACATTGCCTGTATATACCAGAATATTATCTATATATATATGCAGGGCTTGAAAAATCCACTCGTCTGTGACGAGAGGACGGTGGAGCCCGGCGAGCAGCTTCCCGGCTGGCCGTTGTAATTACATGGCCGGCAGGGAGCTTTAGAGTCAAGCGATCGAGCGTCTCTAGAGACGCTCGATCGCTTGTATTAGCAGCTGTCACTGCCGTTGCCGGTCCCGAGATCCGCTGTGCCCGAAGCGGCCGGGACCGGCACGGCTCTCTGACAGGAGATCAAAAGGAGTTCAGTATACGAACTCCCTTTGATCTCCTCGCAGCCCCCGAATGCAGGAAGTGATGTATATTACATCACTTCCTGCATTCAGTGTCACTCTCCAGCTAGAGAAGCTGATGAACCCGATCTCTGCTTCATCAGCTTCTCTGGGGGTCCGTAGGTGACATTAGGGGTCTTGGAGACCCCTGATGTCTCCATAAAGGCACATGTAAATTGGCTATCCCATAGGGGATAATAATAGCAATAAAGTTGTGTTTAAAAAAAAAAAAAGTCATGCAAAAATTAAAGAATCATAAAAAAATAAAGAAGCATAAAAAAAATGTGAAAAGAAAACATTTTTTAAGTTCCCGCTCCCCCCCCACATACACACGCAGATATGCGTCGGGTGCGCCTACGTGCGAAAATGTCGATTGCGCCAATTGTGCCGCACATGTTACATATCGCTGCAAACGTCGGAGTGAGAGCAATAATTTTAGAGCCATTAATCACTGATAACACTAAACTGATGAGCAGTAAAAGTGCTTTAATCATCGCCTATGGGCTTTTTTTACGAATTTGCGAGTGCGCACAATTTTAAGGCTTGACATGTTTGGAGTGTATTTACCCGACGTGACCCCAACTTGTATGTTTTACTAAAAAAATATGTGTAATAATAAATGTTTTATAACATAACGTAGGGAAACTTGTTTTTTTTTTTTTACATTTATGGTACTTTTGTCATTATATAGTAAAAATAAAAATAACCCCCCTTCCCCCCCGTGGTGATTATATACCTCCAAAAGAAAGCTCTATCTGTCCCCAAAATGTTTTAACATAAATTGCAAAGTTATAGTGCGGTCATGCTGACTGGTGAAATTTTTGACTGATTGGTAAGACACCATCAAATATACGATATACCATTGCAGTTGGGCAACTGTCACAAAGAGGCAATGGACACGGGAAAGGGCATCTACATTGTTTCGATGTTTCCACGCTCTGTGTTCCACTGTGAACTTAAAAGCTTGTAAGGCCAAGAACCACCTTGTCACTCAGTACAAACTGATATCTCTGGCACTACTGTGTTGTTTAAAAGCCATGTGGTATAATTCTACCGGTACTGGTTTTTCGGTACCCGCCGATACTGAGTACCGATACCAGTGCTTCTGCTGGCATGGAGCAGGCTTCCCGGGCAATCAGGAAGCCAAGCGGCATGTAATGACATGCTGCCCGGCTTCCTGATTGCCTAGGAAGCCGGCTCCATGTTGTTTGGCTGGCTCAATTGTGATTGGCCGGGAAACAGGCTTCCCAGTCAATCACTATGCTACCTCGACACGGCGGTCAAAGGGAGATCTCCCTCTGACCGGAAGTTCCGGTATTGGGGAAGACCGGAGCATTTGGGCGAGTCTGAGCACTCGTCCAATTTCTCGATATTGGCACCGATACTAGTATCGGTATAGTTGCATCCCTAGGTACAATACCCATTTAAGACTGAAACCAGTCACGCTCACAACCGGCTTTGTGAGTTTTTTAAAGCATATAAAGGGTAGGCAGGTATTTTGTATTATTTCAATATATCTGTTTATATGATTGAATTTCTGTGCTGATCCTCCCTGGGTTTTTTTCGTAGATACTAAATGCTACAGTTTGAATGTTATAGTGGAATCCTATAAAAATACAAAACAATGTCCAGAAAGCTCCTTAGCACTGCAAGGGTTAAGTGCTTGTTGTGTCTAGGGGGCTCAAATAAAGAATATTTACTCACCTGATTCTCCATTCCTCCAGGCTCCCAGACCGGTCCCCACAGTCTCCTCTCCCCTGGGCTCTGATGGTCTATGGACCGATGGCTTCATGTCTAATGTGGGTACATTGACTTGCATTAGACATGAGGACGACGACGGACATTCCATAGCTAGAATTAAAGGGGAGAGAAGTGAGCACTGACTGCAGTGAGACTGAGGATCAGGTGAGTAAAACCACACTATTTGAGCCCCCTAGGCAAAATGAGCACTTAACCCTTGCAGTGCAGGGCTAGTCCCACTGCAAGGGTATCTTTTTAAAATCCCCTGGGTTCTTCTTTAACCTATAACCTTGGGAAAAACAAATATGATACATTATAGCTCAACCCAAATCAAATGAATCTAAAGTGTATCAAAGTATATTGTTTTGGGTTATTATGGGCCCTTTAAGTCCATATTTTAGATGAGTGTGAGCTCACTTGAGGTATTAAAGTAAAACTCCGTCCATTTGTAAATATTTTGGGATACATTGTGGGAGGTTAACAGCATCTGATGAGGTTTAATTGTTGTTTCCCTGTTGAGAAAATTCACTTGCCCTGGGAAATACGGTCACTGTGTCTTGAGGTGAGGAACATTTTCCCATCAGGGACACAGACAGTAGTAACTCCTTCCTATCCCTTCCCCATTCTATCTGACAGAGAAAATGCTTTCACAGGAGTTCTTAGGAGGATCTAGACTGCACCAGGAGCCCTCACAAGAAGATATGGGTCTCAGTGCGTGGCAATTCCAGGTCACAGCCCTTGGCTTTTTCATAACTAGTGACCGTTCATGTGCAGGCAGAAAACTAAAGCAAGGGCAATACTGGGTGCTTTCAGGCAGGATTATATCAAAAGCAAAGGGAGGCAACAGTAGAGCTGTAAAACAGGCAAAGGGCTGGGCTGGCAGCAGGAAATGAAAAGCCGAATCCAGAAGACGGGGCTGGTTGAAAACAAGAATAACTACTGGAATTTCAGAAGATCAGCACAGCTTCCAAATGAGGAATTTAGCATGCCAGGGCCGCAGTGCTACAAACTGTAGTAGATGAATGGTGCATGTACGTTGTTGCAGTGCACTAAGGAAGGCTCAATACAGGATCATGATGAATTTTTCAAATGGAATGTATAGATAGGTTTTGCACACATTTTTTAATTCATTATCGTTGGAACCAGTGCAGTGCAGTAAGAAAATCATGTAGTTTTTTCCCCCTTGCAAGTGTGTATAAATCTAGGCTTCTTTTATTTCTTTCTATATACATTGGGTGGTCAGTTAATGATGATGTTAGTGGCCACGATTTTGCCTGTCATTCACATGAATGGGCACAGCAGCCGCATCTGTATGGACTGACCTGGAAATCCTTGTTATTCTTGCTAGACATATAAGCTGCGGTAAAATGTGGTTTGGATATTTCGTTGATTCGGATCTGAAATTCAATTCGGCAATTCAGTTCGGGTTTCGAATTTGCGTTAGTTTCGGATGAGTCTACGAATCTTCATCGCGAATACCACAGAAAACCATATACAGATATTAATACTAAAGCTGAATCTCCTAGACCCGAATTGCATTTGGGATCCGAATTTCGGGTCTGGGAGCCATATACATATATTACTAAAGCTGAGGCTCCCAGACCCAAATGGCATTTAGGAGCTCCCGAATGCAATTCGGAAATTTGGATCCTGATGCCATCCGGGTCTTGGAGCCTCAGCTTTAGTATTATATGTATATACTATATATGGCTCTCATGTTGCCATAACGAACATTCGTGTATAGACCCATTTAGATGCATTAAACCGAAAAATACATCAGATTGCCAAGAAAAGTCACATGTTTGATTCAGTACGAAGTTCAGACGGTATCCGAAATTTGGAAAGGGAAACTCGGATTCGGACACATTCGGATGCATTGGAATGTGTCCGAATGTCCGAATTTTGATTTGGAACGAAACGAATCGCACATGTCTAGTTCTTGCCACTGAAATCCCCAAGAGAAATGCATATCTTGTGTTAAGTTTCGGGCTTATTTTTTCTGGAACGATATTTAAAGCTTTGTGAATGCCTTCTGAGCATCTAAGTCAGTGACATGAATTGGGGCATTAAAACTGAAACATTGAATGCAAGATCAAACACAACATGAAGCAAAGCGACCTAACGCATTTTGAATTTTTTGTGTGTGCTATACTGTTTGCTTTTATGTTACAAAACAGGTATTGGTATTGCAAAGCATTTACCGAAAACTTATTAATACAAAGCAAATACTTGTGGTTAATGTCAGTGTGAACAAGACCTCAGGAACTAGATACAGATAGATTTTTTGACAAGAAGAGAGTTTTTGACAAGAAGCTCCACAGAAACAAATTATCTTGATTATTTCTATTGTTCTATTGTGATTCTACATATCTTATTTTGGCAATAAACATGGAAAAATGCTTGTTGATGCCGAATCGAACCCTCTGTTTAAATCATCCAAATACGTTAGAGGTGCATGAAGCCAAAGGGTGTTCAGTTTCTTTCAGTTCATTTTCTTTCTAAAGCAACAAAAGCGTGAATAGAAAAGCTGCCCCCTGCCAGCAACTGCAGAGTTGAATCCTTGTTCTCTATGGGGAAGCAGTGGTCTCTCTGCGGAGGTCTAACACACACCCTCTATTGTATCAGATCTATAGTTCTGCAATCAGCAGTGCTGAACGAAGAGCTTTGGCTCTGACTGAGCAGTGGGCGTGATTGACCTCTGCAGAGAGGTAACTGCTTCCCCACATAGAGCAAGGATCCCACTTTGCAGGTGCTGGCATCGGAAAGGTTTTTCTACTAAGCCTGTGGCTGCTTTAGAGTGAAAGTGAACTGTAAAGGTGGCCATATACCTTACAACCATTGTACAACTTTTTTGGTTCCGACAAACAGCCCATCATGCACAGACCGGTTGTGCACTTCATTAACTAGAAGAATGTTGCACGAAACCACGATCGCGGATGAAAATGACACGATAAACGTAAGGTGTATGGGTACCTTTAGACACTGAACGTCCTTTGATTTAATACCCCTGTTATTTATTTAGCTAATTTAAAGTGAACCCTGGCGCTTCTTCAGTCCTGGCCCTTTCCCACAAGTTTAGGCTTGCCTTAGCCCCACCGTAGTGCCACCGTAGTGCCTACAGAACGTCGATGGTTTTTCAGAATTCTAACGAAAAGAGCTCTCTGCTTGCCTAGTGGAATGAAGAAGATCCAGATGCAGACAGATGTTTGTGTTTCTGAGAGAAATCATCACAGCGGCTCTCATAATTAAATCTTTCCAGTCGCACGAGCACATTATTGTATATCATTAGTTTCCCTAATACCGTTTTTACCTATTATCGCCTCTGTTTTGCGAGCTCACATCTGTCAGAGAGGAGCCGCTTTTCCAGCTCGGTTGTTTGCTTACTGATTTACGCCTAACAGCCCGAGGCGGTTGTGTTAACATTTATAAACGGCGCATTCTAGCCAGCCAGCCAGGGATATTCACACAGGTGCTGCCGTTGAACGCCAAATACAAATGATGTTCGGGGCGCCGCGCTGCGTGTCACCGGTTTATTATTAGCATCTCTGCGGGGACTCCTTATCAAAGATTTATTGTATAGACAGAGCTAGTTTGCAAAGATCATTACAGCTCATCTGCAAATATGAGAAGAAATGGAGAGTTGCTGGGCCTAATCTACCAACGTTGGAGCAAAAGTGACAACGTTGCCCATCACAACTAATGGGGTTTCCTCTTTATTTCCCTGGGAGCATGGACTAAGGAATCTGATTGGCTGCTCCAAGCATCGGCTTTCATTTTCATAGGAGCATAGATGCATAGCAGATGCTCCTTCCTTTGTTTGCTTGAAGTTCGATAATAAAGTTCACTTATTAATTAATATGTTGGTTAGGTGAATGCAGCTGCTAGACTATTTCAACTAACTGCACTGGTTTCCAATAGCCCAAAGGATAAAATTCAAAAAAACAACTACTTACAAAGCCATCCACATCTCCGCCCCCCGCTATATCTCCAACCTCGTCTCAAAGTATCACCCTATTGTCCTCTTCCAATGACCTCCTGCTTTCCAGCTCCCTCGTCAACTCCTCCCATGCTCGCCTCTGGGACTTCTTCTTCTTCTCCCTCCTCATGTATCACTTGCCCTTCTCTTTTAGATTGTAAGCCCTCAGGGGCAGGGTCCTCCTTACCATCTTGTCTTGAATTGTATTGTGATTGTAATGTCTTCCTTATATTGTAAAGTGCTGCGCAAACTGTTGGCGCTATATAAATCCTGTATAATATTAATAATAATAATAATAATAAAAAAGTAGGCAGAGCTATGGCATGAGAACAAACTATAAGGGTGACTTCTCTAGGAAATAAATATTTGAATTATATCCGGGAATCCATATAACTTCGCTCTTTAGATTTAGCGTTCGATCAATGACCATATAATCCTCAACAAAACCAAAGTGTGGTCATGTAAGAAACCATGACCAATGCAGAAGTCACTTGAAAGACCATCCTCTAAATGAATTCAAAATATAAATGTAATCAACAAGTACAAAAATGGTTAGAATAAAAAAAAGCTTTTACTGCATCAAAACCCCCATATTCAAAATACGCACAAATTGCTCGCACACAGTGCTCTATTCCTTATGTTGGTGCCATGAGAGATGATAGGGGACAGATCACATCCGCCCCAGATAAGATTTTAACAATTTTTCTTCAATTTGTATCAGTCATCATACTCATCTGCTGCCTATTACTCAGTTGAAGACCTGTAAAGGTTCTTAGGAAGAGTTTCTTTTCCATCTCTGTCTGCTGAGGAGCAGGAGCCAATTAGAAGCTCCAATTACTTTGGAAGAGTCCATTACTGCCATTTCAGGTATTTCTAATGGCAGCAAGGCCTGCGGGATGTACGGCCTTCCTGTTAAAGTTTATAAAAAATTTTGGGATAGTTTATTGCAGACTTTCAATTCTGCCTTGGATTCTGGATTTTTTTGACTTCTCTAGGAGTAGGACATGCCTTTATCTAGTAGATCTAAAGCCAATCCTTTTTTTTCAAGAGAGAGGAATGGTTAAAACTCCTGTCAGGTTTTGTTTTTTGCTGTCTTTGTCCCATTGGGGAGATTTTCCTTCACTTCCTCTCCAAAGTGAAGGGAAAGCACCTCTTACATAAATGTCACCAGAACATGTGATGCTTTTACATTTTTTGACTTTCCATTATTTTGGGGTTCTCTTTTAAAAGTTCTGACCAGCTTATAGCCGGGCAGATGCCGTTCGCATGGCACCAGCACACCTAGTTTGCGCTAAGGTCCTTTACTATTCCTATACTCATCAGCGCCATCTCGGGTGCTGGTGTCATGTGACTGGTATAAGCTGGGTGTAACGTTTATAGATGGATCCCTTTCTGTCCAGCTGACAGTGGTCACCAGTACAGGGTGAATCTCTCAGGAGGATATAAATGTTAATAAAATCCTGACCAAGGTTTTAACCCTTCTCCATTGTATCTAAAACTAAAAAAAGTTTTGGTTTTAGACAAGTGAGCACTTTAGCTCTCTTGAAATACTAGAATGTTGACATTCTAGAATGTTGAATGGTGACCAGAACTGGACCGCGTACTCCAGATGAGGTCGAACCAACGATCTATAAAGATGATCAGAGACAGTAAGATACAAGGCTACGGGGCTGTAATGCACAGCAAGGACAGAGAAGGCATAAGGCACCAGATGTAAACAAACAGTCGAACCGCACCAATTAATCCAAGGTAAAAATGCATCTGTGGGGGAGGGTGGGTTTGGCTCCATTCACGTATAGCGTTTGCGTTTCCCGTGCGGAAAACAGCGTGGGACACAAACACTATATGTGAAACAACTGCACGAATGGCATTCGTTTGCAGTTATTATATAGACGTTAACTTGAGGAATCCGCTGGATTATCGCGCTTGCACTATTTTGGGGACCACGTGGTTTAGTACCGCACGTTGCAGAATCCGCCGGATTATTGCGCTTGCACTATTTTGGGGGCCACGTGGTTTCGTACCGCACGTTCTCCGCAGTAGTCTGAACAATGCACATTGAAGTGCATTGTTTTTTTCTGTTTGGAACGGCTCCCCGCATATCCGTACAGCTGAATACGCGTGGACAGCCGCTCCAGTATGAATGGAGCCTTAGGTTAGGTCAGGGGAAGGGGGTAAAAAGGATAACTATAAATGTTTTAAAGTGCACCTATCCTTTAAGGCCTTGGTTCTCCAACTGGTGGATCGTGACCCAAAAGTGGGTTGCGACCCCATGTTCAATAGGTCACCGCATGCCTTCCACTTTTCTAGGCGAGAGGCTCCTCAGCCTCCCCCTAACGCAACACTGTCAGTTCTTGCATCAAGCAGTCATTCAAAATATGCTGCCCGGCACCGAGTGTCAGCTTGAGGTGGGGTGGGATGGGGCTATGGCTGCGAAAGAGCACCATCCATACGTGCATTGCTTACAGCTCCCTCACGTGTCTTGAAGAGGTACCTGGACCGGAGTGACGTCACATTCTGGCTCCCGGCACCTCTACAGGGCACACAAGGGAGCTGTATCAGCAATGCACATATTTACGGAGCTCCGTCATAGCACAGTAGACCACCCTGGACCCCAGGCTGAGGATTCACTACAGTTTTCGTAAGATAGGGAGACTGGGTGGATCTTAAAAAAAGAAAAACAATTAAATTATGTATGTGTGTGAGATTGTGTCTGTGGTTGTGTGTGTCTGTCAGTTGTTTTGGGGCCACATAAGGTCCCCTTCATCAGGTTTTAGTAAACTGAAAAAGTATACTAAAATCTGATGAAGGGGACCCTGCGTGGCCCCCGAAACGTTGTTTTGTGACAGTCTGCATCAATAAAGAAGATGGATTATTGGCACAAGACATAGGAGTGCTGGTGACATTCATCATATATTTGAAGATGCACGGCACCATCCGTGGTTACTACAGCACCCTCATTTATACATAGGGGTTCTGGTAAGGAGTGCAGCAGTTCCCCTCCAAGATTGTCAGTTGTTTTGGGGGCCCGTTCACAGTAGTACAGTCCCGTGCGATTAACGTACTGTACCACGCAAAATCGCACCTACCACACATTCTGGTGTGCGAGGCGTGCTGCATTGCCATTCATTTAAATGGCACCCCAAATGAACCTCCCACCCACTGTTCAATCCCCCGCACCGGAACGCGTGGTACCGCCATGCCGTGCCTTCCAGTGCGGTGCGTCTTGGGTCATGACCTAATGACTAAAGACAAATGGGGGTCCTGAGGTTACACAGGTTGAGAACCACTGCATTAAGGTATGCACTGTGTAATTAAAAACTCGACAATATGATTGAGTCCTTTTTTAAAATACATAGCATTCTATATATTCTCTGAAGGTTTAGAAGTCGTGCTGCTCTGTCATTGTCCCAATTAAAATGCAATTGTTTGTAATTGCCTTAAGAGGGACCTTGCAGCGGCTGTGAATACGGTGAAATCCTTGGAGCGTTTTTCCAGCATCCATGAACACACAGCCTCAATTAGCAAGACAATGGAACAAGTAGTGGTGTTTTCAAAGGTGACTGTTGCTAGGCAACGGAGACAGACCTTAGAGCGCACCCATCTCTGCCAGGGGGGCTTAACACTTCATCCTTCCTCCTCTTCAGATTTTCATTGTATCTGCTCGTCTCTTTGATATCTCAAAGGTAACGCGCGTTCAATAGATGTCTGAGTAGGAGGAGAATTAAATGAAATCTGAGCAAATATTTTGGGTGACAGATTTGAGGCAGACAAAGGAAAGAAAAATTATTTAATTGAACCTGTCATCTCCTATAAATAAACTGAATAATGGATCAATTAAGGTAAGTATGCATCTGTGGAGGGGTATGGTGGGTTAGATTAGGGCTGTCATTAGGGAAATGTGTAGGCTGCCATTGCTTGTTTCCTTCTCAAAATGCTATTTGCCTGGCTGTTATAGCGATCCTATGGATTCACTACATCGCCGACAGAAGGAAAATACCGAAAGATGGACTCCATCGAACAGCTTTTGGCCTGGCCCAGATATCTGCATTAACCCCTTCCCGACTGATGAAGGGATTATCCCATCATGATCGTTCAGTTCATTAATTACTGGTGACGGGATAATCCCCTTAAGTGGTACAATGAGCGCTGGTCCGTGAAACCAGCATGGACCAGCACTCATTGATGTGTCTGTGCAATGAGCGCGGACCAGCGCTCATTGATGCCTCTGTGCAATGAGCGCGGACCAGCGCTCATTGATGTGTCTGGGAAGGTTCTCATTCATCCAGGTCATGGTATAGCTGTAAAAAGTAAGTCAAAGCAAATTTTTCTTGAAGACGTTTCACTGGTCATCCAACCAGCTTTCTCAATTCAGAATGACTTGTACAAAAATTATCTGGGAATATATATGGTAAATGTTGCTCCAATCCACATAATCTGTTAGTCACAACCATGGGTTGATTTAATTTGCATAATTGGAGCTAGGAGGTGTTAAAACAGCATTGTCATGTGATACTAAGCAACTTCCTAAAAGGAACACGCAACTGCTCCAATGGCGTCTCTTCCTCACTAACAGAAACACTGCCGATTCTCGCCAGTGAGGGTGCAGTGATGGAACCAAGCCACACTGGATTGACCAGCAAAGACGCAACACCATCTGAGCAGGTGAATGGTCTCTTTGCTGTTGTAATGATCCTGGTATTGGAGAGTTGCTGCCTTTGACTGCAATTCTAGTGTGACATGGGCCTAACTACAACATGAGAAATGGTCATTGACCTTGTTACTGCCTGACAGCCTGACTCATTTTATTCTTGCCTGCAGTTGTTCTGTATTTGTTGGGAATGACTCAGTATTCTCCTTTGTTTGATTTATACAAGATCTTGGAATAGAATGGCAGGATCCTGTTATCGGAATATTTATGATCCTTGTTAGGGACTGTTTAGCAGGCAAGAGCCTCCATTTATCTTGGTGAAGCAATATATTTGAGTGCCATCAATCAACTCTGTTGTTCCTGTAACCCCCTGTGTTAATCTTCAGATCAATTCTTCTGTTCCTATGGAGCTTCTGAGATCTCAGAGCCAGGCTGTACAGAGGGCCTTGACTGCTGTCCAGTTCCAGGGGTGTGGACATTTTTGAAAAAAACTACTTGTCCAAGGACTAAAGCGGGGGCCGAATCTACTTGTCCCTCCGGACAATCTACTTGTCCTGATACAAAAAATAATAATTTTAACCAAAACCGTATTTAGTAGTGCTAAGAAGCACTTCTCATTGGTCAGTGCCGTCAGGTGACTGCGTTGACCAACGAGTGCTTGCAATTTGCGAGCGAAATTCAGAATACATGGAACAGGTACAGATAGTACCTGTTGGATGGTAACTGGTGGATGGGAAGGACCGTTTGCCGAAAGGTAAGTATAGTGGGAGGGAGATTTGTGTGGGTAATTCAATTTCCCCAAATTACTTGGGAAAGTGAATTTACCCTTTAGGTTTGCTGCCGACTTGGGGATTCCCAGGATGTTGGACTGTGTGCGGTTGCATACAGCGGTTGCATCTGCATGTATGGGGTTACATCTGCGTGGCAATCACTGAAAAAAAGGTAGCTGTACCTATTTTCATGACATGCACCGCGCAGTGTTTTCAACCATGATCGCATGGAAGCAATTGTATTAAAGAAAAAGGAGGCCCTCTATCATTAGTTATGAGTTGAAAAAAAAAAACATATGTCTGTAAAAAAAGGGTCAATACTAACCTCTTGAGGAACAATGCTGGCAGAATATTATCCTGCATCCAGCACATTTTTCAGAGGCCTGTTCCCCCCATGGCAAAGTGTGGTTCCATCTGCCAGCTCCTACATCACTATTACATCCTAATAACAGGGGTTGGTGGAAGAAACCACAGTGTGCAAAGGAAGACCGGGCAACTAACAAGCCCAGAAGCAGCAGACCATTGATCAGTGATGTGAAGGATACGTATTAACCCTTTCCTGTACAGACATACCTTTTTTATTACAACTCTTTTAACTAGTGACAGGACTAGTGACAGTGGCCTCAGTTGTCTTTAACACAGTTGCTTCCCCTGTCCCATGAATGATATCAGTGTGCAGGATACAGTCATATCTGTTAGATCAGTGGTTCTCAACCTGTGTATCCTCCGGACCCAGATTTGTCCTTGGTCATTAAGTGACCAAGTCGCACTGCAATGGAATGCACTCATGTTTAGGAGATCAGACTGTGGGTGGGAGGTGTGTTTGGGGTGTCATTCAAAATAAAGGCAACACAACGCACCTTCCACACCAGAACACCGAGTAGGTGCGATTGCGTGATACAGTGCATTAATCGCATGGGACTGTTCGATTAACACACTGTACTAGTGTAAACAGACCATCATAAACACTGACAGACACACACACACCCACAGATCTCACACTCACAGATATTCTAACATACACACCCCAAAACTTTATTTTTTTAATGATCCACCCAGTTTCCCTACTTTTTGAGAAGTGGATCCACCCAGTTTCCCTACTTTTTGGAGTGGATCCGCAGCCTGGGGTGCAGTGTGGGCTGCTGTGCTGTGACGGAGCTCCATCCATATGTGCATTGCTGGTACAGCTCCCTTGTGCGCCCTGTAGAGGTGACAGGAGCCAGAATATGACGTCAGTCCAGTCCAGGCACTTCTATAGGGCACATGTGGGAGCTATAAGCAATTCAGGTATGGATGGAGCTCCCTTGTGGCCATACTTCAAGGCCACCGCACCTCAAGTTGACACTCGGTGCCAGGCAGCATATTTTGAATGGTTGCTTGGCACAAGAACTGACAGTGCTGCGCTATGGGGGAGGCTGGGAAGTTTATTACCTAGACAAGTGGAAGGCATGTGGCGACCCATTGAACACGGGGTCGCGACCCACTTTTGGGTCACGACCCACCAGTTGAGAACCAGGGTGTTAGATGTAGCCATTCCCTTCCATTTTCAAATCATTTTCAAATCAGGCAGCCTGCCAAGAATAAAGAGTCTGTGGTGGACATATCTGCACGAGAATGGCCAACGTTAGACATAATCCAGCACTAGTTGTTTGTTACAAATATCCTACTTAATTGTGCAATTAGCTGTGTATCATCGAACACATCTCATTGGTGGAGAGTTCTACAGTTGTGTGAGATGGATCCTTTTCCACAGCAGATTGGAGTGAAATTAGTGATTTGTACACGGTACTTGTCCCTTGTTGACCTGTAATTATTGGTGTTCTGCTGTGCCCTGCAGGTTTTCCAACCAGTCAAGAATTTCTGAACATGGGTGCTGGACTGCATGATTGCTGTGCTCAACAATAAGCAGGTCATTCCCTTCCTCCAAGGATAAGACACAATCTCTTTCCAAAATAACGAGCAATAAGGGCCAGATTATCCGTCCCATCTTGCCAATCCTGATTAATTATTCACAACAAGCTCTGTGCACTTGTCAAAGCCATTTCTGGGGCTTTCAGCCGGAAGACTTGGTTGCTATGAAACAGCCCAGAGTCATTATTATTGGGCCAGTGGCTAGTAAGAATCAGTTAAATTTCACTTTACCATGACAACATGAACAGAAAAATAAACCTTGCTTTTGAAGTAAGCGAATGTACTGTTTAACCCTACTATGGTGTCCCAACACAACTGTAAATTTAACTAGGAAATAAAATCATTCATATTTTTGAATGGTTTTGCTATACTTTGCTGAGTATATTATTAAACGAATCTGGACCTTCTTTTCTGCCACTGCTCAACACATTAATGGACCTAATGCACTTATTGGTCTACTTCTGAGGTCCACACCTACGAGAGCCAGAAGGGCTTTACTAAATATATGATCCACACTTATGTCATCTCGCCTCAACATTTGGAGGTACCCATCTATATGCCATGCACTCACTCCCGGAAGTACGTTACCTTGTTGTACTTGTGCACAATTACCCATCATCACCTATGACTTGCTTACACGCATGTATTGACTCATTATCTATAATTTAATTGCTAAGTTGCACTTACACTGATAAATCCTCAGACTGTAATTATTACCTGAGCACCTTGTATTGTATTGTATTGTACTGTATTGTACCCTTTGATGTTCAAAACACAATAAAAACTCTATGGTTAAAAGAATCTGGACATACAAGATCAAAAAGGGGTATCCAATTCACATGGTGACGCTGAAAGGGTGTATGAAAGTCAATAGCTTAATATACTTGAAAAATTACCAAAGGAATTGTCTAGGGCTGCAGCTAACGATTATTTTCATAATCGATTAGTTGGCCGATTAAATTGTCGTTGGAGCACCAGTTCTTGTTAAATTCTGACCACTTGCCCCATATTATGGGGAGCAATGAGAAATTAACCGGTATGGCCAATTCAAATCACAACTGTTGGATACATTGTACTTTCTTCAGGTACATCAGTCACTCCATTTAACCTTGAGAAAAGACCGGCCGGGAGCTATGGAGAGAAAAGGAATAAGCAAAGGCCTACATGACAAGGGTGGGAAGGGGAACCAAGGTAGAAAAGGGTTAAAGAAAAGTTAGAAGTTGTCTACAGGAGGGACACTTACAGGACTGGAGGAAAGTGTCCCAGGAGTCCAGTTTGACCAGGAGAAGAGGGACGAACTTCCCAACCGCCCACCCTGGTATGGGTTCTGTAGTGTATGATGTTTCTGTCACAGCGGTGGCTTGGATCCTTGCGGGCATTTCTCTGGGTTGGATAACTTGATGGGGGGACCCATCTGTTGTGTGGGTGTCCTCCTGTGGTGGTAAGGTCAAATCGGTTATGACCTGGTACGAGGGACCAATGTGGGTCTGTGGGCAATTTATTTACGTCCCCCAGGTGGTGTATGGCAGCTGGGGGAATTCAGGACAAGAAATGTGCCCACAGACACTGGTCCTTTTTCAAGGACCTTGAAACCAAACAATTTGTACAGTATGGTTATTGGTTGTTGTTGTTGTTTATAAAATGTTATTTATATGGTTTTCTTTTGATAGAACACCGGCTTCTTAGGCAATCAAGAAGCAGGGCGACGAGTCTTGATCCGCCGCCTGACTTTCTGATAATCGGGGCACATGGCACCAGTATCGGTACTCTGTATCGGCAAATACCGGGAAAAAAATATTGTTACTCGTAACTTGATACCGAAAAAACGATAACGCCGCATCCCTAATACCCTTTATTGTGTATGTTTTAAAGAACTCCTGGTGTGAAGGAGTTTCCCACATGCTGCTTTAAAGCGATATCTTCTTTACATACTGCCTCTACACAACGGCTGCTTTCTTTGTATACGTCACACTCTGCTTTGACAAGATGGCTGCCTCCATTAAAAAGCCTCATTATTTTTCTACTAAAGCTGACTGGTTGCCATGGGCAACTGATCCAGATTCTGATAAATTCCTCTGTGTCTGCAGATGGTACCTCTAGCAGTGCAAAATCAGACTTGATTTATGATCCACGTACTTCATGTGTAGGTCATTAAAGCCCATTATTTCAGGCGCTCGTCTTGGATAATTTGGTAATAATAGATGTTTGCCGTTGGTCTATAAAACTCTACCTGGGAAGGTTGCAATATCTGCACAGGCTTCAAGAAATGGTGTAACTCAATATATATCAATGACAAGCCCTGTTTCCTTACAAATGACATAAATATATGCAGCTGATGCTTCAAAGAGGCAAAACAAAATATTATTTTCCATTTACAAAGCGGAAATTATTTTATTAACTGTACTGGGGGAATAGAGTGCATCCAGGGATTGGAACAGCAATGATAAAATGGCAGTTGTCATACTGAACACTACTAAATGCTGTTATGAAGTGTGAACCTTTCTTATCATTGGGGATCATTTTATGCAGGGCTGTCTCTATAATGAGGCAGCTGGAGTCAGTTTCCTCATAGGTCACGTAGAGGGGGCAGAAGGTGTGCTTGTCGCCCCCTTTCTGGCCAGAGCGTCCCAATTTGCTAAGCGCTCTTAGCAACCTGGGATGATCTGGCCGGCGTCCCACCCAGTTCTCTGATGTCACTGGTTGCCAGGAGCTGAGCAGAATGCTCTGGCTGGCGTCCTGCTCAGCTCCTGGCAACCAGGGACAGTGGAGACCTGGGTAGGATGCCAGACAGAGGTACAATCCCCCCCTCTCCGTAGGTGCACCACCAGACTCCCCCCACCCCTCCAGTAATGTGAGCCGCCAGACTCTACCCCCCCCCTCCTGGTAGCATGTGCCACCACCATCATTCTCCCTGGGTCTGCATCCCAATGGTGCACCACCAGCAACACCAGCATCCCCCGCCTCAGGAGGTGAATAGTGTTGGGATGCCCCTAATTTTAGGATGAATGTAACAGCAAACCTTTTTTGGTTTGGACTATAAAACGGTTAGACCCTTTGTCAAATATTCATTGCAGTCTCTATTATCTCTTCTGGGGAGATTCGCCCATCTGTTTCCCTGGGTGACCATTGACTGAGACAGAAAGTGAGGGAAAATCTTGAAATTTGGAGTCTGCACCAGGACAAGTAGTGAGGAAAAATCCTCCAGTGGGGACAACTGTTTCTGGGAATTCCGTTGGTAAGGATTTCCTCTCATTTCTTGTTGGGTCTACAGGATGGGAAAAAAAGGGAAATCTCCTCTGCAGGACACAGGCAGTAAAAAATATCCTGACGGGGATTTTAACCCGAAGTCTGCTTGCACATATGTGCATCTGCATAATTATGCACTTTTAACGTATTTTTGTAGTGCATTTACGCTTGTTTTTACATGTGTTGATAATAAATTGTAATGCATTTTTCATGCTGCTTCATCTTTGATTGAATTTTGTTTTGGCCATTGACAAGCAAGTGACACAATAGCAACAACATTGGTATGCCAAAATGTAATTTCTATAAACACACATTAGCACAGGGGTGGGAAACTCCGGCCCTCCAGCTGTTGTGGAACTACAAGTCCCATGAGGCATTGTAAGACTGACAGATACAGGCATGACTCCCAGAGGCAGAGGCATGTTGGGATTTGCAGTTAAAGCACAGCTAGAGGGCCCGAGTTTCCCACCCCTGAATTAGCACATGAAACAAAAATTGTGTGCTAAATAAATAAATAAGTTTCCATTTGTTTTTGTTTTGTTGAGTTCTGCTGGGTCACTGTCCCAGTCAACATAAACCTTGCGGGCGATGTCCCTCCAGGCCCGCTGCCACTTGCAACGATCCTTGTAATTGTGGTTTCTGGTCACTGTGTGGTTTCTTCAGCCGTATTAGTTCTTCCACATCAAGCATGGTATGGCCTCTTCGCCCCATCTTCCTATGCAGTCTGATGATAGAACATATTGCTTAGATGAGGAGACTGGTTATTATGGGCAAAAATGTGCTAAAACACACATAGATGCATTTTTCATGCAAGTCTAGAGGGCCAAAGTAAACTATTTAGCACCAAAAGAAGCATTGGCACCTTTTTTCAAGTTGCGTGGTAGACTTGTAAGCTGTGGAAAAATTTGGTTTGGTTCGGATATTTCGTTATTTCAGAATTTGGATCCGAAATTCAATTTGGTTCAGGTTTCGGATTCGGATGAAATCTGAATTTTCATTTTGGATAAGTTTACGAATATTCGTTGCGAATACCACAGAAAACCATATACAGATATTAATACTAAAGCTGAATCTCCTAGACCCGAATGGCATTCGGGATCCGAATTTCCAAATTGCAATGGGGAGCTCCCGAATGCCATTCGGGTCTGGGAGCCTCAGCTTTAGTAATATATGTACTGTATATGGCTCCCGCTCCCGAATGCAATTCGGAAATTTGGATCCCAAATGCCATTCAAATCTAGGAGCTTTAGCATCATATGTATATACTGAACACAATTTTTCATTATGGCAACATGGGAGCCATATGTTATATGGCTCCCATGTTGCCGTAATGAAAATTCGTGTTCAGAGCCATTCGGATGCATTAAACTGAAAAACACATCTGATTGGCCAGAAAAGTCACATGTCCCATTCAGTTTAGTTTTTGAACAAAATTCGGACAGGATCCAAAATTCGGAAATGAAAATTCAGATTCGGACACATTAGGATGCATTGGGATTCGGAAATTCGTATGTTTCCGAATGTCCGAATTTCATAAAATTTGTCCGAACTTTGATTTGGAATGAAACGAATCGCAAATGTCTATTGCATGGTAGCGCAACTCATAGATGTGAATGGGACATAGAAAATAATGGAATTCCTCTTCTGAATATGCCACAGGTGAACACAAATTTGGGATTACATACACTTTAATAACTTCTTGTAAATTGTCATCTATTTAAAGTGTTACTTTATGCGTAAAAATTGGAACACTTTAACAAAGGGTGCACAAGCCAAGGCTTTAACCGGAGCAGGTTCTGTTCAAAGGCGTATGGCTTACTGGGAGTGTAGTTTAAGGGTATTTCAAGGCTGACCTCTCCTTCCCCAAATGCTAGTTGCCTTGTAGTCACACTGATTCATTGGCAGAGGCTCTAACCCTGTTTTTTATTCTCTATCCTAAAACAAACTTTTGGCTGGAGTGTGACTTTAACATTATTAAACAAAATGCCATTCATTTCCTTTAAAGAAACCAGATTCATTGGAAAACTTTTTTTTAAACCTGACAGGTTTGCTGATTACATGTCACATATGAAATATTTGCCTTCAGGGAGGTAAGAAATTCTCCTGTAAGTAATCCTTCTGTTCTTCTTCTTTGCAGGATCTAGATTTCTCATTACATCATCGGGAGCCTTGTATATTACAGATGTACAGAATGAAGACGGATTAAATAATTACCGATGTACAACGCGGCACAAATATACGGGAGAAACGCGGCAGAGTAACAGCGCCAGACTGACTGTATCAGGTAGAGGAATTCTTCACCGTTGTCTATGGCAGCCTAACCTGGGGAGAAATGACCACAAGTGTTCTACCGACACTGACCAATTGGGTTTCAGTCCCCCTAGCTAAGATGTTTCTGGTTGCTGATTTTATGTTCTTCCTCTGTTTATTATCAAAGTGACCCTGTCACTAACTTTAGTTAATAAAACTGGAAGCAGCCTTTAAAAAAAGATGAATACACTGTCAGTACTCCTCTTTCAGGCAGGCTCTCTTCAAGAACTCCAGACACTGCTGCCATCTGACATTTGTGGGTGTGTCGGATGGTGCATTCCCCGTTGGGTGCAGTGGTTTCACCTGCCGACCCCCTACATCAGTACAGGAAACAGTAGTGACAACTGGGTTGACACAAAAATACACCTCATAGGTCTCCCCTGCACTTCTCCATCACCATGTGTACTATAAATACAAATTCTCAGGACTTTAATCATAGAAACCATATACCAGCACAAGTGCCTCCTCCAGTAATAATTTATTGTAAGGTCATCTCCTTGCGCGTGTAAAATATGCAGAAATTCCGAGCCCGGAAGCATTTCGGTTCCATTGAGTTTTTGCACATCTTTACGCAGCCCAGAAATACGACTCCATACGCAGCTATGTGTATGGAGCCATTTATTTGCATATGCTGCATATGGGAAAAGCGCTGTGTGCATCTATGCGTAAGGTATTATACAGCAGTGTGAATGAGGCCTTAGGCTGAAACGCCTAAGTTATTAGGCCTCATTCACACTGCTAAGAGCCGGCCTGTACAGATCCCTGCAGTGTGCACAGCCGTATGGGGCCGCTCCCGGGACGGACAGGTTATTTTCTATGGTAGTGTGGCCGTACGCCGCCATACGCTCACCTGAACTTCACATCCGTGCGGGTGTCCGAGCTCGGACGCAGACAGGATCCATCCTGTCTGACCCCCGCAGAGAAGAACATGCTACTGCGTGCAATCACACGCAGTACCTGTCCTTCCCGGGAACGGCCAGACACGCATGGATCTCTACAGGCTGGCTCTTAGCAGCGTGTATGAGGCCGTACTACAATCTTACAATAAATTATTGATGGAAGAGACACTTGAGCCGATATATGATTTCTGCTATCAGTGACAAAGGGGTTGTCAAGAAGAAGCAAAGGTCCCAACAGGGGACAATCTATCTGACACACCTGGAAACCCAAGCTGAGTTTGCACATCACTATCTACCTACAATGAAGATCTCCACCGAGTTCATATAGCAGCCAAACGACAGTTCATTCTGGTTTGCTTGGCTCAGTATGAATTGCAGTAAAAGAGCACATGAAGATTCAGCAAGAGTTACTTAAGCGAAATAGAAGTCTACATGGAAAAAGCTGAATACAGGAAACCGCATCTTAGAACAGATGTTATATATCCAAAAGGTAGTGTTCAGGGTCTGGTGCAAACATAAAGTCTTTTGATTTATAGAAAAGGCGGTGTTAGGATTTCTCCGGCTTAATGACATTGAGGCTTTATCGTTCACTGAGAAGATAACCACATATGAATTATTAATATTATTTATCGCAGATAGGGATTCATTTCCTCAGTGACCTAACTGGGATGGCTTTGGAGGTAATCATGCAGGTGGTTAACCAGAATCTCTGGAGCCACAATCACCTTAGATAACCCCCTCTTTACACACAGCATCTGTCTATACTACAATAAATAACGTCCCCGCATTCCAGGGATGAGCACAGCATGAGTCATAAAACATACAATCACATGTAGTTTCAATGGACACTCTGTCACTGTGTGTGAGATGTTCCAGTTGGTAGGAAAGTGTCCTTTTGTTCAGTTATGATAACAATGTAGCTGATCATGATGTTGGACCAGATGGCAAATATAATCTATTTATATGGTTGCCTTTAAGTGTTTTATTCCAGTCCTTTTTGGTCTGTTTTTACCAAAAAATACTCAGTTAATCACCTTTATACCAAAAATGGTGCCTTTTTTCTGACTTAAAGGAGAACTATGGGGTAAGTGTTTTTCCCCTTAGTTCTCCTAAGGGTCACAGGAGGACATATACTAGCATCCTCCCATGATCCAAAGCTCAGTATATCGCAATTTACAACTCGCGGTATACTGAGACTGCCGCAGCCGGGATGGATCCTGACATTACTGTCGAGATCCACCCAGCTGCGTGAGTGACAGCTGGCTCTGCCTATCTAGAGGCAGAGCCAGCTGTACCAGCCCCCTCCCCCGTCCGTTCCTCAACTCAGCACTGGAGGATCGGAGGGGGGAATCTCTGCAGGGAGCCGTGAGTGACAGTCACCGCTCTCTGTAGGGATAGATCGAGAAGTAAGTGAGCGAGCGACGGTATTTGTTCACTCACTTCCCGATCGACTGAGCCGACCTGTGACAGTCTCATTGTCACATGTCGGCTCGAACTATGAGGATGAGTGATTTTCACTCACCTCATAGTTCTCCTTTTAAAGGATTTGTAAAGGCATGACCCTAAAATACCCCTAAACCTCCCTCTCCCCTGTCCCATTATCATGTTCAGTATCTTGTTCCCATAGTGAGAATCCACATTTATTACTCCCTGCGACATCACTTTAAAATTTGCAAGGCGTAAGCATGGCCCCCAGAAATACATCTCCTAAGAGCCACTTCCCTATGCAGTGGATGGGCAGGCTCTTGGGAGTCAAGGCAGCAGCATTGCAATGCTGGGAAATAAATCAATGTAGAGGGACAGTGAGGGGAGGGGTATAGGTGACATATCTGTGATGGACAATGTCGCTTGGGATTTCAGAACAGGAACAGAGCTGGATTATCAGCCTAAACAGGAAGTTGAGAGCACACTAGATTTCTGACAAATCAACAGGTATTTCCCTGTACTTGCAGCATTTTTAAAGAGTTAAAACATGGAGAAATGTGAATATTTTTGGTCCCTGACATACACTTTAGGAAAATAGTTGTGGTCGTGTTTTTATCCATGTTAGGATCCACATAGACTGGGCGGATATTGTTCACACGGCACTAGTGCCACTAGATGGCAGTGAGGAGCATAGGCATTCCTGGGCTCCTCAGAGCCATATAGGAGTGTTCATGCTCTGCGAATGGCATCCCTCAGCTATACGCTGTGCGGAACATTTATAAAGCAGAACTTTAATTTTTTGTCAGATTAAATTTTGGTTCGTACTTAAACTCACCCAAATTTTAAACTGAGTCTGTGATAAAAAAAAACTGCTTGTCGGGATGATTACTTGATCCACAGATAGTCAGCGGAAATCACAGTACAGTAAACTCTCAGTTTTCCGCTATTCAACTATCCAGAATTCTCATCTAACCAGAACAAAAATCCCCTGTTTTGCTGATCTGCGACATGTATTATCCTGGAGATGATCGTGTGTCTATTTGTCTTAATTTGCTTTTAATGACTGCATTTCAATATTAATATGAAGTAAATACACAGTTTATGTTATGATATGGTATAGTATGGGGTATAGTATTAGTTAGACCTATTTTTAATAGTAACTCTCAAGCAACCAGAGAGTACATTTATCCAGAATCTACCAATCCCCATGGATGCGGGAATACGGGGAGTTTACTGTATATGCAAATCTTGACTTTTCCTGCATAATTTAGGCTTGGTCTTGTCTACTTCCCGTGCCTCTCTGCTGATTCTATAATGTGATGGACAGCCTTGTTGACCAATGGGGAGCAGGACGGAGTTCCGTCAAGCTTGACTTGTACAGTAAAAGCCAAGATATACATGTCAATCAGCAGCCTTTATCTCTGGATCTACTTTGATTCCTTTGACTATTAACTAGGGATGCACCAATACTGGTTTTTCGGTATCGAGTACGAGTACCGTTATTTTTTTTTCCGGCACTCGCAGATACCGATAGCGCTAGTCCCATTAAAGAAGCCAGGTGAGCTGGGCAACGTTTAAAGACTCACCACCCGGCTTTCCGATTAGCATGAAGGCCGTCTCCATGCTCCTTCTACACCAGGTGACAAGGGAGCATGAAGCCGGCTTTCTGGCCAATCAGGGAGTTCGGTGGGCGCGTAATGACTCATCGTCTAGCTTCCTAATTGGCCAGCTTCCTGACCAATCATTACACCCTGCCTGGCTTGTTGATTTGCCGGAAACCATGCTCCCAACGTGTGAAGACTCGCCACCCGGCTTTCCGATTAGCATGGAGCCGGCTTCCTGATTGTCCGGGAAGCCGGCTCCATGTAATGACACGCTCCCCGGGCTTCCTGATACCGGAAGTTCGGGTATCGTGTTAGGCATCGTACTCGCCCAAATACTCGGTATCGGCTCTGATACTAGTATCGGTATCGGTGCATCCCTACTATCAACTAATATTTTTTTCAGAATACCGGCAACGGTAGCTTTCACATTGAAGGTTTCCTTCGAGAGAAATGTGCATACTTTGTGTGGTTAACTAGTAATTTATGAATTAAAATCTAGTTTAGTATATATTGTAGTATTGTAAACTGGGGGTGCAGTAGTTTTTCTGCCCGAATGCATGAGAGAGATGACAACCCTAAGCCCCTTAGAGTGATATGAAGCCAGTGGGTGATTTGGGGTGCAGGGGCTGACCCTTTAGGAATTTGTAGAGATGGTCTTCTTTTGCAGTCTCATGTCTGAATCTTTTGGGTCTAATGGTTATACTGTATGTGGTTTTGGTATAACTGATAACATGGTGGAATCAGTAATATAAAAGCCACAGCATGTAGTCTTGGTAGAAATGATAACCTGGTATAAAAGCCCCCATAGTACATGCTGGTATCAGGCCCACAAAGCCCTAATGCATTTCTCATGTGGCCATTTCTTTAAAGGGCATCTGTACTGTTACCTAGATGGTCATAGTAACATTTCGGACCTGTTCATTTCATTTCCAGATCCAGTCAACTCTGCTCCAACGATTATTGATAAGTTTGAGCACCTGACAGTAATGGCAGGACAGAGAGTGGAGCTGCCATGTAAAGCCTCTGGATACCCGATACCCCACACCCGATGGCTGAAGGACAACGTCCAGCTTGAAATGGGCAGCAGGTTCCGGAACACAGTTGTAGGTTTGCTGATTGAAAACACCCGGCCGTCAGACTCTGGAACGTATATCTGTGAAGTGTGGAACAGCTACGGCAACGCAGAAGTAATTGGATCTCTTTATGTAAAACGTAAGTAAGAAAAAAACTTGTATCTTATGAAGAAAAACCGGGAGCAAGCGAAGGCTGCATATGTAATGGGTTAATGTGCCTATATATAGAAAAAATGTTTATAAAACCTTAACAGACGTTGATCAGTTTGTCCACATCGGGCATGTCTCTCTGTCATGTCTAGCAACACTTAAGAACACTTACAATATTGTTTACCTCTCATAGAGATCCCAGTATTCCCCCTGACAATATCTTCATCTGCTTTTCTCTCCAGAAGGATGGTGCCATCTTTGTTCAGACATCATTCAGGGTCAGCATCTAATTTCTTGAATGAGATGCTGGCTCAGAGATGAGACAGTCCTTATATACTGGTGCTTGCGCAGTTTATGGCTTAGTGCACAAACATTTGACATGGATCAGACTCCATCCATATATGCCACCTGAGGCCATAGAGCAATATAGCAGGGGGAGGGGGGGGAATGTTGCTAATAGTGCTTCTGGGGGGGCTTTGCTAATAGCGGTCGTCCGGGAAGGGGCTGCATGCTAATGCGGTGGCTATGTTACAGCCGTGCTGTCAGGCTCTCTGTCTGGTCCCGCTTACAGATTACAGAGCTTACAGATGTCACTGGTCACCAATGATGTCAATGAACTGGGCAGGATGCCGGACAGAGCATCACAGGTTGCCAAGAGCTCTTAGCAGTCTGGGACGCAGCGGCCGTCCTTTTGCTGCCCCCCAAATTATATGCCGCCTGCAGCGACTGCCTCAAGGTTTTTTGCTTTCAATAAGAAAGATAAGGTGCCCTTTAACCATTTAACCACTTGAGGATATGTCCTAAAAAAAACTTTAACAAAGTTTGTAGGTTGCAGTTCTTACATCCAGCTCTCCCCCTGCCACCCCTCCCCAGTATTCCTGACATGTTGACAGACACTCCTGCTGTGCATTGGAAAACACAATTGCAGCTGCTCCTGTTTAAAATGATGCTTGCATTCATTGTATTTACTACTTTATTCATATGTAGATCAAATGTGTGTCTTCATCTGCATCAGTGACACCACTTAAAGGAGAACTATGGGGTTAAGGCTTTTCCCCATAGTTCTCTTTAGGGTAACGGGAGGACACAAACTAGCGTCCTCCCGTAACCGTAGGCTCAGTATACAGCGAGCTGTAGCTCGCGGTATACTGAGACGCCGCATTTTACCGCGAGCAGCTGCTCGCGGTATACTGAGACGTCGCAGCTGAAGCGGATCCCAACAGCTGATCCCAACAGCTGTACTCGCCCCTCCCCCGTCCGTTCCGCCAGTCAGCGCTGACGGAGAAGGGAGGGGGTAATCCAGCCCCTCCCCTGTCACGGCAGAGAGCCGTGACAGGATCGAGAGGTGTGCCAACCCGGTATGTGTTCGCTCACCTCCCGATCTACTGAGCCGACCTGTGACAGTCTCATTGTCACAGGTCGGCTAGAACTATGAGGTGAGTGAAAAGCACTCACCTCATAGTTCTCCTTTAAACACTTAAAGTAACTTTACATGCTACATTTGTTTTTACATAAAATGTATTCCTATTGAACCCTCTATTAACCCTTAGTTAACCCTAACCAGCACTAAATAATGTCTTCCTCCCCATAGCTATTATTTTTCTGCTGATTTTTTTTTATATATATTTTTGTACCATTAATATATATATTTTTTTATTTTCTTTGTTTTGTTAACTTTTTCCATGCCGCATAATAGGCAAAGCTGAAAAAAAAACAAATTTCTTTCCATTTTAAATATTATTATTATTATTATACAGCGCCAACAGTTATTATATAGCGCCAACAGTTTGCGCAGAACTTTACAAAATAACTGTCCTGTTTTGTACCAGAATATTTTGTGTCATGTTAAAAACAACAAATTTAATTTAAGAATAAATGTAAATGTATACTTTATATTTACCAAAAAACAAATTTTTTAAAAAAATCAATGAATGGTTAGATCAGGGGTGGGGCACAGCTGGCACTCCAGCTTTCGTGGAACTACCAGTTCCATAAGGCATTGCAAGTCTTTGACTTGCTGAGACAGAGACATCATGGGATTTGTAGTTTCACCCCAGCTGAAGTGCCACAGTTCCCTACCACTGGGTTGGAGAATAAAATAATGTTTGCATGTATGTGTTATTTTGTTATCTTTTAATAAAGTTATCACCGAATAAAGAGGCGCATAGTGGAAACGTAAAAATTGCTCTGCGCCATAAGGAGTATACGGGTACTAGAGCCAAAGTGGTTACATTAGAAGGAGGATAAGTTCCCATTTAAGTATTGTATTTCAATTATTAGTTATGAGGCCTGAACTAAAGTGTGTGGCCACTGTGACTGACATGCTAAGTGGAACTAAACTGGAAAACAAAGAGAGCAGCAGGGTGGTGCCATCTGCTGAGGAGTGATAATCATATACAGATGTGCATTCAATTATCTCCATAGAATGACATTACCCGCGGCAACAAAACCAACTGGATCCACAAAGACTTCCACAATACAGGGATAGAAATGCTTTTGTGGCTTTTAGCTATAAAGACAGCCAGATTATTCTGAGATACCCAGTCCATTGTTTTATTGCCCAGGAATATATTAATAATGACTGCACACATACAATTTTGTTTACACTTTTTCTTATTAATATCTTATTTTTCTTCTGTTTAGTAGCATTGTATTATTTTGTACCTATATGTCCTCATTTTTCTGTGTGTGTACCACTACATAATTTCTGCAGAGCAGGCCTTTGCATTTGTTCAATTGTACTCTTGATGATTGAGTTACAGAAATCTTTCAACGCGTTTGCTTGAAAAAAAGTCACTGATCCAGTACTGATCGGCAACTCTGCCTCTGCTGCACCGAAGTCCTAAGTAATGCCCAATTATCTTCCTCTGGAATACAGAACACTTCCCCTCTGAAAGTGTCCTGAATGTCCAGGCAGGGGAGTAACTAGAAATCACAGGGACCCATAGCAAAATTTTGCTATGGGTCCCTGTGATTTCTAGTTACTCCCCTGCCTGGACATTCAGGACACTTTCAGAGGGGAAGTGTTCTGTATTCCAGAGGAAGAGAATTGGGCATTAATTAGGTTACGCCCCTTGCAGAGCCGTCCCGAGAGTGACCTTGCAGAGCCCACTATAGACTCTCTATGGAGGGCTCGGCAGGGTCTCAGATGGGCTGGTCACACCCCTGCACACCTCTTACCTGTCAGCCCCGATCCGCTGTCAGCCTCCTCCACAGCCGGGCCGCGCCTCCTCCACGGCCGCCGGGGCCCGGCCTCTTCCTCCTCCTCCACCGCCGCCGAGCCCCACCTCCTCCTTCGCTGCCACCACCCTTCTCCACTGCAAGGTGCTGACTGTCACTGACTCAGCAACGGCTGTGAGGTGGAATGCGCCACTGCACAGATCACTGACTGGTTGTCAGTGATCTGGACAGTGGTGGATTCCTCCTCACACCCACCCGCCAGTGACAGCCTGCAGCCAGTGATGCCATAGCGACCCAGGTGGCCCGCACAGCATCAGGGGGACCCCTTTGTTCCTTGTCCTGGCCGGGCCCCATAGTGGCCACCTGGGTCGCTATGGCGATAGTTTCGCCACTGTGTCCAGGTCACTGGGTGGAGGAGTTCTGTAGACCAGCACGGGGCTGACAACACTGCTTAGGATTTAAGTGCAGCAGAGGCAGAGTTGTTGGCCCAGAACAGAATGTTAGGAGTAGACTCGATTTACTGGCAGATCAACAGGTATATAAAGACATAAAATATGGGGGAATGCCCATGTATCTCATTTTTAAAACATTTTTGCTACAACATAGACTTTAAAGCTCATGTTGATCTTTTCTACTAATACTTTTTTGCAACTTTTCCGAATCTGATTTCCTGATTTTTTTATTTCTTGTGTTCTTCTGGCCCCACCCACTTTTTCCAATTCTGTTTGGTGCTATAGGTCAGGGGTAGGCTAACTCCCTGATACAGGTCATTTGCTGTAAGCCATTTGGACCACCCTAACCGGAATGCAGCTCACGAAGTATTGTACTTAGAAGGTTAACATAACAGCCAGATAAACCCCATCTTCAGAAGCAGCAATAGCACTTATTTCTTTCATAGCAGGTTCACTTTAAATACAGGGAACATACTTAATATTGGCGACTGTAAACCTTTTCAGTGTGTATGTTTTCCATAGGTTCCCCGAATGCACCTGAGGCGTTGTGCCATTATGGTGGCTGCCCTTTCTCTAGGGAGTGGAAAGAACAGATGTGTCTGGGTCTGTAATTATTCTCCAGATAGATCTGCACTAATACGTATACAATTAGGTCCCAGGGCCACAGACCTTGTTTACTTTCTTTTCTTTCTATGTCTCACTTTATTAACTCCTAGGGCTCATCCACACCATTATGCATACAATAATGCAGGTTGCAGGACATGCATTTTAGATGTCTGTGAAGGTTCTCATTCATCCAGGTCATGGTATATCTGTGTGTATATATATATATATATATATATATATATATAAACAACAGCTGCTCTTGAACATTTAACGAATTCTGCTGTTTTGCTGATACTCGCTCCATGGCTCCGAGCGCCAACAATCATCCCACGTTCAATCTTCATCTTCAGAAATCACTTCTACTGTGGTGGTAAACAACCTGCTTCCCTATTTATAATGGTCTGGCCCTCTAGCAACTTCGGCTCAAAATTATAGCTAATTTGCCTACAAACGTTAGGTGGTCATAATAATATGGCCACTCAGTATATAAACAGAGTGCCCCTTTAATTAAAAAAAATAGCATAAGCAATAGCCTGTAAAAGCGTCACACATTTTCGTAGGAACTTTTCCTCGCTGGCAGATTTTCAAAAACAGCCACCGGTCCCATCCTTGTCGGCACCGGCCGCTGTGTGCTTAGGCTGGCGCGTATCCGGAACATCCGTTTCTTCAGAGCCATGGCCAGTGTGCATAGTCTGGACACATGCTCACTTTAAAGGAGACCTCTTAAGTAACTTTATAACTCTGCATGAATTAATTAATTTAAAAAATGTCACAAAATACAACAGTATGATTTTCGCAAACGCTACTTTTTATTAGCAAAAGCAAAACAGGTTCCCATCAATGAACATTTTCTATTTTCTTTGCCGTTTTCCAGAACCCCTGAAGGTGGCAATCAGTCCGAGGAAGGTGAAGACCAGCGTCGGTAGTCAGGTGGCGTTGTCATGCAGCGCTACCGGTACAGATGACCCTGATATAACCTGGTACAGGAACGGTGATATTGTGATTGCTGGGAGCAATGTTAGAATAACTGGTATTAGTCATGAAACCCTCATAATGGATGCCGTGGCGAAAAGCGACAGCGGAGCTTACCAGTGCTTTGTGCGCAAAGATCGGATGTCAGCCCAGGATTATGCTCTGGTGGTGCTCGAAGGTGAGCCATTATAATCACGATTATGAATACTATTTATATCAGCCTGTTTGTCTGCCATCCGACTCATCGGCACAGGTCAGAGCTTCCATATAACCTGCTCTGACATTCCCAGTGACGGTAATCCTTCATGTAGACTTGAGAGGGTAGTCCTTTGACCAAGCATGACTTAAGGTTAGTTCTGTCAATGAAGAAGGAGGGGTGGATGAACAGTAGTGATTAGAACAGGTCTTCCCCGACAGCAGCCGGAAACATCTGGGAAAACGCAGATATGTGATCGACAATCATTTTCTTTAAAGTGTATCTCTGGGCAAAATCTTATTTTTTGGGCTTGGATAGAGTGGATATTGGGGAGAGTCACCCCTCTATTTGTACTGCACCGAGAAAGTGAGAAGGAATCCATAAGGATAAAAGCTGAGGGAAACTAATGTAATGGGGGACACTTGTTCCAGAGACAACTGTCTCAACTGTCATAGTTTTCCTAAGTTTGACATTGGACATCGGTGTTTCTTTGTAAGTAGCAAGTCCTTTAGAGATGCTTTTGCATTGCAGTCAAAAAAGGTCAAGTGCAGCCTTTTGCTGCATTTCGTGTTCAAACACATGCCTTTGAGCAGTGCTGTATTTTGCTGTATATAATGCAAAAAGCAGCATTTTACAACAACGCCCATGTAATAAAGCCCTTAGGGTGAGAGTGAGGTTTAGGGGTAGGGGATATGCTAATGCTAGAGGCCCTTTCAATAACAGAAGAGGTATTCTACTCACCTCTCCAGTAGTCCATGTGTCTTACCTCCCTTCCATTCCTGCACTGCAGCCTCTGTCAGTCTCTTTGGCATTAAACACTGAACCACGGCACAAGGCAGGTAACATTGGCATCCGTCACTCCCAAAGGTTTTAAATTCTTGAGAGATTGTAGATGAATAGTAAAGTAAATAGGACTTTTAAAGTATTAAATGCAGATCCAACGCACATTTTACAGTTAAAAGCAGATCAATTTTATTACAAAGAGTCATGAAAAGCATGAGATTTCATAGTACTTGCTTGCTCATTATTAGATGATATAATTTGAAACCCCCTTGCCTAAACCCACCATGCTATCCTTACGGAATATGTGATGGGAAGATAATAACACTTAAGCTGGCCATACACCTATAGATTTTCTTCAGATTTTCTATGGTCAGATGAAAAAAGTGCAACAGATTCCTTCATCTACGCTAAACTGTGTGGATGGAGGAATCTCCCGCTGGGCCAAGCTTCAGTATCTTGCTAGTCGGCCCCGCTGGCTGTCAAAAAACAATGCCTGCATCCAATCAGATTGTTCAGGTATTTTGACAGCCAGCGGGGCCGAATAGCAAGGTACGGAAGCTTGGCCCAGTGGGAGATTCCTCCATCCACACAGTTTAGTGTAGATGGAGGAATCTGTTGCCAGCTTTAGATCAATGCTCTAATTAATCAGACGACAGTAGGTGGTCAATGATCTAACATCATATAAGTGCATCATTTTATTGGATATATATATCCATGTAAGTTACGTCAAATAACATGTCTTGTATATGATATCATTGGCACATATCCAATAACAAGATGTATTTTTATATTATTATTATACAGGATTTATATAGCGCCAACAGTTTGCTCAGCGCTTTACAATATAAGGAAGGCATTACAATCAGAATACAATTCAAGACAAGATGGCCTGTGAGGGCTTACAATCTAAAAGGGAAGGGGAAGTTATACATGAGGAAGTTGCTGTGCGGGGATGAATTGTTTGAGAACGTGATGGTTGAGTGGTTAGGTTGAGGTGGAATAGGCTTCCCTGAAGAGATGAGTCTTAAGGGATCGCCTAAAGGCATTTAGAGTGGGAGATTGTCGGACAGGTTGGGGTAAAGAGTTCCATAGGATGGGAGAGACTCTAGTGAAGTCCTGGAGGCGAGCATGAGAGGAGTTGACGAGGGAGCTGGAAGCAGGAGGTCTTTTGAAGAGGGGAGGGGACGGTTAGGGTGATACTTTGAGACAAGGTTTGAGATATAGCCGGGGGCGGAGTTGTGGATGGCTTTGTAAGTCGTTGTTAATATTTTGAATTTTATCCTATGGGCTATTGGAAGCCAGTATGATTTGAGATCATTTGCCTCCTGTGTTCTACTGATGAAGAGAACTTTTGGCCTAACAAATGGCCTAAGAAAGTTGTTACATCTTCCCATTACATATTCTGATCAAACAGCTTGAATATCCTCTAATATGAATTGATGTTGCGTTATGATCTCTGTGAATATGATACTGTAAAGATAGGATGGTAAGTTTAGCTGAGAAGGTTTCAAACTATAGTATGATATCATGTAATGTGAGAGCAAGTATTATGTAATCTTTTAAACTGTAACCCTCAGGGGCAGGGCCCTCCTTACCATCTTGTCTTGAATTGTGTTGTAACTGTAATGTCTTCCTTATATTGTGACTATAAACCCTATATAATCATAATAATAATAATAGAGCAAAATTAAAGCTCTAAAGATGCTTTGTAATAAAATCAGTCTGATTTTAACTGTGATACCTGTGTTGGATCTGCATTCAGTACCCTAAATGTCGCTATTTCTTTATTGAACTCCAGAAAATGTAAAAATGAACTGCTCATTTTGGTCTATGGGCTAAAATAAAGAAAATATACTTGCCTGATCCTCAGCGCTGCGGCAGTCACCACTCGCCTCTCTCCCTTCCGCTCCGGTTGTCAAATGTCCCTAGGCATCCTCACACCTATTGCAGCTGCATTAGAGTTAATGACTTCACAGGTCCTTAGATTCGCAGTAGCTCAGGGAAAAAGAGGCTGTGGGGACCGGTCTAGCAACCAAGTGTGACCATGGATCAGGTGAGTATACCTTCCATATTTTAGCCCGTAGACCATAATGAACACTTAACCCTTGCAGTGTGAGGGTAGCCTTACTGCAAGGGTTAGGTTTTACATTTCCTGGAGTTGTTTAAAAATATTTCTTTCATATTTTGCAATCAATACATTATTCATTTTTAGTGCTTAAGAGACTGGCTGAGGCTGTAGTGCTGGAACCCAGGGGAGGTGAGTATAATGCCTCTTCTATTGCAGGGAACTGGCGGTTTTACTTGCTTCGAGACCTGACAGGGTCTCTTTAAGGATGGGTAGGTGGCCCTTATTTTTTGGATGTGATAAATAGTTTTTTCAGGTGTAGCACAAATGTAACACATGCAACAAAATAAAAAAAATGTGTATACCAACATTTCCAGCGCTGCAACACCTACGCCAAGAACAATTTTTTCAAAATGTCGGTCAAATTGCTCTTGGGTGTAGCACAGGTGATGGGTGCATCATCTGTGCTAAGAAGACATACAAAAATAATCAGTGCTGTTTATTTCAGGGAATTGTTATCATGCTGTATGCTCTCTGCACCGTGTGTTTATTCAGGAATTCCCCATTGCAGAGGACACAGTAATTACAAGATAACAGAGCAGCTGATGCCGCTGTTCACCCTGCAATTAGAATTCAGCTCTGTGCTCTTCAGGATTTCATCAGCTTCTGAAAAGGACACAAGGCAGCTTAGAGGGGAAATCTAAGCTTTGTAACAATCTGGTTTCCTTCTCCAATCAAAGTGAACCTGTCCTTTGTTCTTACTATTCAATATATTAGGTTCTCTTTACCATAAGCACTGTGTACTTGCCTAACTTGGATAACAAGCCCCTATGTGATATCATTCGGAGGTGACAGGCGCTCTTTAAGAGCCTGCCCTCCAATACAGAAGATACGGATACGGCACAGCATTGTGCTGGATCTTCTGTACAGCTCCGTTTGTGACAGCTGATATATTTTTTATATATATATATATATACACATACACACATACACACTATTCTGTGAGTAATTATCATATTTGTCATACGTTTTGCCAATGCCCAGTGGAAAAATCTTCTACATTTTTTTTTTACCAGAGAAAAGAAAAACCTATTGTGAGGTCATTTTAAGTCCCATTGACAAAGGAGAGGAAGCAATGAATAAAAAGGCCACCTACTAATTAGAGTCGGCCGCCATTCCCAGCATGGGCTGTTTCTACAGACAGAGGAGTTTACCTGACTAGGCCGTGTTGCCCTGGCAACAGTCTCCTGCCGCTCTGCAATCCTGAAGAGCATATTGATCATCTGTAATGATGTGAGGAAAGTGTGTGTGGGTTATCACAGGCTGTCAGCAGGAATCATTTGTGACATGCTCAGGCCCTGACAGAGGAAACAAATAACCGCCAACGCAAAATGCCCCTTATAGTAACAACGGAGAGGCAAATACGGGGGGGGAGGACAGGTAGTTTCTACATGTAAGGCCAGGTTTATATTTCAGTGCCCTTTCCATGGGTTGATTTTATAGCGCTGACCCGATGAGCACAAAACTGAATTATTAATTTTTAATTGTTGCTAAGGAACATGGCCCTAATTGGGTTTGTCTCATTGCATAGTTGTACCATATCTGCAGCTTGGTAGCAGTTAGTAATACATTAGACAATTTTGGATCAAACTTATGATCATTAATTTGGTCCATGAACTATAGTCAGGCTCCCACAGACTCATAAGGAGGGTGGTTTAGATGCATCAAGCAAGCTACGGGCTGCACAGGGTGCTCGGAGTCTCTAATTGGCAGTGGCTGACTGAAGTTGTTCCGTGGTAGGCTGGAAACTGGTACAACAGATATACTGGGGACCATTAAGTAACTTTTATAGCTTTGGAACACTATTAACAGATAGGAGCAGGCCACCTTAAGGCTGTGGATAACAAAAAGAATGGCGCATTTATGTGTAATTTAAGTCAATATTTAGACCAAATTTTTGTTTTGTTGTGTAGAGTGGGGAAAGGTTACTGTCTTTGCCCCTTTGCAGATGTTTTCCAATCACATCCTGTCCTAGAGATGTAACAGGAAGTGAAAGGAAATGTCTACAACATGAGGAGAATTGCCATCTTGTACAAATATTTGTCCCCATTGGAAGACATTCCCTCATCTCCTGTTCAGGTGGCAGCACGGTCATAAGGTTGGTATTTTTCCTGAAAAAAAGTGGCAGCCTTAAGAACCTCCTTTGTCACTGCAGCTTGGTTTTATGCTACAGTATAGGAGTTCTGGTACTTTTGTATTGCCTAACCTGGAATGCCCCTTAAGCTTTGCATATTATGAAAATCCATTAATAAATAAAGAAAGGGCTTTAATGCTAATTGTCCAAGCACCAAGGACAACCTGTGTAGCTTTTTGTTTTACAAGCCTGGTAAGTGCACTCGAACGAAGGTCGAGCTTCGGTCAAGTTCTACAAATGCGTATTTTCTACCATGTAAATGTCAACATGACCTGACAGCGACCCTGGAAGAGTGCCGTTTAGCGGCATTCACAATCTTGATAAAAGATGGACCCATGTTCCCTTAGTGCTGCGTATGTGAAATATCTGCATGCTTTCCATTGGATGGAATGTGTACGCTTCTAGCACTAAGAGTTTTTGTTCTTCCTTCCCTTCAAGTAACCATCTCTACCAGGAGAAAGACCCATGTAATTGTAATTCTTCCATGGCTGGCGATAAAGGCCCATGCCATGTGCAGAGAAAATACTCAACTGCTTCTGATGTGTCAATTCTTCTCTGGCCAAATGAGCGAGGTGCAACCCCTTTGCTGACCAAATGTCACTTGCCAGCCACGTAGCAATCTCTCGCTCATCCGGTCAGCAAGAATGGGACATTGTAATAGCAAGTAAGTATTTCTCTGCCGTAGTAAAGTGATCTGGTGGCTTGTGAATGCATCACAAGTATGACATGGAGCTTACATCCGTGGGGCAGGTCACAAAGAAGCTCCCCAAAGACATTGACTGGGCAAATAAGAAAGACTTGCTTACTTTCTCTTGTTTTCTATGAAAAAAAAGTCCTAAATGGAAACATTCCATTTAGAACTTCTCAGGAAGCCCTAAATGAACCATCAGGAAGCCCACCATGCTGAGCAATGACATGAAGAAAGTGCATGTAGACAGGAAGTGGTGGTCAAAAAGGCCCGCAAAGGTTAGCAACCATGAGATGCAACAAAGGATAAAATGGTATAAAACAAAACTAAAAAAAACAAAAACATGATAATTGTTTGTTATATATTCGGTTTTAGAAATTGAAAAGCCATTAATTTTGGGTTTTGATCTACTTTATTATTATGAAGCATTATTTTTTTTGTCTTGTTTTATCATATGTTATGTATACATTTGTATGTTTTGCAAAGATTGTTATGCATGTATTTTCTAGAAGGTTTACATTTCTGTGTTTGCCTAGTCAGATATGTATTCTCCTCTTAACAAGTGATTATGCAATACTCTCCAGTGCTTGAAATGTACGCTTTCTTGTCCTTCTTAGATGGAACACCAAAAATTAACTCTGCGTTCAGCGAGAAGGTGGTGAGCCCTGGCGAGCCTGTCTCCCTCATGTGTAACGTGAAAGGCACGCCTCTACCCACCATCACCTGGACCCTGGACGACGAGCCCATCATCAAGAATGGCAACCATCGCATCAGCCAGCTCATCACCTCTGACGGCAATGTTGTCAGTTATCTAAACATCACCAACACCCAGGTGCGGGACGGGGGAGTCTACCGCTGCACTGCCAATAATTCCGCGGGAGTCGTCCTGTACCAGGCTCGAATAAACGTAAGAGGTGCTTGTCAAATGAGCTCTTAAAAAAAAAAAAAATATTCAAAAACTGTATTACACATACATACATCATAATGTCATGTAAAGGGTACTGAATCCCTTATGGGGTTCTTCCATTGCAAACACTTAATTTTATCTCATTAACTCATAAAAAGTTTTTTTGGGGGGGAGGGGTTAAACATGTTCCTTGCAGCTGTGGCAAAAAGCGAGAGTCGCCAAAATAAAGACATAGTTTAGTAGAATGAATTCTGACAATACCATACATTCCCATAGTTATGGAGTTTTGGTTTTCCTTTTTTGGATCAACAGGATCCATGGATTTGATGGACCTTGATCTTTTTTGTAGCACTTTTTACTGTTTTGATTTGTTTTATATTCTACAAAATAGCAAAATATTTTTTATATCTTGTAAAGGTTAATGTTTGTGTTTTCACTCTGCATGTCCAGAGTTATCTTAGTAGTTTGTGTTTCACAGTGGTCAGGAAATCCTAGGTTTAATTAGGGTCATTTATTTAGCAGAGGTGAGGTCCGATTTGTACCTGGAAGTTATCAGGGAATGGTGGCAAATGTTATAATCTTCTTAGAGATTGTGTTTTTGTTTTTTAAAGGTAGCTTTACAGTTCCATTTTAAGCCATTTCTTTTTAAGGCCACCAGCCAGTTTTGATACACTTTTAGTAACACAAATGTTTACATGCCTCACCCATATCATCCACCTCTCCATTAGGTATTCATTCCTGCTTTCTAGAATCATATAGTGCTTTCTTGTGTTCTTCCAGGTCCAGCAAGCATTCGACCAATGAAAAATATTACAGCAATAGCAGGGCGGGACACATACATCCACTGTCGTGTGATTGGCTATCCATATTACTCCATAAAGTGGTATAAGAATTCCAACCTCATCCCGTTCAACCACCGACAAGTGGCATTTGAGAACAACGGAACGCTAAAGCTAACCGACGTACAGAAGGATGTGGATGAAGGGGAGTATACATGTAATGTCCTTGTCCAACCACAGTTGTCCACAAGCCAGAGCGTCTACGTTACAGTGAAAGGTAGCTTTTTCATTTTAATAAGCCTATAGCTTTCACCATACGCTAGTTATGAAGAGTAAAAGAGAATAAAGAATACTCGTCTTTAGGTGTCATGTATAGTCTATATGAGGGGTGGGCAAACTCAGGCCCTTCAGCTGTGGTGAAACTACAAATCCAATCATGCATCTGCCTCTGTGTGTCATGCCTCTAGCTGTTAGAATCTTTCAATGCTGCATGTGGCTTCTAGCTACACCACAGCTGGACGGCCTAAATTTCCTACCCCTGGTCTATATCATTTCACAATCAGCACTGCTGAGTGCAAACATGGGAATAAAATACAAGACCACCCCAATGAATCCCTTCTAATCAGAAGCTTCACCATTTGCATTCCGAACTTTGGTGCTTTTCAAACCTTGGAGTCTCCCAAATCTTCACAATGGGACACAGACAATTAAAAAAAAAAAAAAAAGTTTTTTTTTGTCTAGATCCAAATATTTTGGCTTTAGATGTAATTTATATATTTTGCTAGTTTTCTATTGTCTTTGTCCACAGGGCACCATACTAAGGCCACAAGATCTAAAAAGATGGAACAATATTTTACAATGTTCTAGTGGTGGGGTTTGGTTCCTTTGACCCTCTTGTTTGCTCCCACAAAAACAGTTCTCCACAGAAGTCATATTTTCTATCCCTTGCACTCACAACAAAGATGCCTGAGACAACTGTATGAACACCTGTAAAAAGTGCCTCTGTGGGTCCTGTATCTGAGCTATGGCATACTAGGGCCACTAGGGCATAAATAACTGGGCCTGTATCTGAGCTATGGCATACTAGGGCCACTAGGGCATAAATAACTGATTTGCCAGGTTTTGTTTTTGCATGAGGATTCATTTTCTTATTTTTTAAGTCTGTGATAGAATTGAGGATATGTAAATACCTTCTGTTTTAGAAAGCCAGTGCTGAACATTGGTGATAAGAAATACTTTAATTTTTGTAATATTTTGCACGCAATTACTCCCGGTCAGAGCAGAAGCTGATTACAGATGCCTAATTAAAAGATTTGCTCTGAAAGATGCAATCATAAACCTATTTCTTCAGGGACCTCTGCTTAATGTACTGCTATCTATTTTTAAAAGGGTGATAATCAGTTGTGCAGATTCAGGCAGCCATAGCAGGAAAGCCATACGTGGCATCACTGGTCACTGTCTCTGAAATGGTCTATCCCAGCATGCTGCAAGGCTGGACTGTTCTGAAACACAAAGCACAGGATGCTTTGTGTCATTCATCTTAATGGGAACTTGTCCAATGAGCAAAGTTCCAGAACTTCCTGGTAGAACAGAACTCCTCTTCCTGCATCATTGTGTCACCCTCATGAAGGGACCTTGCACGGTCCCTAAACTTTGGCATTCTAACTTACAGACTGTATTCTCCATTAAAGCAACTACTATTTTCTCTTTAACTAATTGAATGCTGGTGACCTATATCTACATACACTTCGGGCACCAGATCTGTTACTTACGGTCAGAGAGCTGCAAGGTGTGCAGCTAGTACGTATATCATTTCACACAGCCATTCGTCTGTGAATCTCTGTGAACATTTGTTCTGTGCAAATGAAGGCAAAAGCTAAGGTTCTTAGTATATTTTCTTTTCAGTTTGAATGTAAGATTTGAACAGTGCCACATTATTGCCACTAGGTGGAGCTGAAGAGGATAGGAAAAAAAGTAGTTCTCCAGTTCCATCTAGTGGCCATAAAATGGTATTTTTCGAATATTACATTTGACCTGAAGTACTGAGTGTGTTTATTTTTGCACAGAACGAACATTCACAGAGATTTGCAGGGTGAAGGGTTCTGCAAACTGTCTATAAATAGACCTCTTTGTTATTCACCATACACTAGTATTCACTTTCTCTTTTGTTGTAAGTTGAATCCCCCTCACCTTCCGAGGCCAAGATTGTCATTAAAAGCTCCTGGACCGAAAACTGCCTATGCCCCGATTACAGTGCCAAAAAGATCTATCTATAAGACCCTTATATAGCCTTATATTAATATAAGGGTCTATAATTGCCAAATGTATACTTGTACCTCTTTTAAAGAAGAAGTCTTCTCAAGTAGCGATTTATTGCTGTCTGTGAGCCTGGAAGAGACATCTGCCCATTAGTCCTGTTGTGGCTGGAAGCCATGGTACTGCTGACCTTGCATGTGCTAAGCATCATTTGGACCCAGCTAGAAATAATTGTGAAATGTTATTTTGGGATGGTTCTGTTGACGTAATCTCTTTCTGTTTTGCAGTACCGCCATTCATTCAGCCATTCGAGTCCCAAAGATTTTCTATTGGACAGAGAGTGTTCATCCCATGTGTTGTGGTCTCTGGAGACCTTCCCATTACCATCACCTGGCAGAAGGACGGAAGGCCAATTCCGGCCAATCTCGGGGTGACCATCGACAACATTGATTTCACCAGCTCTCTGCGGATCTCCAATCTGTCTCTAATGCACAATGGAAATTATACCTGCATCGCTCGGAACGATGCTGCAGCTGTGGAGCACCAAAGTCAGTTAATTGTCAGAGGTAGGAATAGGCACAAAACGTTTCAATTTTTGCATTTAAATAGGAACTTTTACCTAAATAACAAGGTCCACTTATTTAATGTGGACTCCGCGCCCTTGCTAAAATACAGCATTAAACTTCAATAGTTAGATAATATACTTATGGTTCACCCAGCTTCCACCCATGGCAACTAGGTGAGAGTGATGTGATCATTCTTCCTGTGAGATCTGGGGAATGTAGAGTAGCCCAAATCTAACAAAAAGACAACTCTGTACTGTACTATAGCATCTTTTCTGTTTTTTTATTGGTGTACTCTGCATTTCCCGGTATATCATTGAAGAGGATGGTGACTTTACCCCCTGCACTGCGATAGCTGGGGAATAGATCAGAATGTTATCTACAGGTTTTTATTTTTTAATGTTTAATGCAATATTTAGGCAAGGGAAGGTGGCACTTTACTTGGAGTGCAATGTCTGCTTTAAAGTGTGTATATCCTAAGGCAAGCTGAATATGAGGCACTTGATACAGATCCCTGATATACAATGCAGAAGTCCTTATAAAGACAAATGGCTTTTGTTCGACAGCTGACCACAGAACAGGGGCCCCACTCAAAAGACAGAGGATGCTTGACTTGAGAACTACATATGCATTTCAACCAGGGGTGTACCTAGCATCATTTCCACCTGAAGCAGGAAGAAGGGGGGTGGTGGTGGGGATGACGTTCCGGGGAGGGTATTGATGGGGTGCTGATGGTGCATGTGAATGGTGCTGTAGCTGATGTCCTGGTGTTACGTTGCCCATCACTGGCCGGCATCCTGCCTGCCAGGTGCTGGGCTGGACCTCTGCCAGGGCATCCGACTCAGCTCCTGGCAACCTGCCGACCAGAGCATCTCAGGTTGCTGAGAATTGGGAGGGGAGATGTGTATGACCCTTACACGTCTCCCTGCCCGGCTCTTCGCAACCTGAGACGCTCTGGCCGGAAAGGGCAAAAAAGATGCTGCCTGGGGCAACACAAGCTTCCGTGTGCTTCTTCCTATTGTCGTTTGTGGAATCAAAATACCATTTTGGATTCTAAGAACTCTTGTTTAGCACCTTCTTTGGTTGAAATGTGTACGTCCCTTCAAAACTTTTTTACAAGAGAGGAAGTGAGTGTAAATCTCCAACAAGGACAAATAGAAAATGTAAACTCCTGGTCAGCTTTTTATCACTTCCTGTGTCCTTGCTGATTTTCCCTCACTTCCTATCTAGTGAAGTCATCTCTGGAACAGAAAATGAGAAGACATATTTACCAGAGCCCCAGATAGAAGTAAAAATCCAAGAGAGGTTCTAATAATTTCCCACTGTAAACTATCTAAATTAAATCTGGACATACACTTTAACCCCTTCTCGCCGGCCACATGCATATATTTAGCAGCACAGAGGTGGGCCTTATTTACTGATACCACATATACAGTCATGGCCAAAAATATTGGCACCCCTGCATTTCTGTCAGATAATAAGAGCTGTGCTACAAATTTCAATAATTTGTGCCAATAATTTTGTCCAGTCCATTTTTTGAGTTTTGCGTGGAATGTACCAGGTTTGCCTTTTTTTTTTCTCAACTTTTTTTGTGTCATACCAATACAAACAAAAGAAATAAACATGAGAATGCCAAACATTTGTAATTGCAACAATTTTCTGTGCAAAGTGGTGCAATATATCTGACAGATATGCAGGGGTGCCAATATTTTTGGCCATGACTGTATGTATCACTGTTGTTTTCTGGGAGAGCACTCGATAGCGCACCCCCAGCACTGTCACCACACAGTCACCGACAGCTCCCGGTCACAGAGTCATGATAAAGAGTTGGTAGGATAGGCTCTTCAATCATGTGATCCTTGTGACAGCGAATCAGAGTGATCCCATGATCGGGAAAATCATGAAATGTCTTCAGGATGAAGAATCTTTGAAGGGCCAGCGGAAAGGGGTAAATGATATTAGTGTTAGATTATTCATTTTGTTTAGGATAAGGGACGGGCAAAATTTTCTCAACCATAAGGTCTATACTATTTTTTTTTCCAGGCTGTTAGTAAGGGGTTCTCTCCATGTTTGGCATGGCTGTGACAGGCCAAGCTTTGATGTTTCAACCAAACCACTTCTGTATCGCCCATCCTAAGTTATTTGTAGATTTCTTGTGACAAAGTATAATTGTTCAGGAAGCTTGCGCCCTCTAGTGGATCCTCAGTAAGTTTAAGGATAACTTTCTTTTCCCGGTGACTACAGCAAGGCTAATATTATATATGGGTGATTTTTTTGGGGTCATGCAAATTAAATATGTGAGCTTAATGTCTTTGTTCATATAATGTAAGCTGCTGCACATGTGGTCCTTAGTAGTGCAATTCTACGATGTAGTCACCTATGTTGGCACAATTCCATAATTTATTCATATAGCAGAAACTATTAGCATTGATCTTCTCTCTTCTCATCCATAGACTTGTATATGAGCATGGCAAAGTTGTTCAACAATTGCTTATTTAAGAGTTTGTTGGCTTATAATTGCCATTCGTGTACATCCTTGTGAGAATAATACTCGTGTCCTGACAATCTCCTAACAGTCTCCAGATTTTTTTCAGTCTCTGATGTTTAAGCACAATTGCAGTTTAAAAAAAAATTCAGGCTGTCTCAAAACTAATTTGTCTAAATGGTGATTTTTGGGTCAAAGCTGCCCCAGCAGAAACTCTCATACCTGTCACGGGGCTTCAGCTAAAGACCATTGCGCTGTGTGTGAAAACCGTGGTCTCTGTATTGCACTCTGAAGCGCACCCTCACTGTGGCTGTAGATTATAATCGATTAGTTGTTGCAGCCTTAGATTCCAGAAAGAACATTCTTTATTGAAATGATGGCAAATGATCAAAGAGGAGCATATTTTCCTTTTAGGAGTCACAGTTTTAGGTTAGTCGGTTATTCTTTCTGGTTGCTTGCGCTTTGCAGCAGCAGATCTCTTTTAGAACTGAATTTGTGCGGATAAAATTTGACAGTTGCTGCAGAGAATGATCTTCTGGCAATTTGGAAAATCATTTTGACAGGTTTTTTTTTCTTCTCTTTTTATCTGTTGTCAGTGATTGCTTTTATACCTAGAATTCTGCAATGTTATGTTTTGCATTGCATATCCCTGCAATATCAAAATGTGTTAATCAAATCTTCCCAAAACTCGTCTATCTATTGCCTGAGAATGGAGGCAAACCTTTCACACCGCTGTCCTGGGAAGGAATACTGCCTGTCCAAAAATTAAACTGCATGTAAAGTCAGGATATATATATATATATACATACACACACACACACACACACACACACTAGTGGAAAAATAAATAGTACATATATTGGTACATGTGTATTATTATCATCATCATTACTATCACTTTCTCAAACAATTCTTCTCCACACAGCTACCACCTCTTGTATCACTTGTCCCTCCCTTATAGATTATAAGCCCTCAGGGGCAGGGTCCTCCTTACCATCTTGTATTGTAACTGTAATGTCTTCCTTATATTGTAAATCGCTGCACACACTGTTGGCGCTCTATAAATCCTGTATAATGATGATTATAATAATAATAATTAGTATTTCTAAAGTGCCGGCAATTTACTCAGGGATTTTACATGCTGTACATTCATCATCAGTCCATGCCCTCGGGGAGCTTACATCCTATGGTCTCATGTTGACATGTATACATACACATTTTTTTTTTTTAAGTCCGCGGTGCATGCATCAAATACGACTTCCCCTGTGAACAAAAAATGTGAATCGTGAAATCACAACACACAAAAAAAAGTGCAAGAGGGTGCTGTGGTCCTTCCCCGAAGAGGAAGGGCCTCGATATTCCTGAACCCCTGGTCCACCTATCCGAAGGCCGGCAGACCCCGATCCTCAGGGTCCGACCCTCAAGTACTAGATAAGGAGCTCCCCCAAAGAGAGACTCCCCAGGTGGGGAAAGGCAGATAAGCCAGTGAAGGCCACAGAACCTCCCGCTAACATCAGGATGGGCCCCAAAGGTACCCGTCCCGCACCCTCCGTCACTCTGTGGAATCAAAAACCTGCAGTCGTGCATAAAATAGTGCTTAAATAAATAAGTGCCAGTGCACAAAACTGGCAGAGCATACAGCCAAAGTATAAAAATTGTCCCGGGTTAGCCAGAAGGTCTGCCCAAGAGGCATGGTGCAGAAAATGCTTTAGGTGCTGTGACCTAGTGCAGGTGAATCACAGTGGGGTCCCACACCCAAGTGATTTTCCGGCACCCCTGGGACGCCCCCTCCCCAAGGGGGCACAGCACCACGGGCCTCTTCGTTCCCCGAACCCTCCGGCCAGACCAGAGCAGCACCCGTCCCCATCAGGAGGCATTAATGCTGAGAAGTTCCCCTCCCCGGTGAGGAACCCCCCAAGCACCCACCTTCACTCCAGAGAGTACTAAGTAATCATCCCCCCGACGGGACGGTTCTTTTCCCCTCTGAAAACTAATACATACCAGTGCTAATTTAGACAGGTGCTAATTAACCTACCAGCAAGAGTGGGGGTGGAAAGGGGGGGAACTGGAGGAAACCCATGCAAGCCCAGGGAGACCATGCAAACTACAGTGTCCTGGTGGGAATTGATACCAATGACCCCAGTGCTTGTACCAAAAAAAAGAGGCAGTTGGGGGCTGTGATATTGCAGAGTATGGCAGCACCTTATATTGGAAGAACAATTCAGATGGCAGCCAAGGATGCCGCATGAAGGCTTTTTCTTTTCACTGATCTCTAGCTCTCTCTAGTGCTTGAAAATGGCATAACATGTAAAGGATTGATTTCAGTTCTTGTGCCATCTGCCTGAGAGTGAATGTTCAGCGATTTTGCATATAATGTAGTTACCATCTTCATGCCTAAAAAGTTGTGTTGTTATATACAGGCAGTCCCCGGGTTACATACAGGTTAGGGACTTTAGGTTTCTACTTAAGTTGAATTTGTATGCAAGTCGGAACAAGTACATTTTTTAAGTGTAACTCCAGCCAAAAAAACATTTTGTAGTTTTGGATAGCATAGGGAAGGGAATTTTGTATTATTTGTTTGCATTTGTAATTTTTATTTAACTTTTTCTTTACTTTTTTTAAAAAAAATGTCTTTTTAATTTCATTTTTTAAAACTTTTTTTTTTGTATTTTATTGCTGGGAGCCCCGGTCCGGACGATCCTCCGGTCTCCTAGTCCAGCCGCGGCTCCTCTTCCCCGTCCCACTGCCTACTCTTCATTGCAGGCTGGGAGCCATACCCAGCCTGCTATTGGATATTTCAAATTGCAATAGCCAATAGCAGGCTGGCTATTGCATCTGCCCACTGCCTGCTGTCAATCAGCAGAGGAGGGGCCTGAAGCAGAAAGTTCTCCATCAGGTCCCCCCATGCTGATTGACAGCAGACAGTGGGTGGGTGCAATAGCCAGCTTGC
>NW_017306363.1:1586664-1595512 GCF_000935625.1 Nanorana parkeri
GCTGCAGCCACAGTTCTCCTAAATGTACCGGCGGCTGCCGGTACATTTAGGAGAACTGTGGACCACGTTCGTAAGTACGGATTGTAAGTCGGACGTCCGTAACCCGGGGACTGCCTGTATAAAGCTGAAGTGTAAGGTACGCATATAATACCTTCTCCTGTTACTCCCTCTCCCCGATCAACATGCAAATAAACATTTTCAATCAAATCATTTTGTTTTTAAGAAAGCCTCTTTTGAGGTAGAGTGAGGTCATCACTGGGTCTGTCTGCTGCTCTGAGTTTGGTAGGAGGGGACCGCAAACTCATGTAAACATCACCTTACCTCGGATTTTCATTTAAGAGCGGTATTTCTGGCATCCCTTTTTAAATGTATGTAGCAACCACCCCCAAAGGAGCCGCTGAATGCCCGGCTCATCCACCCATTAGCACTAACCGCCCTTCCTCTAATGCCCACAATAGCTGATGTCCACTCCAGTAGTATAATGCAGAATAACTTTTATTGAACTTCTTCACTGGGGAGAGAGGGTAGAGGGATCCTATACATCCATGGTGTAACCGACATAGGCTTCAGACTCACCAGACCTGGTAGGCATATCATTGTAGATACACTTGGGAGGCAGCGGATGGCAACCGAAATAGCAGATGAGCAGCATGAAAACAGATCCTCTACAGGAGAGACACCGACCATACTCCTGAAGTCCTCTGGGTTCCAGGATACCGTGTTTCCCCGAAAATAAGACACTGTCTTATATTTTTTTTTCCCCACAAAAACACACTAGGTCTTATTTTCAGGGGGTGTCTTTTTTTTTAATGTGCAACAAAATGTACAACAATCTAAAGTTATTCATGTACAACAATCCAACGTTATCTGGTATCACTCCACCTGTCACAGTACCGGACAGCTGTACCAGCAGTGCGGACATCAGACAGTGGACAGCGCGGTAGAGTACGGTACCATTTACCGGTACACAGTACAGTACAGTACCATTACATTAAGCAGTGCCTTCGGGGGACAGCAGTTGGTGAAGTATGGTACTGGAGTGCTCCCTGTCACTGCGCTGGCCGGAGGGAGTTCCCTGTCATCCCCTGATACAGTATGTCCCTGCAGGCTGATACCATCTCACCTGCTCTTCAAGTTCCCCCTCATATGCTACCACCAAACTAGGTCTTATTTTCGGGATAGGTCTTGTATTACAGGAATCTTGAGAAATAGTGCTAGGTCTTACTTTCGGGCTAGGTCTTATTTTCGGGGAAACAGGGTACTTCAAGAGCCATTATTGGTCCCGGGTCTCTTCCTCTATCAGCATCACAGACCTCCTCCTCAGGGAAACATTTCCCTCACACCAGCCTATGCCCACCCCCAGGCCCAGCTTGGGGGCAGACTGAACAGCACCCAGCACTATTCCATGGCTGGTCCCGGCTAGTCTGAACACATGGCAAATCCCTCCAGTATATGTATATGTCCCTCCTATCACAGCATGCACCACTGATTGAGAGGAACCCAGTGATTGGCTGCTGTACTGATTGGCTGTCACACTCCGCCCAGGGGGGTACAGGCAATGCCAGACACCTGGAATTAACCAGATACATGCCAACTATAATTCCAGCCAGGCTGACATTGGCTCTGTAGCACAAGCTGTAATTGATCTGCAGTTGTGGGCAGCTCATCACAGTGACTCATCCATCACTATACAGCTTAATCTGACCCTATAAAGAGATAAACAGAGTCATTGCTTTGCTGTCTCTTTAGCTGACCCGTAGTACTCGGGTGCTCCTTTGTCATGTGAAAGGGAATGCAGAAAACCCATCCAAATCTTTTTGGTGGTAGGGGAGTAACGATGGCTTTAAATAACTTCCAGCTTCTTCTATTTCCAGCAGTAGATTTCCCCACAGTAGCTGATCTCCTCATCTCCCACAATGTCATGTCACTGGTATCCCATTTCTCCTGAGACAAGCTGAATGCAGACTGCTCCACTCTCCCTGTTCCATAGGCCTGTTTGCCTGATGGGTGAATAATGTAATTCGGTGGTCTAAACAGGCTGTGCATGAGCTGCAGGCCCCTTCAGTTTGAGTTGGGTAAACCTGTTGCAATGTAAAATAATGTATTCCAAAGCTGACAGCACATAACTTTAGTTGTATTATGTGATTTTTGCTACCCTGAGCCCTCCTGCAGGATCTGCACTTCCTGCCTGTAAAGAATAGGCACCCCTGCTGCCTGCATCCTACAAAGCCTGGTGTCTCAGCAACCAATCATCAGGTTTGAGCATTGATAATTGGAGGATACCATCCAAATGGGTATGCAAAAAAGATGAAGCTGCTATCTGCATAGAGGGATACAACCTGCTCTGCATTATCACATCATGCGGGTAAAGGTTTGTGCTGACAGGTTCACTTTAAAGGCAACCTGGAGGCTGCCATTGCTGCCCTCTCCTGTTGAAAATGCTAGTTGTCCGGCTGCCATACTGACCCATTGCTTCAACACTTGAATCACTGGCCTGGATCAGGAATGCTGATCTGGATTTGAGAACTATATCGGTGTCATGGCCCCGCCCACAGCCTACTGGCTGTCAGCACATGTTCATGCAGCAGAGCCTGATTGGCTCATAGTGCTGTCCCTCCTTCTTCCAGTCCGAGAGCTGCTGTGCTGGAGAAGATGGGCTGATATCAAGACAGATACTATAACTGATATGTTTAATAATATATGTGCATTATTCATATCTGCCTGGAGTTCAGCTTTAAACGTCTCAATGCAGCACTCTCTAACTAAATCCTGATTGGTTGCTATGAGTGACTGCGCTGTTCCATTAACCAATCCCAGCATGTAAATTAGGGTTGCCACCTGTCCAGGATTCACCAGGATAGTCTGGGTTTTGAATGCTGCGTCCGGGTTTCATGGCAGCAGAAACCTGCAGGCAGACAGGGGCAACCAAAATTAAGATAGGGCCTACACCCCCGAAAATAGTGCCAAGTGTGATATTTACATATGAATAGGCGGCGCTATTTACATATGAATAAGCCACGGCTTACTCTCCCTAAAAAATGCCCGCGCGTCGCTAGAGTGCTCGGGTTCCGCTTGAAGAAAAGGTGGCAACACTAATGTAAATAGTAGCGGGAACCTTCTGCAGTGTACGGCTATTCATAACAAAATTATCCGAATGAAAAAAGATTTGACTTGTTTCTGGAGCCGTTATTTCTCTTTTCTCCCCGGAGTGGCAGAAAGCTTTATATATGGTAATACATCTTGGCTGTGTTTTCCTCCTGAAGGTATGTAGAGGTCACTGCTAAGCCCAGAGGAACGGGAGCCATGATGGAAATGAGAGCGGTTGCCTAGGAACCACCAACCTTCCACGGCGTGTTTCTCCTGCAGAAGCCTCACCCTGATAGCTGGAGATGGAGGAGCTGCATTATTCACCTCACGTCTAGCTGACATTTTTTTTTTTTTTTTGTTATAGATAAAGCATGTTGTCTATGCCTGAGAAATGGCCAGCACATCGCTTTAAAGGGGACCTGTCAGGAAGGCTATTATCTGGCACAGCTAATGCTGAAAGCTGCCATTAGCCAACTCTTACATTTTTTGTCTTAATTTTGGCAGGAATTGCACTTTAAAGTGTATGTCTGGGCAGGAGCAAAAACATACAGGGTACATCTCTGCTATACATATACATTTCCCAGTGATGTATCCCTTTAAAAAACACTCAGCATACAGAAATCCTGTTACTCCTGCCTGCAATCCAGGGAGCTTCCTGTAGTTAGCTGACAGTGCAAACTCTGCTGCACATAAATTCCGACGAATAGAAATAAAGAGCACCTTGGCAAAAGAGTCCAAAAGTGCCTTTAATTGTTCAATTTGAGCAAACAAAAACAGCCAACACGTTTCAGGAGCACCCCCCCTTCATCAGGGCTTAAAATGGGATAAGGATTTGATTTGATTGGAAGATTCTATAACCAAATGGATCTCTATATGATTAGATATAAAGATCTCCCTTAGGGCTGGAAATGTAATGGGCAGCAGCCATTGTGGTCCCTGAAACAACCAAAAGTGTCCAAAATTTTAATTGTAATGGAGGGGGGGGGGTGTTGTTGCCCCCCAAAAACATGTTGGTTGTTTTTTGATTGATTGAATTGTAAGCATATAAAGGCACTTTTGGACACTTTCACCTTTTGGTTTGTTTCAGAGACCACAATGGCTGCTGCCCATTACATTTCCAGCACTAAAACAGATCTTTATTTCCAATTATATAGAGAGAGATCCATTTGGTTATAGTATCTTCTGAGTCCAATCAATTCCTTATCCCATTATAAGCCCCGATGAAGGAGCAGTGTTGTTGCCCCTGAAACCTGTTGGCTGTTTTTGTTTAAAAGAGAACTAAGTGGTTTTCCCCATAGTTCTCTTTAGGGTCCCAGTAGGACATATACTAACCTTCTCCTGTGATCCAAAGCTCAGTATATAGCAAACTATTGCTCGCAATATACTGAGAGCGCCGCAGCCGGGTCAGATCCTGACAATACTGTTGAGATCCACCCAGCTGGCTGATTGACAGCAGGTTCTGCCTATCTAAAGGCAGAGGCAGCTGTGCCCGCCTCCTCCCCATCCGTTCCACCAGTCACCGCTGGAGGATCGGACAGGGGAGGGGGGGGGGATCCCTGCAAGGAGTGGTTAGGGACAGTCACCACTCTCTGCAGGGAGGAGATCGAGAAGTGAGCGAACTACTGTATGTGTTTGCTCACTTCCCGATCTATAGAGCCGACGTGTGACAGTTCCAATGTCACACGTCGGCTCCAACTAAGGGGATGAGTGTAATGCCCAGAATTCATTAATTCTCATCTTTTATGCCTTTTTTAAAGTTTTTTCCCAAATTGCGTAGTGATTTTTTTTTCTCTCCAGATTTCCCCTATATGTGGCTTCAGATCTTGGGGCCTTGGTGTAAAGCTTGGACATGGCCATTATGGGGTAGGGGAGGTCTTGGGAAAAGCATCATAGCACCATGCAGCAACTGTGTAACTTGCTTGTTGATCTTGGGGAAAGTGCATGCCAAGCTCCTCTGCTGTGCTCTTACAGCCATGTAGGTTTAATTTCTGGAGGGCCGGAACTGGCCTTAGCCCCATGAGAACAGGAGTCCAATCGCAGATGCAAGTGCTTCAACCCCTCTTCCTAAGCCCCTGTGTGTATGTATGATATTGGTAGGGATATTAGATTATAAGCTCCTCGGGGGCGGGGACTGATGGACTGATGTAAATGCTCTATGTACTGTGAAATGTATCTGTGTTATATTAATGAAATAAGTATAGATAGAAAACAAAGCAGATTTATTCCTTCTGTTGAGTAATGTACAATTTGCTTAAAAACAAAGTACAGTATGGGACATTAAGCAGAATAATCATTCATCAATTATCCAATCTTTTTCCAGTTCCTCCTCGATTTGTGGTACAACCCACCGACCAGGACGGCATTTTCCGAAAAGCTGTGATACTGAATTGTTCTGCAGAGGGATATCCTGTACCTACCATTGTGTGGAAGTACTCAAAAGGTAACGGCCATACGGTAAACAGTCTTGTGTCCTATGTCACCTGTCTTGTGTATTTCCCAGCATGCAATGGGTTGAATCCAGCAACTGACTAGTACTTTGCATCTGCCTATCTGTTATCATTTGATCAGAAACAAGGTCTGCGTATTCTGAAAGCTGAGGAACAGTCATTGCATTCGGATGGGGAAATGGGCACTGTGTAGTGTAGGCAACAGTTGGCAATGAATGCCATCTGCACCTCTCCTACAGACATTGATGGGTGCCAGTAAATGCGAGTACAGGGACCGCTTCAAGCTAATGAAGCATAGTAGTGGTTAATAATAGATTTGCAACAAGTGAACATTTTCTCATAGTACCTGCTTTTCTGTTGCAACTCTTTTCCCGGTGTTCTATCTATATATCACTTGTGTTATATTCATTGTCAGCTGAGACATGGCACAGATCACAGTGGGAAAAATTGAGCAAAAATTGCCAGATCTTTTATTGTCTATAACATTCAGTCCGAGATCTGCCACTGAGTGCCCAGCTTTATACTAACTCCTTGGCCAATCTCATTCCTTGCTGTGATCACCTGACTCTCCATTTGCTCTGATTGTTCGGCAAGTCCCCTTTTCTTAACACTGATCTCATTGCTGGCTGCTCCTCCTACTCTGTATTTCTAGCTCCTCCCCTTTATGCTAATTCCATCAATAACCCCCATCTCTTATTCTGTATTTCCAGCTTCTTCTATTGCTCTTGTATTGCTAGCTCCTCCTTTGCATTTGACTGTTCTCTTAACCCTCCCTCTATGTTTGATCCAATATCTAGACTCTTTATTTGCTGTTCCTTCTGATAAGCTAGTCCAGCTTTATATTAGTCCCTTTGCTTCTGCTAATTCCATAATACGCTTCTCCCATTAGTTGAGTATCCTAGGCAGCTCCCGCCCATTATTTTATTCCCATGGACAGCCTGTCCAAATATTGTAGTCTCATGGACAGCCTTTCCAATTATTTAGGTCTCTTGGGCAGCCCTTACCATTATTTTAGTCCCACAGGCAGCCCAACCTATTGTTTTAGTCCTGCAGACAGCCCCGCCAGTAGTCCCATGGGCACCCTAGCCCATTTTTTAGTCCTGTGGATAGCCCCATCTATTGCTTTTAGTACCACAAACAGCCCCAACTATTATTTTGGTACCGCAAACAGTCCCACCCATTGCTTTAACATTGCAACCAGCTTCACCCATTGTTTTAGTGTTGCGAACAGTCCTACCCATTCTTTTAGTACCACAAACAGTCCCTCACATTGTTTTAATACTGCAATTAGTCTCACCCATTATTTTAGTCTCACCCATTGTTTTAGTGCAGCAAACAGTTCCACCCATTGTTTTAGTGTCGCGGACAGTCCCTCCCATTGTTTTAATACTACAATCAGTCTCACCCATTGTTTTAGTACTGTTAACAGTCCTACACATTGTTTTAGTGCTGTAAACATTCCCACCTGCTGATTTAGTCCTCCTGATAGCCCCACCCATCATTGTAGTCTTATGGACAGCCCCAATAATTATTTTAGCCCCCCTGGACAGCAACACACATTATTTTAGCCCCGTAGAAAGCCCACATCGTTATTTTAATTCCCCTTGCCAGCCCTCTCGTTCCCTGAACTGGGCCATAACCATTCCTAATGCATCCATATGTTTAATATTGGCTGCCAAAATCTCTAGCTCCTCTGGATGCACGTGACAGGTACACTTAACCATTAGCATAGTGAATCGAATAGACGGGAAAGAGATGTTTATGAAGAATGATGTGTCTGGGTGTCTGCGGCTGCATGTCTTGGTCACGAGAGCGTGTGAGCTGCTTCTGCTGTTACATTGCAATTTATTAATTCCCTCAGTAAATCGAGCGAAAAGCTTAATCACCAAACACACATACTCTCTCATTACCATGTTAACTGCTCAGACTGAGAAAACAGAAACACTGAGGTGAAAAGGCCAAAAAACATCGACTCCAATTTGAATTTTTTAAAGAGGAAATGAATTCCAGTAGACGGGTGACGTGGGGTTACATTCACTAAATATTACCAATAAACCTTTTCACCCCCTTCAGCAGATGGGGTAAAGTAGCTAATGTTCAGTCCAATGTCTGACACCCTGGAAAGAATTGTGTTTGTACCCCCCTCCCTTTCCCCACTACATCTTAATGACTGACAACACAGCCTGTTTAAATGGAAAGCCCAGCACATATTAAGTTAAATTCACAAATATTTAAAGTACTACTGTACCTTTGGTACAAATTGTCTTTTAAGACAATACCCCCCACCCCTTGCATACATCCCACCTGGTTTAATACTTACCTCAGTCCCTATTCCTGTGATCTCAACATACCTTCCTGGTTTTCTTTATCCTGCACATATGTGCCATAGCCCTATTCATTCTTATGGGGAGAGCTGTGTTCTGCAGGACCATTAAAGGCCACCATGAGTATGGCTCCCCGTAGGAATGAATGGGGCCGCAGGTTAAATACGCAGGATAAAGAGGATTTGCCTGATACACTTTCGAAAGAAAGGCTGTAGGGTTTAGACAGGGTCATATAGTGACGATCACTGTAATGGAGGCAGATGTAAGTATCACACCTGGTGGGCTTCACTCAAAGATGTGGGGCAAGCCTTGAAGACAAATTGTACCAGACTACAACGTATAGCCACTTGATACAGTGTTGCTTAAAGGAGAACTATGGGGTTAGGGCTTTTCCCCGTAGTTCTCCTTAGGGTAACGGGAGGACACAAACTAGCGTCCTCCCGTTACCCTAAGCTCAGTATACCGCAAGCAGCTGCTCACGGTATACTGAGACGCTGAAGCGGATCCCGACAATTGTGCCGGGATCCGCCCAGCTGCGTGAGTGACAGCTGGCTCTGCCTATCTAGAGGCAGAGCCAGCTGTACCCGCCCCCTACCCCGTCCGTTCCGCCAGTCAGCGCTGACGGAGCGGGGGGGAATCCAGCCCCTCCCCTGTCATGGCAGAGAGCCGTGACAGGATTGAGAGGTGAGCGAACGCCGGTATATGTTCGCTCACCTCCCGATCTACTGAGCCGACCTGTGACAGTCTCATTGTCACAGGTCGGCTAGAACTATGAGGTGAGTGAAAAGCACTCACCTCATAGTTCTCCTTTAACTACTACATTGAATCTGCTTAATTGTTTAACAATCATTGAGATATCCCTTCGACGCAGGGAGTGAATTGTTTTTAATGTCTTGACTTACTCATAGAGTTTGTGAGAAAAGCATAACATTAGCAGGAAGCAGAACCTTCCTATGTAATGAATAAATATGAAAGCACTGGTTGTGGTGT
>NW_017306363.1:1595538-1603683 GCF_000935625.1 Nanorana parkeri
ATATATATATATATACAAGCCTTGTATTGATGCATTTTCCTTTTCTCCTGCAGGTGCCGGAGTTCCCCAGTTTCAGCCAATCGCTTTGAATGGACGAATACAGCTTCTCAGTAATGGCTCCTTGTTGATAAAGCACATTCTGGAGGAAGATAGCGGATACTACCTCTGCAAGGTCAGCAATGATGTGGGAGCTGACGTCAGCAAGTCCATGTATCTCACGGTTAAAAGTAAGAGCTGGAACAATTTATTACTTGCTAATCCAAAATCTTTATTTCATCAATGGAGGGTATTATTGCATAAAGTTTTAAGACTGAAGGATCTTGCCTACAACAATCAATCCGATGTCTGACTTTATCTTATATTCTTCATGTAAAAGACGGAGCTGGAATCGGATTGGTTGGGGTGATACAAAGATCTGCCTATTTTCATTGCTTCCTTTCCCTTTCCCTTTTTGTGTTTCCCTTTCCATATATCAGTCCTTTATCTATCCCTTCCCCTTCAATTGAGGCAATACTTTACTATATCACCTGCGACTTGCTGTTTAGCTTAGTATGGCTGTTGTTGTAATGAAATGTAATTGTTTTTTAATGTATACAATTTAAAACAGTTTATTGAAGTGTGTATGCTTCAGGTCCAAGCAACTGTAGATTTTCAGCACCTGGAATTTGGATTCAATTATGCGGGCCATCAGACTGAGGACATCTAAAAAAAAAAGCACTGTGGGGGGAAATCTCTGGACTGAAGCTGAATTTTGCATCAAACTCTGGTTTTATGTGATCATTAATGTGGTATACCTTTTTATCTTATTTTTGGCTGGAGTTCTGCTTTAAGAGGGTAATTATTAGTTTTGTACACTGGCGGAATGACCAGAGTTGCAGAGGTTGCGTGTGCGATCGGGCCCTGGAGTTAATCCACTTGGGGGGGCAGAAAGTAGGAAGAGGGCCTGGCCCCTTCATGGAACCGTCATGATTTCTTGCACCGAGGCCCTGAAGTTTCTAGTTACGCCTCTGCTTATGTATTAAAGCTCTTCCTCTCTGCTTTGTAAGCCTGTCATCTTTATAATCAGCTAATTAATGGCAAACACCGCAAGGTGCCGGTACATAACCCGTTCTTAAACCTTTTTTGTGAGCTCCGGGGCAGTTCTTCCTCACTTTTTGCCCCTTTGCACATGTGCCAGAACTTCAACCTACTGAGTGCACCTAAAGTCTATCTATAACCAGACTTTTTTTTTTTCTTTTTATATAGGAATTTGTGAAATCCTATTTTTTTTTCTTTGTCATCTGTTCCCTATTGGAGAGATTTCCCTTCACTTGGAAAAAAAGAGGAAGTGAGAGAAAATCTCTCCAAAGTGAGGGGAAATCCCTTTGTAAAAAGTTGTCCCCATTGAAACATTCCCCCTCTCCATCTGTTCTGTTGACCACTCTATATTTCAAAGTTCCCATCTTTTTCAGTCCTGTTTACAGTGGTCACCAGGACAGATCGAGAGGGTGAATCCCAAAGTTGAATGGGGGGGGTGCTTGCAGTGATCCGCGGATGGCGCCGCCACACAGCATAAAGATGAATAAATGTCACCAGCACACAACCAGTATTGCAGTCCAAAGAGTTCGTTTATTGGAACGTCACCAAAAATATCGTTTTCGGGGCCACGCAGGGTCCCCTTCATCAGGCTCAGCAATGATTGCTGAGTCTGATGAAGGGGACCCTGCGTGGCCCCGAAAACGATATTTTTGGTGACGTTCCAATAAACGAACTCTTTGGACTGCAATACTGGTTGTGTGCTGGTGACATTTATTCATCTCCTCATCCTCCTGACAGGATTTCATCCGAAACTACAAACAACCTGTTTTAGGCATACACTTTAAAGCTGAAATGTGGGCAAAAACTTTATTGGGGCAAGAAATACAGTATGTACCAATACAGTACCTCTATTGATTTGTGCCCCAATGGTGGCTGCTGCTTATTTCTTGAAAAATATTACTTACATATAGCTTCAGGCAGTGATATCTGACTGACGTGGCTGGAGCTCAGAGATCATAGCAGGTTGCTCGCTTTAAAAAATGTCTTGTATTCTTCTCAAAGGATACAAGATGTTCTGTGATTGGACATGGTGTGTATGAACCTCATGACCCCCCCCCTTGCCCAATCACAGAACGTCATGTATCCTTTGAAAGGAACACAAGATGTTTTCTGAATGAAGGAGTTGTACAGCATGTGACTTGCTGTGATCTCTGAGCTCCAGCCCCAACTGTCGGTGTCATCACCAGAACCTCAGTGGTGCCATCACCATCAGACGTGATGTTTAAAGTCCTACCTAAGAGCAAACACTACAAGTCCTACCATTCGCTGTAATATTCAGGAAAGCTTCATCTGTTTTATCTCCAAATTACACTTCATTACTCAGGCATGACTTTACCCCATTTTGTTTTGCTAATTGCCATTCCACTGACCATTAAGACAACTTCGGCCTGGTGCCCATACCAACCAATCAGAATTTTTCTTCAGTTTTCTAACCTGTACTAGAAGAAGAATTGACACAACCTGGTTGCTGTGACAACTCGGTTCGATTTGTATTAAAATCAGCTACATTTTTATTTCCCTGTCTTCTCTTGAATATCCCTAAAACCTCTTTGGATGGGATTGTTGAGCTCCTTTTCAGCTCTGCTCATTGCTTGGTTGAAGCCCAGAGCATTCCGGCACAGCAGCTCCCTCTGGTAGGCAATAATTGATCCTGCATAATGAGGAGAGCCAGCACTTGCAAGGTCACCCTTCCTATCTATCCCAGCAAGCCGCCAGCAGGAGGGGAGTGCCAGGCGTCACTGCTGGCAGTATTTTAAAGAAAAGAAAATGACAAATGGTATACAAAAACATTTTTTTTACGTTTGTCATAGGGTACCATTGTACATACAAAGATTGCAAGGACAAATTCCCATCCTCTTCTGCATGTGTTTGTATAAAGTGATAACAGGATGTCTGTTTTAAAGGGCACCTGTTATTTTGCAGCAGACTATTGCAAAAAAGGATGGCATTGGTGAACCTAGGCATTACCTTTGTTTCTGCGTTTCTGGTGGTTTCTGTGTATTTTCTAAGGGTGACATTAAAGTGAACCTGACACTTTTCCCATTCAGTGTGAAGTTACAGATTAATGGCCCAGCTCCTCTACTATGGATACTTGGCTTCCCCAGCCCATTCACCTGGCAAAGCCCTGAGTAAAAAGACTTGTTATTCTGACTCCGATTGTTGTATTAGCGATGTATCCCTTGCTGAGACCCCTATGCCTGGCCTGTATACCCCTATGCCTGGCCTGTATAAGCAGATATAATCACTGCGGACAATCCTTATCAGATAGCTGAACTCACCAAATACCTTTTCCATCCACAAAGTACTTTATTCTGTGCAGCAGGTTACAGCAAACAACCGGATACAGCAGATTAATGAATTGGCGGTTTGTAAGGCGGTCAAAGATAATAATGTTTCCAAGCATGCAATGCAGATTAACATGTGGTCCTGTTAGAAGCAACCATGACACTCCACACTGAGCAAGAAAGGGGAAATGCATCATAGATGGGAGGAAAACATGTGCAATAGCCAAGTGCAATAACTAAAATGACCACTAGATGGCAGCACATGAATTAACCATACAGTATCAATGAGAAAATAGCTTAAAGAAGAACTATGGGGTCAGTGCTTTTCCCCATAGTTCTCCTTAGGGTAACGGGAGGACACAAACTAGCGTCCTCCCGTCACCCTAGGCTCAGTATACCCTAGGCTCAGTATACAGCTCGCAGTATACTGCTACGCCGCAGCCGGAGCGGATCCCGACATTGATGTCGAGATCCGCCCAGCTGCGTGAGTGACAGCTGGCTTTGCCTATCTAGAGGCAGAGCCAGCTGTACCCGCCCCCTGCCCCATCCGTTCCGCCAGTCAGTACTGGCGGATCGGAGCGGGGGGAGGGGAATCCAGCCCCTCCCCTGTCACGGCAGAGAGCCGTGACAGGATCGAGAGGTAAGCGAACCCGGTATGTGTTCGCTCACCTCCCGATCTACTGAGCTGACCTGTGACAGTCTCATTGTCACAGGTCGGCTAGAACTATGAGGTGAGTGAGAAGCACTCACCTCATAGTTCTCCTTTAAGGAAAATAAACTGTATACATTCTCACCTAACATTATTGTGAATATTAACTGTGACCATGAATACAACTATTGTGGCAGCACACTTGTCATAGACAGATATTTCATAGGGCTCTGCTTATAGCTAGGTCCTGGGGGACTGCCAGCAAAGTAAGTACAACTGAGAAGACAGGCTATCCGATATAGATAATTGCTTTAAATCTGAGCTCCAAAACTCCCATTTATACAGGTGAAACTCGAATAATTAGAATATCGTGCAAAGTTCATTTATTTCACTAATGCAACTTAAAAGGTGAAACTAATATATGAGATAGACTCATTACATGCAAAGCAAGATAGTTCAAGCCGTGATTTGTCATAATTGTGATGATTATGGCTTACAGCTCATGAAAACCCCAAGAACCCCAAATCCACAACCTCAAAAAAGAAGATTATTACATGCAATCAATAAAACAAGGATTGTACATAGAACAATATCGGACCTCTGAAAAGTACAAGCATGCATATGTACTCAGTACTTGGTTTGGGCCCATTTTGCAGCACTTACTGCAATTACTTTTGCACGATATTCTAATTATTCGAGTTTCACCTGTATATATTCCTCAGCAGGTACAAAGGATATAAATCCACTCTTTGTGCACCAAATGCCTTTAGCAACACTGTTATTAACTAGTAACACCACCAATACAGCCTGCCTGCAGACAAACTACAGAAGGGGGCAGATACAAGACCAGTCACTGTACAGAAAGAGAGAGCAGCAGTGACCGGTCTTTATTGCACAGAGGCCATGTTTCACACTGGATTACTACACAGTCCTGAAAGAAAGAGACAAAGCACACCAAGATTTACATCCCTCTTGAATTTAGAAGTTTGCTTAACCTGGAGTACAGTGTTAAGCCATTGGAATAGCTGCAGGGTTACAACTACTTCTGGGTCAATCATCACACAGGAGTTCAACTCTAGCCATAATATAGGAATGCCTGTCTCTTTTCCAGTTGTTGCCTCAGGGCTGCAATGTGTTTATTAGTAGGAAGCTTCAAGTGTAATTTTAATTGTGTAAAATGCATTTGCCTTAACAGTACCATTCACTGGAAACACCAACATTTGTTTGGCCTTGTAGTATATTTCTGAAAAAAATAAAAAAGAGAGAGAGGAATATTCCTCATTTTAGAACAGTGGGCAGAACCATGCAAATCATTGCTTTATGCTCCGTTGGCCATATGCACATTCAGAACTGCTGGTTTATAGTGAAGATATGGCCTAATATTATAAAGCCATTTATGGCCATCATCTGTACAATGTATGGCAACAATGGCTTCTATGGAGGAGGACTTGGGACCCAACAAGACCGTATACCACAGCTAGAGGGCCAAACTCCAGCCCTCCAGCTGTGGTGAGATTACAAGTCCCATGAGGCATTGCAAGACTGACAGCCACAGGCATGACTCCCAGATGCAGATGCATGATGGGATTTGTAGTGTCACCACAGCTGGAAGGGCCAAGTTTGGCTACCTAGAAAAAACATGGTACCTGCATGAATCTATAACCGGCCTTTACGGCAGGGTGCACATTGGGAAGGCTTACAACAATACAAAAACACAGAAAATCCCCCGCTCACCTGCCAGCTAGCCTGCAACCAAACAAATTGCCCTGGCAACAGTATGCGTTAAAATCAGAGGTTTTAGTTGCACACACTTTTGGCCAAAAATATGTAGAAGCCACACCGCCACGCCAAGGCACCTCTGCACCTCTGTGGTCCTAACTCTATGTATATGAGTCTCCAAGTGTGAGCATATTATTGCAGTCGATAAATTGCATGCAGGTGTACCATGAGGTAGCCAACTCCTCCTAATAAGGTGCAGGGACGCACTGGAGGCGCATACTGTTGACAGGGCAATTTGTTTGGTTGCAGGCTAGCTGGCAGGTGAGCTGGGGATTTTCTGTGTTTTTTCCAAGTTTGGCTACCATTGCCATACAGGATATGGTAGGAAGGAACTAAAGCCATTAAAAAGCCCTCACTTGTTATCAGTACATAGCACCTTCTTAAAAGGTATTCGCATGTCTCATTCCATCACATATCCCAAAAATAGGAGGATTATTCCTCATTTCAGGAGTAGGCGGAGCCATACAAATCATTGCTGTATGCCTCATTGGCCTGCTTGCCTAATATTATAAAGCTGAAATTAGGAATAATCTTATTTTTGGGGTATATGATAGAATAAGACATGTGAATACCTTCTGTTTTAGGAAAGCTTTACTGTGCTTATACATTGATCCAGTTGGAGGAATTTTTGATTGCTATAGTCCCCCCTTCCCATAACCAGTATGGTTATATTGACTTGCTAACTGCTAAAAACAACAACCACTACTCCTTACTCTTGCTATTAGGCCCCATTCACACCAAGCAACACCTCGAGCGGATTTCCGCGCGTTCGGGATAGCGCGACTGTTCGGGCGACGATCGTGCAACTGTCACCGTCGGGCTACATGCAAAAAGAGAAATCGTGCAACATCCGCGGGAAAAAGGGTCCTGCACAAGCGACACGTGACAGGCGACATGGAGCTGTAAAATAGAACAGCTCCATTGAAAATCATTGGACAAGCAACTTCTCGCCATATCGCGTGGCAAATATGCGCAATATCACGGCAGAAATTGCGCGATTAAACGCTCAGTGTGAATGGGCACTTAGACCTTTTTGCTGCTTTTGACACTGTTGACCAGCCGCTGCTCCTCAGAAAACTCCACTCGCTTGGCCTACAAGACTCTGCTCTCTCATGGTTCTCCTTCTACCTCTCTAAGCGCTCCTTTAATGTCACCTACAAATCTAACTCCTCCCCTCCTCTTCCTGTAGGGGTCCCCCAAGCCTCTGTCCTTGGACCCCTCCCTTTCTCTATCTACACCTCCTACCTTGGTCAGTTACAGTATAACCTCACATGGCTTCCAATACCATCTCTTTGCCGATGACACTCAAATCTATCTTTCTACTCCACAACTCTCCCCCTTCAGTGTCCTCTCGTGTCACTAATCTACTAACTGACATATTAGTCTGGATGCCGCAACACTTCTTAAAACTCATCTTTCAAAAACTGAGCTCATAATATTTCCTCCTGCCCCGTGTACCTTCCCCCAACTTTTCCCTTGGTTGTTTAAGCAACTATCCTGCCCTACCCCCATGCTAAGGTCCTAGGTGTCATCCTTGACTCGGACCTCACCTTTCTCCCCCACATTCAATCACTATCCAAATCCTGCCGCCTCCACCTTCGTAACATCTCCAAAATACTCCCCTTCCTCACCAATGACACCGCAAAATTACTCATCCACTCCCTTGTTATCTCTCGTCTGGACTATTGCAACTCCCTCCTCATTGGCCAACCTCTACACAGTCTCCTCCCCCCTTCAGTCTACCATTAATGCTGCTGCTAGACTCATCCACCTGACCAACCGCTCAGGGTCTGCAACCCCCCTCTGCCATTCCCTCCACTGGCTTCCAATCCCCCAAAAGATAAAAATATTAACAACCACATACAAAGCCATCCACAAATCTGCCCCCCGGCTATAACTCAAAACCTTGTCTCAAGGTATCACCCTAATCGTCCCCTCCGCTCTTCCAAATACCTCCTGCTTTCCAGCTCATCAACTCCTCCCATGCTCGCCTCCAGGACTTCTCTAGAGGCTCTCCCATCCTTTGGAACTCTTTACCACAACCTGTCCGTCTATCTCCCACTCTAACTGCCTTTAGGAGATCCCTTAAGACTCATCTCTTCAGGGAAGCCTATCCCACCTCAACCTAACCACTGAACCATCAGTTTCTCAAACAATTCATCCCCACACAGCTCCCTCCTCATGTATCACTTGGCCCTCCCTTTTAGATTGGAAGCCCTCAGGGGCAGGGCCCTCCTTACCATCTCGTCTTATTGTATTGTAATTGTAATGTCTTCCTTATATTGTAAAGCACTGCGCAAACTGTTGGTGCTATATAAATCCTGTATTATAATAATAATAATAATAATAATAATA
>NW_017306363.1:1603817-1607016 GCF_000935625.1 Nanorana parkeri
TCTCGCTGGAAATAAATGAGCAGTGTAGTTTATAGATTTTATTTGATCTCCCTCTTCTTGATGTACAGGTCTGTATAGATTAGTATATCCTGTAATCTTTGCTCTGTGCAATATTCCCCATTACATATTCCGGAGTTTTGTGCTCCCTCTGCATATTAATATGCACAGTACTATTATTATTAATATATATTTTTTTTATTCCTCGTCCTTGTGCAAATTATGAAGGAGAAAATCTGCATTCTCTCAAATGACAGAGCTGTCTTGTATTAAACTAGCAGATGTATTCCTTCATGGATACAGAAGAGCTCAGACTGATATCTGAGCGAGGTCACACATCTTTCATATTAAATATTTAACAAAGTTTAACTAAACTGACTGTACTTCATGGCAAGGTGTTTTTACTTAACACTACAAAGACTCTTTGAAGAGGGGAGGCTGTGAAATACCTTAATCTTCTGGCTGAAAGACAGGCGGGCGATACTAATTTTGAAAGCTTGTAGCGTAGGCTGTTAAACCCTCACCGAGAGGAATCGCATTATAGAACTCTGAGTCCGTCACTAAAACAGCTCTACAAAGCTATGAGAATTTCCAGGGACACTTTGCTGATGTGATGATGGTTCTGTGGTGAGAGATTGCCTGTATGCTTTCTGCTGTCTGTCCTGTGTTTGTACAGCTTAATCTGCTCCATAAATTGTCTAGTTACTGTGGGATACAGGGAAGGGTTGCTTCGCCACTCATTGCTTGTCCCACAGTGTGTGGTGAAATGATGGAAGTCATCATACATTTTGTGAAGTAATCAAAGACATTGCAAGACTCTGACGGCCACAGGTTTCCCCCACAGAGCCATGGTGGGATTTGTAGTTTCACCACAGCTAGAGTGCCGAGGTTGCCTACCCCCCAGGCTAGATGATACTGTACATCCTCCAGCCAGCAAATGTGACACGGTACATCTAACTTGCTGCAGCTTCTAGTACACATTGTGAGAAGCTTGCAGTGTGCAGTGAAATCAGAGTGAGTGATTTCTGTCCAGGAGAGGAGCCGGTACGACTGTGCAAAACTGAAAAGAAAGGCCGGAGTTTACCTTTAATAAAAGTAGGAAAATTGCCTTGAGCAGCTTTAGTGGGAGGCCAAACTGTTGTAAAATAACAACTTCGACCTTTCTAAAGGTCAGGCCTTTATTGTTACGGTTTGATCATTTAAAGTAGAGCAAGTCATTTATACCCAGCAATTTTATGGCAAATAATTGCCTTTAATGAATGTAATCTCTGGTATAATGAGCTGCAATTTAGCAATAACAGATTACAGGCATCTCCGGGCTTTATTTTTTTTTTGTGATATAATAAACAATTAGCTCTGGGTAAAGTTTCCTCTTTGCTGGGAAGCCGTACAAGTTGCCAGATTCACAGACTGACAAGTCCATGAAATATTGGTTAATATATGAGCCATATGTCTGCCTGGCCTCAACGAACTTGCTTCTGCCAAATGAATGCTTGAAACGCTCTTCCAGGTTTTTTAATGACTACAACAGGGTTATTAACACCGAAATATATTGATTTATATTGCTGCTGGAAATGCAGTTCTAAATCTGACTTGAATATGCTACGCAAAGGAAAATTAATCTCCTAGGGGTCGGTTTATAAACATTCAAATGGTAGCACGATATCCCTTCCTTTCACCAATTAATCATTCACCAGATTTATAAATCTGCTGCATTTAGTGCTTTAAAGTGCATTTCCACTTTTGCAATCATATTTGACAAAATAACTCTATATGTTTGTTATGCGTTCCCATTCACACAGCATACCGAAAACAATTTTTTGTTGTTGCAGCAGGCAACATTGCCGAATTGAGGTTTTTCTGAGCACCATGAAATTGATCTATGCTGATATAAAGACTTAAGACGGAGGTTGTTATTCACAAAGCTGCGAAGTGAAGTGAGCCGAATGCTTGGCTAAAATCAGCCGTACATCGGCAGTCTTCGGTCAGCGGAACAGGCTCTGCTTGTTCAGCTGAACCGAAGTGCAGAAGGAGTTCGACTCAGCCAATCCAACATCTGGATCGGCTGTGCCGAAGCTCCATCAGCTCACTCGCTGACGTTCGCCCCTATTCTCATAGGGGTTTAACGGCACTAGGTGAATAGACAAATGCCGCCGAGCGTCATTCGGCTCAGCTATTCTGCTCGGTACCTCCGAGCTACCGAGCAGAATAGAAAATAAGTTAAATAAATTTTAAAAAAAGAGAAAAAAGTTGCATTTATGTACGAAAATAAAAAGAAAAAAAGAAAAATGGTATAAAGAAAAAAAACAAAAACTCTGGCATAGATGCCAGGAAAAGAAAAACAATGGGGCGGAGCTAACAGTGACGGCTCCATGATATCATGGTCGGCTCCGCCCACTTGTTATTGTTTAATGACAGATCAGCGTCCCCAGATCACGGCTCCGCCCAGCTGTCATTTGCAGGGCGAACGGCTGGCCTTTGCAGGCCATTCTCCTCCACTTCAGCTCAGTTGAGCCGAAGCATATTATTATTATACAGGATTTATATAGCGCCAACAGTTTGCGCAGCGCTTTACAATACAAGAAAGACATTACAATTACAATACAATGCAAGACAAGATGGTAAGGAGATGCCTTCAGCTCGGCCGCCTATGGCTGCTGTACGTGCTACGGCTGGAACCCTAGCTCTTTAGCTCAGCGTGGTGCTTTTCTGACCCTTCTCTCTGGATGGTGGATTGTGCCTTAGTGTCCTCATGACTAATGCAGGTCTATGGAACCTGCATTAGAGGTGAAGACATCAGTGGTCCTTAGATTGCCCCGAGTAGAACAACTGTGGGGACCCATCTAGAAACTCCGAGGGAGCCGGCAGGAGCAGGGATCAGATAGGTAAATCTGCTTTAATCCAGCCCCTAGACAAAAATGAGCACTTAAAGCTTGCAGTGTGGGGGTATCTGGCAATGGAATGTCCCTTGGCGTCCTCATGTCTAATACAGTGTATTAGACGTGATGACTCATGGATCCTTTTACCGCTGGAACGGAGGAGGAGAGAGGCCTTCTCAGGCCTGGGCATTGCATCATGTGAGAAAGGGAAACAGGTTGCATGCTCTCCTATACCTGGAAAAATTGGGCATTTCCGAGAGCTCAGACAGAGCAGAGAGGTCAGTAGCACTGGAGGATAGTTTGAGTGTGTGTGTGGGGGGGGG
>NW_017306363.1:1607369-1626607 GCF_000935625.1 Nanorana parkeri
CTATAATTTTACTGTGATTTTAGAGCTGGTGATGCTGACTTACTTTTCTGATCCTGATCCTGGCTTCATTGTCTAGTAAGTCATGAAGACCTGAAAAGGAAGGCCCGAAGCGAAAAAAAATAATAAAAATAAGTGGAGGGCATACATGACTAGGTGTATAGGGGAGACAAGTTACAAAAGGGTTAACGAGGGTTCAGCTCAGGGTGGAGCTTGAACGGTGGTCTGAGTAGGAGGGTCTTCTCTTCAGCAGTTGATTTACAGGGATGTGTGGTGGGTGGTTTGTATTAGAGTGATCATCAGCAGAAAAGACGCCCTGATTCCACTTGGTGGTCTTGCCGTGACTATTCTATTCAGGCATTTCCTGTTATGGGTTGACAACCTTTTCCCCATTTTGCTTCTGCATTGTATCACTGTCACTTTCCCCCTAAATGGAGACTATAAGCCGCCATGCTGACACACATTGGGCAGGCATGGTCCGCCAAAAGAACAACATGGCAGTTGTTTGTTACAAACTGCTATAACCAAGTAAATGTCATCGAGTTAGGGTTGAGCTATGCTTTGATCTGCGAAAAACGTTCACAGTGCCTGTATAAGGAAGAAATGGATACTTTTATTGAGTAATTATTTGGGGCTCACCCACGTGCAGTGAAGTGTGAAGTAGTCATCAGCTTTCATTGTCTGTTGCCCTGTAAACACATGTGACCTCCTAATGAGCCAGTAAATCATACATGACAAGTAGTCTGCACCTGCTGTTGGCGGACTCTGAGTGAGACCCATACAACATTATCTAGTTATAGCTAAAGGGTAACTCCACTTTTGTTAAAGGAAAAAAATAATTATTTTCAGGGTCAGTTGCATACATTGCAAAGATTGTAACAGACGACATTGCAGATTCTTACCTGTTTCTGTCCTGAGACAGCACCAGCATTTGTAATAGTAGAAAAATGCTGGCGAAAAAAAGCCAATCACATAAAAAGTAAATTAGATTTAAAGTGACACTAAACTCAGGAGTTAAATCTTAAAAATACATTCAAGTACTTTAACTAGTAACAAAAATGTATCTTATTTGTGTATCACTCAGCTATAGATCCTCAAATCATTTCTGAATTGGTGCTGACACTGTCCTTCCTTCTGAATGGTGACTACTTTTGTTCCCCATGGTCAATGTGTGTGTTGTAAAGTAGTCACCTCTCCAAGCTCACTCCTGTGATGAACTACAATCTCAATTCAAACTAGTAAACTAAACATGAGATTATAGTCCATCACAAGATTTACAGCCGAGTGATACACAAATAAGTAGGGATGCACCGATACCAATACTAGCATCAGTGCCGATATCAAGTATTTGGGCGAGTACTCGTATTCGCCCAAATGCTCCCGATACCGGAACTTCCAGTATCACGAAGCCGGGCAGCTAGTCATTACACGTTGCCCGGCTTCCTGATTTTCACCAGGGAGCATGGAGCTGGCTTCCTGGCCAATCAGTAGGTAATGACTCGCCCTCCAGCTTCCTTATTGGCCAGGAAGCCGGCTCCATGCTCCCTCGTCACTTGGCGCCATTACATGTCACCTGGCTTACTTAATGAGACTTGTGATATTGGTATTCGGTATCGGCGAGTACCGAAAAAAATATCGGAGCTGGTATTAATGCATCCCTACAAATAAGATAAATTTTTGTTAATCATTAGGCCTCATTCACACAGGGCATAAACGTTCGTGTGGCACGCACACCCATAAACAGCCAATCCCGGGAGGGATAGTTGCTGAGCGTAATTTCACTCAGCAGCCTGTTTTTTGCTATGGGAAGACAAGGCTGCATGGTGTCATACAGACACCCGAACTTCACATCCGGGTACGGGTGTCCGCATTTGGACGTAGACAGGATCCATCAGATGACAGCGTACAGCCGTGTCCTCCTTCTCGCAATCGCATGCAGCACCTGTCCCTCCCGGGACCGGCTGTTTACGGGCATGCACCCCACACGGACGTATACACCCACCGTGAATGAGGCCTTAATGTACTTGAATGCGTTTTTTAGATTTAACTCGTGAGTATAGTGTCACTTTAAGGGTTGAGCACAGCATAAACCATAAATGCAAAGAAGTTGAATTTGTGGCAATTGTAATTCATATGAGGCTGTAGATGAAAATGCTGCTGCCATACAGATAAAACTGCCCAGCAAACTGAGATCAATTTCATAGATTAAAATTAATTTAATACATTGAAAGAATAATTGTGCTCGAATAGAAATCAATCAAAAACAGGAACCTCGTCAAGAAATCAGATTGAAAGGGATTAAATTTTCTGTTTTTGTCCGGTATTTCTGATTAATCGTGGGATGAATTACCTGGTATTTCTGACCATAGTTTCTTCAGATTGTTAGCCCCACGATTAATCAGAAATACCGGGTAATTTATCCCACGATTAATCAGAAATACCGGGTAATTTATCCCACGATTAATCAGAAATACCGGGTAATTTATCCCACGATTAATCAGAAATACCGGGTAATTTATCCCACGATTAATCATAAATACCGGGTAATTTATCCCACGATTAATCATAAATACCGGCTAATTCATCCCACGATTAATCAGAAATACCGATGTAATTCATCCCACGATTAATCAGAAATACCGATGTAATTCATCCCACGATTAATCAGAAATACCGATGTAATTCATCCCACGATTAATCAGAAATACCAGGTAATTTATCCCACGATTAATCAGAAATACCGGGTAATTCATCTCACGATTGATCAGAAATACCGGGTAATTCATCTCACGATTAATCATAAATACCGGCTAATTCATCCCACGATTAATCAGAAATACCGATGTAATTCATCCCACGATTAATCAGAAATACCAGGTAATTTATCCCACGATTAATCAGAAATACCGGGTAATTCATCTCACGATTGATCAGAAATACTAGGTAATTAATTACCTTCTTTTTTTATTTTAATAGGAAAATTAAAGATTTTCGATTAAAAGAATTAAAGGAGAACTATGGGGTCATGCTTTTCCCCATAGTTCTCCTAAGGGTAACGGGAGGACACAAACTAGCGTCCTCCCGTCACCCTAGGCTCAGTATACCACGATCTACAGCTCGCGGTATACATACTCTGCCTATCTAGAGGCAGAGCCAGCTGTACCCGCCCCGTCCGTTCCGCCAGTCAGCACTGGAGGATCGGGGAGGGGGGAATCCCTGCAGGGAGCCGTTAGTGACAGTCATGGCTCTCTGCAGGGATAGATCGAAAAGTGAGCGAGCGACGCTATGTGTTCGCTCACTTCCCGATCTATTGAGCATTGTCACAAGTCGACTAGAACTGTGAAGCTGAGTGATTTTCACTTGCCTCATAGTTCTCCTTTAAAGAATCTCTACTTAATTTCATAGTTTAATGCCAATTTAAAGCATAGGTTACATTGAGCCAAACACAGTTAAAAGGACACCTGAACTGTGGAAGCTGTGCGCCCCCAAAAAAGACAGAGGTCAAAGGAATAGTCACCATATGGTGTCCCTACAGTTGATCTTTCCCCATCACCGACTATACGCATGGGCTTTGCCTTCTTATGTCAGAACATCCAGCAAGGAGACTAGTGACAAATCTTGCTCCCCTGAGACTAGCATTCAAAGGCAACGGTGCCTTAGATCTCACATTGCAGATATACAGCTATAAGGCTGCCTGTACAGGAGTGCCTAGGCACCCTCACATATCAGGAAGTGCACTGCTATTTTTCAGGAGGAATTGAAGACAAAGGGTACATTTTATATTGTACTGCTTAGCTACAATTACCATTTCTAGAGGTTCCATAAAACATGGCAACTCTTCATTTAAAAAAAAAAAATGAGATCCACTTTAAGTCCTGTTGCTTCATGGGAGCTGAGATTTCCATTTTGTGGTTTAAAATATCCTTACACTGGATATTGAAAAATCAAAGAAGCCGCGTGGACAATTGTCACTCCACCAGTGACTGCTTCCAATTGGATGCAGTTGATTTTCTGTTATTCAGATGGCCTTTGGTGCTAGCTGTCTAAAAACAATAGCAGGTAGAGATCTGTCATCTATGCTGCTCAGTGTGGATAGAGGAATCTATTACAAATGTACGGTTAGCTTTAGACCTGCTCTACAATTGCATACCTTGAAAGAGGAGTGCAAAAATGGCTCATCTTTTGGAGACATGACACCACCACTAGTCAAACTTGTTCACAAAAGGATTTTTTTTCTTTAAATGCATCGGGTTTATAATTTGTGTTAATAGTTTACAGGTGAATTCTTCTTTTAACTCAGTTGTGAACATTTTCAAGATCTGGCCAAGATCTTGATTGGCAGTGACCGACTGGCTGTATTCTTGGTAGGCTGTGCAGCTCCATACACGAGGCACTCACCGATCTTCTAATGAAGCAACATATATGAATTTATTATTCAACGTTTCGACCAAGGCACTGTTTGTCTTTCTCAGGTTCTCAATGTTTCTTAATTACACGACCTGTGAGTACCTCTTAGTCATCCTTAATGATTGCTAGCTAGCATTGGGAACCTCCTGTTTATGGCCAATTATTATTTTACAGGATTTATATAGTGCCAACAGTTTGCGCAGCGCTTTACAATATAAGGAAGACATTACAATCGCGATACAATTAAAGACCAGATGGTAAGGAGGGCCCAGCCACTAAGGGCTTACAATCTAAAAGGGAGGGGCCAGTGATGCATGAGGAGGGAGCTGTGTGGGGATGAATTGTTTAAGAAAGTGATGGTTGAGTGGTTAGGTTGAGGTGGGATAGGCTTCCCTGAAGAGACGAGTATTAAGGGATCGCCTAAAGGCAGAGTGGGAGATAGTCGGACAGGTTGGGGTAAAGAGTTCCAGAGGATAATATTCTTTGTTATGCGTCTGAGGAATGCAGGGTGCTAATTCACCAGTGAACATTCTGTTTCCTGCTTTACTGAGAGATTGCATTATTTTTGCATTCTTTAGTCGTGCTTGTTGACATTTTGTCACATCCCGGGATCTGCATTTGTGACACGTGAAAAGGTCACGCCAGCAATCATTAGCATTTTTGTGAAGCTCTTTTCATTAATTTGCTTTAAAATAGATGAGTTCTGTGGAGCTGAAGAGGCTGCAAAATGATTCTCTGATTGAAGAAGACTCCACTGTCCTATCACGTATAACTCAGTCCTATGTTATGCCTCCAAGTCTATATATCATTCTGCAATTTGTCTAAGACAAAAGCCCCAATCCACAAAGAGAGATGAGTTATTTGTATGTCAATTCCTTATTTTTCTTACAATTAAATATCCTAAAAATGATTAATATCACAAACATTAGGTGTGGAATATTTTTTTTTTAACATTACCATAATAAAGTGACTGTTGCAGTCTTAAAAAAAATAAAAATAAAAAGGTTCTTACTGCAAAGAAAATAATTTATACTTCCCTGTCCTGCTGCTGTTTATTTGGATGTTTGCTTTCTTGAAGAGATAAGCTTGCTGAAGCATCTTCAGCATCAGATAATTTCAGGAGTGTCTAGTCCTCTTACGTGCTTAGTGGTTCCATCCACTGCTTTCTACCTACCAGGGTACAGTAGTAAGGGAGGAGTCAACTGGCAAAGAAGGATTTCCCTATAATCTCATGATTTCTATTCAGACAAGCTGGCATATCTTCTTCACATACATACTGTACAAGTTTGTCTTATTCAATTGTTTTGGTTCATCTCATGTTCTCATGTGCTGTGAGAGTCTGCTGCTGGGTGTAAAGGCTGACTGCTGACAAAACACTAAAAAGGTACATGTGCTGTGTGCTTGTATGTATAATGTATGTGTGTGTCTGTATGTACAATATAACACAATGCTTTGAATGAAACAGACTGCTTTATTTTCCGCTTTCAGGGCAGCCAAACGGTAAACATAAGGTACACGCTTATCCTCAGCGTACTCAACATAAAAGTCAAGTGTTCGTCACAACATAACCAAACATAAGGGTATCTCACCAACTTGTTTGAAAAGTCCCAAACCTGAAGGAATCCTTGGCACAGCAATATAGCAAGTCTCTCCTTCATACACAGCTACAGCTGATGACTTCCTCCTCAACTCCCACACTCCACTCTGGGAGTTACCAACCTTTTAAACTCGTTCCTGGGGCAGGAAGGTTAACCCTGCGGCTCTCCTTAAAGGGACCACAACCCAAATAGGGGTGATACATATCGCCCATTTAATAATCGCTCATCACCTACTGTGGCTCTGCTTCCTGGTTATGCTTGCTACTTCTTACAATACAAGTCAGAGTCATCTGACCCAGTGAAAACAATGCACTCCCTGTGACCTTATCAACAGCTGTTGAGAGCGAGAGAGAATAATTTCATTAAAGGAGAACTATGGGGTTAGGGCTTTTCCCCATAGTTCTCCTTAGGGTAACGGGAGGACACAAACTAGCGTCCTCCTGTCACCCTAAACTCAGTATACCACAAGCTACAACTCGCAGTATACTGAGACGCCGCAGCTGAAGCGGATCCCGACAAATATGTCTGGATCCGCCATCTGCGTGAGTGACAGCTGGCTCTGCCTATCTAGAGGCAGAGCCAGCTGTAACCGCCCCCTCCCCCGTCCGTTCTGCCAGTCAGCGCTGGAGGATCGGAGCGGGGAGGGGGGATCCTGCCCCTCCCCTGTCACGGCAGAGGGCCGTGACAGGATAGAGAAGTGAGCGAACGCCGGTATGTGTTCGCTCACCTCCCGATCTACTGAGCCGACCTGTGACAGTCTCATTGTCACAGGTCGGCTCGAACTATGAGGTGAGTGAAAAGCATTCACCTCATAGTTCTCCTTTAACTTCACTGAACATACATTATGCTATTGTTTTATTACAAACTAGATCTCATCTTGAACGGTGCTGTAAAACCAGGAACTTGGTTTATATTATGCCTTCACCAAAAGCTTGACAAGCATCACTTCATTGATTCCTTCTCTTTTGGCTTGCAGTTCCTGCGAGGATAATCTCCTACCCCAATACAACGTTGGCTACGCAAGGTCAGAAGAAAGAAATGAATTGCACGGCGCACGGTGAAAAGCCCATTATTGTGCGTTGGGAAAAAGAAGACCGCATGATAAATGTACCGGAAATGTCTCGATATTTGGTGTCCACAAAGGAGGTGGGAGATGAGGTCCTCTCCGTGCTTCAGGTACAGCAAATATTGGAGATGACAACACATTTCAGCAATATTATTATGTCCTATGGCTCTGATTCCAATACAGCATGAACCACTCGTATGACTCCTTGAGCACTCTGTGTAAATGTCAGCTTGAGCTATTGAGCTTGTGAACAGGATTTTTCAACATAAAAATGTGAAAGTCACTTCATTGTTACGCAAATGTAAACTATTCTATAATAACTAAAAATGTGTGTGGGAGTGGGGGGTATCGCAGGAGTATGTGCTTTACTTTATCAACCTTTTCTCGGGTTATATAGTCCCTATGTATATGTTTCAGTTGTGCATTTTGCAGACTGCTTGGTGTTTATATTCTGTTGGAGCTTTAAATTGTGTGACTTATCAGTGTAATTACAGAACTGTCCTTCTCAATATTTACTACAGATTGTACCGACTGTACGAGAGGATTCCGGCTTCTTCTCCTGCCATGCCATCAATTCCTTTGGAGAAGATCGAGGCATCATCCAGCTCACAGTACAAGGTACATTACACATACTAAGGGGGAACTGATTGAGGAGGGGCTGGGTCTGACTAGGGTGCCACCCTGTCTGTCACTACTCTGAGTCCCAGTGCTATAATCACTGTCCAGTCTGTGGTTGATGTGCAATGACAAACACACAATTGTATGCAATTGTGGAAGTCTTGTTGGTTTTGAAACCTTATGTTTTAGGGAGAACTCTGCTCTAAACAAGTCTAATGGTAGAGCTGTTTAAATATCTAAATATTGTTGGAAATGCAACAACATATGATAATAGACACTGATTGTGTTGCTGACTGTAACTATGTCTTTTGAGCAGTAGATGGCGCTGTAGTGCAATGTTGGTCTATGCTAGTTTTTCTGTATGGATGCTCACATCTATGATCTGTATGTCTCCTGCATAATGCTGTATACACAGATGTAATCTTCTTCTAAGCAACTAAATCTTCAGCATTCCTCAAGATCTCAGTGCTTCATCTAAACACATACCCAACAAATATAACCTAGTAAAAAAAAAATTTCAACCATCCCCCTCCCACCCCCCACCTTTTGAAGTACAGAAATGCTTTGACAATTTTGCAGATCTCCTACACATTACACCCAAAATATTGTTTGCCTTTGTCCACTTTTAAAAAGTGTTTTAAAGAAAACCTGTAAACTAAGCTAACAAATGGATAGTAGGAAAGATAAGGCCCTAGATATGCCTAGATATGAGAAGAGAATTCTCAGCCCTGTGTAAGCTTCAATTAAAGTGACTCAGAGGTTACACTAAGCTTCCTTTCCTCACTACCAGAGGAGGAGTGGAGGGGGAGTGAAGGAAAGTCGAGTATGTGCTACTGGAGAGGGGGCCCTGGATAAGCAAAGCACAGGTTGGAAGTCATTGGGAAGTATGCTGTGTCTGTACCCGCCCTTTTCACCTGGTAATTATGATATGATAATGAGGAGAGGCTCCTGAACTTTTTGTTTCACAGGTACAGAATTTGATTAGGAGGCAAGGGACATCACAAACTTTTTTTGATTGTACCAAGATTATATGGTCATTAGAACATGGTGCCCCTAAGATGTATATGGTGTCAAAGAAGCCATGTATGAATTTGTACTGAGCTCCTTTTAATCTGTTTGTATTGTCCATTTCTTTTTTGTTTTGTTTATCAGAACCTCCAGATCCTCCAGAAATCGAAATCCGGGAAGTGAGAGCTCGGAGTATCGCCTTACGCTGGACAATGGGATTTGATGGCAACAGTCCAATCACAGGCTACGATATTGAATGCAAGAACAAATCAGGTATGGTCATGAAACAGTGAAGGAAAGGTAAAAACAGTGAGGATTTTATTGAAGTTTGTTAATGTAACGAAGGTAATCTACAAATTCCAAAGGATACAATAAATAAGTGTTTTCTACACATATAGAAGCTTCATGTTACATGAATTGTAGCTCGTACTTTATTGCATTAGGAAATGAAGAAAAAAAAATTGAAGAAAGGGAAATAGTGGAATCATCTCAAGAACTATTAGAATGGGTGATAGTATTAACGAGAGGAGTTTATGGTTACAGGGACTGAAGTGAGTAGTTTTTTTTTTCAACTGGAGAGAAATCAAGAATATAAAGAGGAAATGATCATATTAAGAAGGAGTTGGGGAGAGGCAGAGATGACGGGGAAAGTAGAACAAGAAGAAAAAAAGGAGGGGTAGGAAATACAGGGGTGAAGGCAAGATGGCATGAATGAAGTATCCCCCCTCCTTCCTGACACCCCCATCAAAGACCACAGAATTTGCATATATAATCTATGGTTGCCATATCTGGAGAAATCAGGACTAGGGATGAGCTCAGGTCAGCTCTAAACTTGAGGTCATCCGAAGACAGAAGTGCCATAGGGCCACCCACCCAATCAGCTGCGGATCGGGCATTCCCCTCCCTGCAGCTGCACATGAACAAAGGGGCGGGATGCTTATGCTGAGGTCTTTGATCTTATATGGTCACATGGCCATATTAGGTCAATGTCATTGACCAAATATAGCCATGTGGCCATACACGGTCAATAACATCACTGCACCCCATCTCGTTGCTTACATGCAGCTGTGGGCAGGAAATTCTCTGGCCAGAGCAACTTGGGTGGCAGTGGAATGAGCTTCCTTTCACGTTCAGTGGAGCTCAGGTTCAGTCTGAACATGTGCACATCCCTATTTAGGAGTATTTAATTATATTATAGCAGGAAGGTTTTTTATTATTATTATTATTGAATGTTTTGTTAAGTCTTTCATCTACTTCACTGAAGAGTTCACATTTTCCAAGCTTTGGCAATTGTTAATTGGGTGGATTAAAAAAAAAGTAAGGAATTCAGATTAAATATTTTTTTAGGGATACTATTTGGTTGTTGTGTTAGTAGAGCTTCCCAGGGAATTTTAGAAAGATCAAGTATAAAATTATGATCTTTTACCACCTATTGGTTAAAAGTGGCACTCCAATCACGCAGCCTCTCTACACTATATGGCTAAACGTTTGTGGACACCTGACCATCACACCTATATGAGCTTATTGGACATTCCATTTCAAAACCACAAGCAATACTATGAAGTCCCCCCCAGCATCTACTCTTCTTGAAGGCTTTCTACAAGATTTTAGAATGTGTCTCTGGGAACCTTTGCCTTTGAGCCAGAAGAGCATTTTTTTAGATAAGGTACTCATGTTTAATGAGAAGGCCTGGACAGCAGTTGACATTCTAATTATCTTCTATGGTTCTCAATAGAGTTGAGATCAGATCTGTGTACAGGCCACTTGAGTTCCTCTACAACTAATAGAACTGACTTTGTGTATGTTGGGACAGTCATTCTAGAACAGAAAAAGTGGCCACAAATTTTGTAGCATTAACAGTACCCTTCACTGGAAGCACCTGAACTCAATCATTTGGAGGGGTGTCCATTTACTTTTGGCCATATAGTAGGTGTGATGGTTAGTTGGCCAAAAATTTGGCCATATGGTATATTTTATAGACTTGCCGTTAAATAAACTTTCAGACACGTATTTTTTATTTTTATTTTGGACACAATGGGTAAGATTTGGATCCTTTGTTAGGTTTTCATTATGGGCGGTCGCCCAGTTGGGGGGATTTTCATTTTTTATTCTGGTGAAAATGCTACCACCCAAAAGATCATTAATGAGGACAATGAAAGCCCTTCTAACCTTCTCCCACTTTGCTAAATTGGTGTTTTACCTGTTTATAGCCAATTCCTTGTGACCTGCCTGCTAGTGGCTGGTTCTCCTTGACTGGAATACTGTATATGGTATTTTGTAATTGTTGTGCGGGCATGCTGGGTATTGAGCTACATTACTCAGTATTGAAATTCTATTTATAGATTACTGACCTGTAGTGTCGGCCTCTTTTGTTAACCTCTGTTCTGCTTTTCTCCAATTCTCAATTTGTTGCTATAGGAACACAAACGGTCATTATATAGATTTTTGTTGAGGTTTTGTTTTTTACAATTCACAGATTGTTTTCTCAGGCTTTTAATCGTTATACATTTTTCTGTCACACATTTTAAGAATTTTCACAGCAACAAATCGAGTTTAAAACCTGTCTAAACCCTAAAACAAAAAATGTATATATTGCTGTTTTTCAGTCCTTAGATGTGGTGGCTGCATTCGTTTTTCTTTTCTTTCTTTTTTTAGGTCTTTTTTTCTCATTTTGACCTGGTCATTCTTGCGAACAATACACTTCTTGTCCCTACGCTCGTTCACTGTTTCTATGAAGGAGCTATGCTTGTTTTCTAGACTAGACTACAAACCTTCTTCATCACATGAAAGGGGGAAGGGGGGATTAGTAGGGTACAGAAGAAATCTAACATTGTTTTTACACTCGGGTCAGGGGCGTCCCGAGGCCAGGTGTCACCCGGAGCGTTTACCGGGTGACACCCCGCCATGACATCATCGCACATGCACGTGACGTCACCACGTACACGAGGACGTCATCGCGCATGCACCGCAATTATATGGATACCTGCCGGCAGCAATATTGGTGATGGACGCCGGCAGAGAGAGAAGGGGACAGTCACTCGGCGGGATAAGGTATGCCGCCGGGTCCCTTCCTCTCTCCCGAAAATGTCGGGCTCTCGGTCCATGACCAACTGCCCGGCTCTTCAGGCAGGGTTAAACCAAAATGACTGTCAGTCATATTGGTGTCACCCTCCAATGCTGTCACATGGGTGTGGGCCGCACCACCTGCACCCACCTTGTGATGCCACTGACTTGGCTTTAGTTATGCTTTAAGGACTGTGTAAGCCAGGGCTGGGCAAACTCCGGCCCTTTAGGTGTTGTGGAACTACAAATCTCATGAGGCATTGCAAGATTCTAACAGCCACATGCATGACTTCCAAAAAGAGATGCATCATGGGATTTCTAGTTTCACCACAGCTGGAGGGTCAGCGTTTGCAAACCCCCTAGTTTAAGCCTACATTTTAACATATTATACCAGAAGTGTTCTGTTTGTGTAATGAGAAAAATTATGTCAGCGAGAGCCGGCCTGTCACGTACCTGAATGGAGACTGAATGGGTGAGAAGGCTTCCCTTGCACCTCATGTCCCAAAGACTCTGGAGTTGGGAACAGAATCTGAGTGGACAGCAGGTGGCACAGGTGCCAGTGGTGATCACACCATGCAAGCTGGAGTCCAGGCACTGGGTCAGGAGCAGAGCAAAATCGAGGTCAAACAAGCCAGGGGTCACACCAGTTGGGCAGCAAGGTACAAAGGCAGGAGACAGAGGTAGATCCAATAAACAAGCAAGAGGTCAGGGGTAGGCAGCAATCAACGTGGTCAAGGATAATCTGGGTCAGAAATCAGGCAAGATCAATTGGCAGCACAGGAACACAGGTAATCTGAAAGACAATTCAGCAACTTGGAGTCAGGCAGGCCAATTTAAATAGTGTGATCCATTAGGGAACTTAATGTACGCCGTTTGGCGTGCTTTTGCTCGGCCGTTCCGTGGTGCACGTGCATGCGCACAAGTGCCTGTATACCTGTGGTATGGAGAATGGGACCCCGCGCATGCGCAATAGCAGGTGGCCTTTTTAAGCGGATCTTAATGTTAGAGGCCCGTAGGCAGGCTATCATTCATGTGATCACTGTGATTGGCTGTCACGGTGGTCACGTGATCAGGAGTGCGCTCTGCCAGCTCCTCATAATAAATAGTGACTGGGAGCTGTTGTCCACACAATCTGTATGAGCACAATCCCAGCACAGAACAACTCCGCCGGCTGCATGCGTGTGTACCAGCACGGCTATGAAAGCCACCGCCATGCTGCCACATATGTCTATAGCTGACGTGAAGGGGTTAAACAAAGCAAAAGTTTTCAGACTGCTCTGGTCCTGAAGGAGGGTATGCTGCCACTTTGCCATGGCATTAGTCACATGGTCTGTTATCAGGGGGAGAGGATCAGTATACAGATAGAACTACTGATCTACCCTCTGTGTCAGTTCTTGAAGCCTCTTCCCTAAGGCTCCATTCACACAGGAGCGGCTGTCCGCATGCATTCAGCCATACGAATATGTGTAGAAGCACGCTAAACATAAAAAATAATGCACTTTAACGTGCATTGTTCAGACTTTTGTGGCGGCCGCATCTCTCAAAATAGTAAAAGCGGGATTTTATGGCGGATTGTACACGTCCACAGCTATAGTAATAGCTGCAACCGAGTGGAATCCGTGCAGATTAAAGATTTTAGCGTTTTTATGCCGCGTGGTCTTCCACGCGGCATGAAATATTGCTTTCATTTTATGATTTTGGATAAAATAGAAAAAAAAATATTTTTTGTTTTCGTTGAAGCTCATTAGGAACATTAAAATTTTAGAACATGTGATACAACAATATGGGTCTTTAGATGAGTGATTGTTATGCAGGTGTCCTTGAGAAATACATGCTTTTTTGAGAGCAGTAAGCATAACCATTTCAATGTTATTTTCTTGGGGTACAGCATGCATAGTTCCTTTGCTGCTAAGCTTTTGCAGAGAGTGAACACCGTGGTGTCCTAAATTCTTTGGTGGTTCGATAACTTTGTATACCGTAGGATATAATTCTACTTTCTTCTGCTGGATTAACATGGCAAAGTAGAACTTTTGGCTAAAGCAAGCCTTCAGAGGATCAAACTCTCAAAATCTGATGATACTCCAGCTCGCAGCTCGGCTATCCTCTGTATGACCAATTTATCTTCATGCATTTCAGTGTCTTACCCTGTCTTTCTTTGGCTCCTTTCACGAGGGCTCGTCCGTTTAAACACGGCTGCCCATAGACTTGCATTGGGCATCCAATCGGGTCCTCCTGAAAAACTGACAGGCGGACCCGATTGGATGCCCAATGCAAGTCTATGGGCAGCCGTGTGTAAATGGACGAGTGTCCGTTTACACTTGGGGACACCAGCCGGGTCCGGAGAAAGATCAGAGATTTGTTTTGCCGGATTGGATGGTGCCGGATCGGGAGTTATCTGGTGTCACATGTCCGTTTACTCCGTACTGCTCTGAACAAGGGAGGATCCATGCACAGATCCTCTTCTGATCAGCCCGTGTGAAAGGAGCCTTTATGACTGCTGTTGGCAATGAGTCCAGCGATGGACCGATGTAGAGAGCAAGCTGCCAGCGATTTACTCTTCCTATAACAGGAAGAGTAAATCGCTAGCAGCTTGCTCTCTACATCGGTCAGTCGCTGGATTCTTATAGTCTTCTCATCCATTATTTGCTATTTTGGCATATATTTAATTATTTATATTTGTCTGTTCTCTCTAACAAGACTCATGGGATTCAGTTCAGAGAACCAAAGATGTCTCTCCTCAGCTAAACCAAGCCACCATTATTGACCTGCATCCCTCTTCCACCTACAACATCCGCATGTATGCAAAAAACCACATTGGCAAGAGCGAAGCCAGCAACGAGCTCACCATCACCACTGAGGAAGCAGGTAAAGTCACATCAACTCTGTACATTGAGACATGGGATGGGTTTGATAGGATTGGGGCAGTGCTTAAAGGGAACGTCTGAGAAAGATGGAAATCACATATTAATATGTATCACCTTGTTTTATTACTTAAACGGTCCCACGTTTTTTTTTTAGAATACAACGGTGATATCCTGCCAGTACCAGACAGTAAAATACAGAGATTCCATGCAGGAGTATTGTATTTTATCTGTGCCGGGATATCAAGTTATACCAGTAGATGGCACTGGGTGTGAAATAACAATGACATGCTGAGATCACTTGTACAAGACAAGCTGTACATTTAGCCATGCTTGCCCAAAGCAGAGCAAAACGTAGAAAACGACTACCCGCCCGGCGTCCGGAACTGCATATCCTGGGCGTAGGGAGATAGGAATTCCACACCCATGCTGCCCCTCTACTCCCTGCTGCCCCAAGGCCGGGCCTCGGTTGGCCTTGTGGGAAATCCGTCCCTGATTACAATGCTTATCTTAAGATATAAATAAAGGTTTTATATATTTAGGTTAAAAGCAGCATAAAATATGCAATTATTATTATTATTAGTATACAGGCTTTTTTTTAGCACCAACAGTTTTACGATACAAGAAAAATTACAGTTACAATACAATTCAACACAGGATGCTTAGATGGGCACTGCCCGTGAGAGCTTACAATCTAAAATATCTGATCTCTGTACTAACTTTACTAACTAATATCTAGTTCAGATATAATATAAATATTCAATATCAGTGATATGAGAAGTGATGACAGTGGCTGAGAGGGAAATGTCCTTCCCAGCAAACTTCATGTACAATTAATCTGTATTATGATGCTACTGGGTCTATCGGTGCTCAGTACAACACTGCCACCTTGTGTATTCAACTGGTATTACGTTTTCCTTTTAGCCAAATGCCATTTAGATGACAAATGAGGCATAATGGATCAGTGGAGGTGATTATTTAAACAAGGCTTCATGCTCATGGATTCTATTAAGTGTGCAGAAACACTTAAAATAGGGATTTCCCATAATGCATGTAAAACGGACAAAACTAGCTGCTGCGTTTTAGCACCAATTATTTCACTAGGCCTACTTATTATAAATGCACAAAGATTCAACATATCCTATGTAGGCTGTGAACTAGCCACATATAAATGAAGAGGGTTTCTTTTAAAAATGTATTTTCATGCAGTAAACTGCGTGTCATTTGCTGCAGGAAAGCACACAAGCTGTCCACACAGATTAGAAGTCTGTATATGTTCTGTTATAACAGAGCTTGGGTGGCTTCTAGTATTCAGAGCTTTTAATACAAATACAGCGTACTATTTTAGGACTTCATGGACATTCCTGTGCCTGCTCTGTAGTCTATATGTTCTTAGCAGTGTGTACAGGGCCCGAACTACAGAACACGGGGCCCAATAGCAAAAATGTGATGCCCCCCCGATGACCTCTGTCTGAGCTGTGAGTAATGATGCCAAGATCCCACAGACTCCTCTGAAGTCGTCTCTACACTGTCGACTTTACAGGGGATTAGAGTTGTCATCAACTGCAACCACTCCAACCCTTGATAACACAGTACTGCATTATCTTCACATGCTCTGTTTCACATGCTTCAACAACCTAACAGGGCCCCCTTCCCACCCCCAGGCCCCATAGCAGCCACCTGGGCTGCTTTGGCTATAGTTATGCCACTGAGTGTGTATACCAGTTCAACCATGTGCTGTTACCACTCACTTTGTATTCAGCCAGCCTACAAATCCATGACTGTTCCACACATTCTCTGCTGCCTCTCACCCTCTGACCTGCCATTATAAAAGTTCACCTTTGTCACCTATGGCTTAACCCCCAGCACTGGCTCTCACTTGGGAGCTGTAAGAAATATAGCCTGAGTGAGTGATTACTGGGTAGAGGAGACTCGGTGCTTTGCTCCTCCTCCATGCAACAGAATAATGACAACAGTCTCCCACGATGCTCCTTTTTAGCCTAGACAAAATCTTTTTTTAAATATATCTAACACCAAAATATATTTTAGAAAGAGTTTGGAGTGGTTGAAAGGCTTGTCATTTTTTTTTCTGCCTGTGCCAGTGGGGGGATTTTTCCTTCATGTCTAAAGATGCAACAGGAAACTAGAGGATATATCTCAACAGGGAAATCTTCTTCAACCGATTCCCGGCTGGCCGTTGTAATTAAACGGCCGTCCGGGAGCTTCTTAGAATGTGGGTGGGCATTTTTAAACGTCCATGCCTGTCACGCTCGTGTGCGCTGCTGGCCGGTGCGCACGAGCAGTAAAACTGTTGAAATTGTAAACAGCCAGCAATGGCTGTTTGCATACAAGCTTTCTAGCGGCTGAAGAGCTGGTGGATCGCTTGTATTATGCATGTGGGTGGGTGCCACCGATCCCAAGCGTTGCTGTGCCCTGTGGGGCCCCGGGTTCAACACAGCGGCTCTGTCACCGGAGGTCAGAGGGAGTTCATCATATGAGCTCCCACTGATCTCTCCTCTGTTCTCTGAATGCAGCAGTGATGTAAATTATCAGTGGTGATTAAATACCACCATAATAAAGCTCTATCTGTCCCCAAAAAATGATATAACAATCATTTCAGTACAGCACTGGATACTTGCTCTGGCCGACGCATGCAGTGATTTCACCCATGCTGGATTGTGTATTGCAATGATAAAATGCAATGATAAACTATATTTGTACAACAGTTTTTGGATAACTTGGTATGAACAATTTTAATCACCTACCCATGACTGAATATTCTTAGAATAAGTCTGAGTCTAAAATGTATTTATTCAGAATGAATATTTTGAAGCATGTAAAATAATCCCACTCTGTACATGTTGAGGTTTGGTGCGGTCCCTCGGCACTGGCTCACGTCTCCCATTATGGTGAATACAACCCTGGGTGTGACAGGCGTTTGGGTATTTCTAATGTTATTAATTTCTTGTTGTATCAGCTCCTGATGGTCCACCTCAGGAAGTCCAGCTTGATCCCATCTCCTCACAGAGTATCAGGGTTACCTGGAAGGTATGTGAAGATATTTCCTTTTTAAACATTTAGCTTGTATTTAGAAGGATTACATAAGGATGTACTGTATGTGAACACATTCTTGGTATACAGGTATACATACTTACAATCAGATATATCCTGAAATGTGATAATGTTTTTGTTCTGAAGGCACAGAATTTAAGAAGAACCTCTCACTTTGCCCCTTGCAGATTCAGGGCAAAGTGACAGGTCCCCTTGAAAGAACATCATACTCTTTGATAATCACTTTGGCGTACTCCCCCACGCCTCCATCTGAGCTTTTAGTTAATACCTAGTGCTTCTTGGTATGAGGATTCCTGACCCTGATGGAGGAGAAACACAGTGGCTGGGGGGTGAGTTTAACTGGGTGCTGGTTGTTCTTTCAAGAGAGCTTGTCACTTTGCCTTTGATGAGGACTATAGGTTGAATCTGATGGACTTATAGGTTGAACTCGATGGACTTATAGGTTGAACTTGATGGACTTGTGTCTTTTTTTCAACCTATGTAACTATGATGAGAGTTTCTTTAAACCTGTAAGAGTGTGTGGCTGGATTTAGATGATACCTACAAAGTTCCAACTTTAATTCCAATTCATTATACAAATGTTATCAATGTTTTTACTTCACAGGCCCCCAAAAAGCACCTTCAGAATGGGATTATCCGTGGCTATCAGATTGGCTTTCGGGAGTACAGTACAGGGGGCAATTACCAGTTTAATATCATCACTGTAGACACTACAGGGGACAGTGAGGTGTACACTCTGGACAACCTGAAGAAGTTTACTCAGTACGGTGTAGTGGTGCAGGCTTGTAACAGGGCCGGGACAGGGCCATCGTCTCAGGAAATCATCACCACCACACTGGAGGATGGTACGTGTCCAATATATGGAGGACTGTAATCAGGTGCATAACTATCCATAATGAGGCCTGCATTGCAAAATCAATAGGGGCCCCCTGCCTTCCTATATTCTGTCCCCAAAGGCAATCACTCTGGTGATACAGAATCCAATGTATCTTTATAGCATTGTCCAAGTGTGTTTATTTACTCAAAGGTATTTTCCAAAGCTGTCGGGGCTAATTTGTGGGCAGAAAGTGCTGGGCCCCATAGCAGTTGCATGGTTTGCTATGGTTGTAGTTAGATCCATGACTGTAATGTAACAATTGCAGCCTTTACTTCATATGTCTTTTAGAGGTAAGGTGCAACAATGCTTGATAGAGCCCTAAGGCAATGCTAAGAGAAAATGATAACATGACTTTGGATGGTATTCATTTTGAGTCAGTCTTATAATGTCTAAAGTGTATATGCAGCCAAAAACTCTTCAACTGAATGTAATATTTGTTGTGGCATTCACATCACAGATATACAGTAGATTTACAAAATCTTTTCTCGAGCTGCCATCTGTATATTAGAGAATGCAGTCAACTTTCTTGCGGAATCAGTTGTATTACCCAGCAGGGAGGTTACTCCATATATGTGCAAAAGATCATCTCCTCCTTATAAAATAATTAATACATTTAAAAATAATACATTTAGCATGTATGTATGTATGTGTGTGTATAATACATATATATA
>NW_017306363.1:1626855-1672158 GCF_000935625.1 Nanorana parkeri
TATTATTACATGTAAATACCCTGGACATCCAAGAAAGAGCAGCACCACACTGGTAAGGAGAGCCTCTGCAAGCATGTGCAAAGTTTTACTCTTGAGAGTGACTGGAGGGGTCTTTTGCAGAAAAGACACAATTTTCAATGCGACATGGATGCAGATTATGTGATCATAGTGACAATAGCTGCTCAGGGCAATGATTTAATCATCAGAAATATGCAGCTCTCCTCATTTAGGATGAATGGTCTATGATGTCCTAATTCAAATGGCAGTATTTCTTGCACAGTGAAAATGAAGATTTCAGGTGACTTTGTAACATCCCCAATATATCCTGTTCTCAAACCGTAACCCTTTGTCCTAGTTTATGTAAATGGAGGCAGCCACATGGGGGCTCATTACATATGCAGGCTCCCCTTCCTGCAGAGTAGTGACATACAATAACAATACCTTGCTGAACCTCTTATATGACTCAAAGTCTACCAGACAGAGTCTATCTGAATTAAACAGTTTGGATGATGAACATTTTCTGCAAAAATTTTTGTAAATTTTTGCCAAAGCAAATAAAGGAAGTGTTTTGGGGTTTTTTTTTTCAATAGATCCATCAGTGTTACGAATATTTTCTCTCTTTGATCTCCTGTGATGTGAAACATATAACAGTAATAAATATGCGTGTTCTCTTTTTCCAGTTCCCAGCCGCCCCCCGGAGAACGTCCAGGCTGCTGCAACCACACCAGAGACAATAACAATCTCTTGGTCTACTCCTCCCAAAGACGCCCTCAATGGCATCCTCCAGGGGTACAGGGTTATCTTCTGGGCAAACCTTCTAGATGGAGGTGAGGAAATGATAACTTTGTGTTGGAGAGCAAGAACGCACCTGCATGTTGGTCCTCTGAAAACTTTATTAAAAACTTTATTAAAACTTTATGCAGGGATTGGCAGAGGGGGTTGCAGACACTGAGCGGTTGGTCAAGTGGATGAGTCTGGCAGCTGCATTCATGATAGACTAAAGGGTGGATATCCTGTGTAGTGGAAGGCCAATGAGGAGGGAGTTACAATAGTCAAGACGAGAGATAACAAGTGAGTGTATGAGTAGTTTTGCGGTGTCATTGGTCATTTTGGAGATGTTACGAAGGTGAAAGCGGTAGGATTTGGATAATGATTTGGATGTGTGGAAGAAAGGTGAGGTCCGAGTCAAGAATGACAACTAGGACCTTGGCATTGGAGGAGGGGTGGATATATATCTGTGAGATCATCCAGAAAACATATACACTGTTGGTGGCAAAAGACCCCTTCTTTTGTATTGTTTTCAGAAAATGGTGTATACGCAAATATGCCTTTATTTATTTTTAATTCAGTTACTTTTTACATATATCAATTAACTTACTGAATTGGTTTTGTTGATGTCTTGATGTCTTTTTCTTTTTTTTAGAGCTTGGTGAAATAAAAAATGTAACCACAAATCAACCGTTACTGGAGCTGGATGGTCTGGAGAAGTACACCAATTACAGTATCCAGGTGCTGGCCTTTACACGGGCTGGAGATGGTGTGCGCAGCGAGCAAATATTCGTCAGAACCAAAGAAGATGGTAAGAGTTACAGCTGGTATATGTGAGCCGTGCTGGCTACTTATAGAAGTCTGTTTGTAAGGACTGTAGGCAACTTCTAGTGTGTCCAGCTGGGGACCTCTTTTGTAGAGATCTTTGTAAAAGGTGCAGAAGCTTCATAAAAAATGATCTGCCTGGAAGTGCGCAATCTGCTGCTCTGTGTTTATATACACTGCTGTTTTTAGTGATTTTTTTAAATCTTCATAACTTACAAATAGAACTGTGGCCAGGATATGGACATTTATATATTCACACATATTCTTAACAAGCAGTAAATAAACCTTAAAGTGTAAGCAAAGCCACAAAATTCTCTTTAGTTTTCGATAGACTGGGAAATGGCTATGACCCCTCATGTTTTTTTGCTGCCTTTATGCCTTTGGAAACATTTCCCTGCACCTCCTGTCCCAGAGATACAACATAAAGTAAGAGAAGATCTCTCCAAAGCAAAGGAACATCTCTTAGACAGTTGTCACCAGAAAAGGTTTCCCCATTGGAACTGTAGCTTCCCCCTTACTCGGTCAGCGATATCCACAGCATAGGATAACACTACCGGTGGCTCTGAAGGAGTGATCTGCAGGAAAAGAATGAACGGGTCTCCCTGTATTTCCTCTGTAAGAAACCTCTATAATGGATCCACAGCACACCAGTACACCTTGAGTACTAGGGTCGGCTGCTATGGGTCCCTTGTCTAGGGATGATATTACTCGCTTTTGACCATCAGCACTTACCGCCCTCTTGAGTAATCGAGTAACTTCAGGGAGAGAGGCAGAGGGTTAGGATCATCCAGGCAGATGTAGACTCCATTGCACTGCAAAGTGTGGTTACTGTGTCCATGCACAGCAGGATAGAACACCTGACACAGCACTACTTGAGGTAGAAGTTACTAGTACTTGTCTTCAGTAGGAACCACTGGACCTGCTACTATCAGGCTCCAGGTTTATCACATGGCTAGTCCCCAGGCTTCAGGCCTGGCCATCTCAGACAATCCATGGCAGCCTCCCCACAGGCTGAGCCCGGGGGAGGACGAGAGAGCTCACATGGTCCACCCCAAGTATTTATCTCCTCCCCCAGCATGCACCACTAGCCATTGTCTAACAGTGATTGGCTGGAGAGAGATATCCACTCATAGCAGTTCCTCATTGGTTGCTCTGTTCTGTGACCAGGGTACATCCTGCAGTACACCAAATGAACCCAGACTACAAAGGAGCATCAGACTGCATACAATCTGATATCACTAAATTTAAGGGTACTCTTTCCAGTAGGGTGCTACACAAGGTTTCTTCTCACTTTCTGTACCAGAGACAAACATTTCAGGTAAACTGCCCGATGGAGCCACAGCCAGCAATGAAAAAACACATGTAGTCAGGTTGATGAAAGTGCCACTGGTGTCGATGGCGAGGGGCATAGCTCTGTAAACATAACTGCCTGTGGAAGGGGGGCAGACAATGTGAGTTTGTACTAAATGGACAAAGTGACTATATCTCTATATAGCAATAATATGTCCTATGCTGAGCCCAAACTCCTACCTGTGGACAGTTGCAGCATTGTAGATCCCATTAGCACAGAACAGATGTCCTGATCAGAATGTAAAGTGCTACAGGAGTGGCTTGACTAGAGTACATAGCACATACAGAAAGTGTAAGGCAGTGCATCCTTGGATCCTTGGATATGAATATTCCTCTATAAAATTGTCTGAATGTCCTGGTAATGCAATGTCCTGGACCAGAACAATTGTCTGCTTGACAGCACTGTTTTCTGTCATATTACCGTAGATCCCTGGTGCCAAAACTGTGGTCTGAGGGCCACATGCGGCCCATTTGTACTTGTTGTGCGGACCCTTGAAGACATGTCAAAGTTTTCTTTAATAAGGTGCTTACTCAGGCCAGAGAACAAACATATTCTACAGCTTTCAAGTCGTTAAATGGCTTGGTTTATTTCTTTTACTATCTTACTTTTTTTCTGTGCTGTCCATCCATTTTCTGTTATTCTAGGGTTTCTTCATCTGATCTTTTATTACAGATATTGTAGAGATAAATATCAAATGTGACACCAGTCATTTTTAAGGGGGTTGTAGGAAGCAAAACCTGTGGAATAATTTTATTATAAAGGGGCAGTAATGACAGTGAACTTTAGCAATCTTATGTAACGTGTCTCCAGTCTATGACTGATTCCTGAGTCACATCCCCAGTAGAACACTGTCTTCTGAAGTATGTCCTATTCTATGACTGTCTTCTGATGTATGTCCTATTCTATGACTGTCTTCTGAAGCATGTCTCATTCTATGACTGTCTTCTGAAGCATGTCCCACTCTATGACCGTCTTCTGAAGCATGTCCCACTCTATGACTGTCTTCTGAAGCATGTTCCACTCTATGACTGTCTTCTGAAGCATGTCTCATTCTATGACTGTATTCTGAAGCATGTCCCACTCTATGACTGTCTTCTGAAGCATGTTCCACTCTATGACTGTCTTCTGAAGCATGTCCCACTCTATGACCGTCTTCTGAAGCATGTCCCACTCTATGACTGTCTTCTGAAGCATGTTCCACTCTATGACTGTCTTCTGAAGCATGTCTCATTCTATGACTGTATTCTGAAGCATGTCCCACTCTATGACTGTCTTCTGAAGCATATTCCTCTCTATGACTGTCTTCTGAAGCATGTCTCATTCTATGACTGTATTCTGAAGCATGCCCCACTCTATGACTGTGTTCTGAAGCATGTTCCACTCTATGACTGTGTTCTGAAGCATGTTCCACTCTATGACTGTATTCTGAAGCATGTCTCATACTATGAGCACATCCAACTCTATGGCTTTTTTTTTAGCTTGTTCCAGTCTCCAACAACTCTTTCAGCATGGCCGTAGTCTCTGACCATCTTCTGTATTATGTCAGCAGTCTCTGACCATTTCTTAGTATATATAGACTATCCCGTTACATGTCTACAGTCTCGGAAGCATTACATTTACTCAATATTATGTGGGGCCCTTTTGGTGATGTCAAGGGCCACACTTGAGGACCCCTACATAATGAAAGTTGATCACCACTGCCTTGGCTTATATATCCAAAAATAGGATTTGTTTAGACTCCCTACTTCATTATGCACTTACCCCAGCGAAGTGACAAGTATCAAATACATATCACTTTCTTCTTCTTACATACAACAGAAATTAAGTAAACTGTCCACCAGATGGCACTAGTTGGTCACAATACAATAAACTATTATATAGTGTTCGTTATAGTGACTGTATATAGGCAGTGAAGGGAATTTATCAAAACTGGAGCAGACAAAATCCGGAGCAGCTGTGCATGGCAACCAATCAGCTTATCTTTCATTTTACAATCTTAACTGATCAAACTGAAGAGAGAAGCTGATTGGTTGCCATTGCCACCTTCTTCATATTTTGTCTGCTGCAGTTTTGATAAATCCCCCCCCCCCCAGTGTCTTTTAATTGGCTATATTAGAACTAATTTTCTAGTAACCCTAATCACCAGTCAGATATTCCTAAAGGCAGCCAATGAGCTCAGTTAAGAAAAATTTCCGGGCTTTTTACATTTTTTTTAACAGTCATATTTGGATTCCTTTATTGACTTATCAGATCAGCTGAATTTAAAGATGTTTGGGGTTATTTTGACTGTGCACAATGATCACACAGATTACTGCTTCTTAAAATACCGCTATCCTTTAGTTTGCAATAACTGAGAGCTTTAGCAAAGATTGTAGGAGACAGGGTAAGCAGTCATTTGTAGTGGTGATGAAATAACTTTTTGGGGAAAATAGTAACGATTGATACGAATGAACGCTATCACTATAGCAAAGTTTGCATACCTGTAAATGAAGAGAAAGAACACTTAACTCTCCTGCCACCTGTGCCACTGAACATCTCTCTGACCCTGTGCAATCAAAGTGTGTCCTCTGGTTCTAACAGCAAACAACTATCGACTCTTGGATGAACTGGCCACAGGGGTTCTGCTCCACCTTAGATCAGAAAGCTCTCATCCATACATGCAAAAGAAATACAGAACAGAGCGCCCAACCCTGCGCCGTACTGATTTTTTCATATCAAATTGTTAAAAAAAATATAGGCTACTCACAAGTGTAGCAGTATAAAGGCTTATCAACAGACTCCGGGAATGAAAGGTTGTCAGTTCAACGAGTCCATACGAACTCTCACAGTCCCCGATTGGCGTAACATGGATGCCAGCAGAGGCTGTGGCTGCAATGGTTGACGTGTTTCCTGGAGCACGCTCCCTTCATGAGAACCTGAATGTTCAGAGCTAGCTGGCCGAATAAGACGGAGTGGCAACCAAATCAAATGACTTACAGCTAGGTTTTGTTGGTAAAGGAAAAAGCATGGCCCCCTTAGCAGTGCCCTTATTCTGTATATAGAAATCCTCAATTAAAACAAAATAATTGTGTGTTAAAACAAACTCTATAGCTTCCAGAATAAAATTTGCTTGCTCAGAATTAATTGCACCAGACCTAATTAGATCATGTTGAATGGATTGACCCTCTTGCAGCACATCAGGAAGCTTCCAGGTCCAGCAACCGCCTCTCCAGGACAAGAGTCTTTTCTCAGAACACCCTCCCCAGGCAGCAAGCCTATGAGGAAAAGGAGAGCTCACCAATGCCACCCCACGTATTTATATCCTTCCCCACCATGCGCCACTGGCAATAAACTTCATAGTGGATGGCCAGGGAGACAAAAGTGTCCTCTCATACTATAGCCAGGAATACTACCCAACACCAGGCAGAAGCCAACAATAACAGTGACAAAATGGAGAAAAGGAAAGGAGAACGATCAGTCAGAGCTCAGGCTGACTACAGCCTAACAAAAACGCTCAATTTAAATTAGGAACAAGATTGCTTAAGACAGGGTCCAAAAAGTTGGAAGTGATCATTTGTGGATTAAAATTTATTTTAGTGCACATGGTTTCTCTATGATACAATCCTTTCATTGAAATGACCGTTATATCGAACAATATTATTGTTAAATGTATGGCCAGTATTAGACTCAGGAGAGATGTTAAAATAAGCTTGATCGTCTGACCACAGTCAAGGCAGCAAATGATCCGAGCGCCGACTTACCAAGTGAATGTATGAAAATTTAGAAGAGACAGTCAGCCACCTTTGTGAAAATATTGCTTCAAATATTACACATTCATCTTCACAATCTTCTGTTTAGAAATATTGCACCCCCTAGTATTGCAGTATGCAAAAGTCTGAATTCTAATTACTGTATAATATAGTGATCTTATATACAGAGTATAATTTCTCACCCGCAGAGATTTTTGTTGGCCATTTGGAAGTAAGGCAATTATTAGATCTTTTGTTGCATTGATTCAGGTCTGCCTGTGAATGGCCCTAAATATGGTGCAAGGAACACATACAAATTATTGTAATGATAGTATGAGAGTTCATGCAGTTGCCACATTGGCTTATTAATTTACATATGCTGGTAATCTTTGCCAATGGAGATGTGTACAATGAGAATAAAGTGCATTGGCAGCAAAAAATGCTCACAGTCAGTAAATTCTGCAACAAATATAAAAAGAATGTGCCGACTCCATGTGGATAGAATCCCTGGTGTGTATTGATTCCAGAATACCTAGTGCTGCAGTAGTGCTAACCATTAAGCCACCCTGCTGCTGAATGGACATTAGTGTACCATCAGCTCAAAAGATCTTCTGCAGCTTATTTTATAATGTGTGGTCTGTAACAGTCAATTGGCGATCATGAGCAATGCATAGAGTGGTTAAAACAGCATAATAAGTATTTCTTTAATAATTGATATGCGTTATTACATGTTGTCAGTTTGTAGATGGAGTCTCAGCTGATATATTTTTGCTTGTAATAATTTATTAACCTTCTTTCTCGGTTTCTAGTTCCAGGTCCCACTGCTGGTATTAAAGCTGCCGCAGCCTCAGCTTCCATAGTCTATGTAGCATGGCTCCCCCCTTTAAAACTAAATGGAATCATCCGAAAGTACACTGTGTTCTGCTCACACCCCTACCCTACGGTAAGTACCAGTACTTTAATACCTGTATATATTTGTTTTGTTTTTCAGAAGAAATAGTAAAATTAAAGTGGACACAGCTTCAGATTTAATTTTTCATGTTAATGCTGCAGTTTAACCTGCTTATATTTTGCCTTCTCTGGTACCTTTCCTTCCCTTGCATCAACATGCTGATTAAATGTTTAAGTAAAACCTTTCCATTTTAATCACATGCTTTATTTTAGACCCAGGGGTGTTTCTGCGCTTCTCTATACAATACCATGACTGGTGGGAGGGGCTGGCAGGGTGCTGTTCATGGTTTCCAAAAACATCAAATCACTCTCTGTACTCCTCCCAAGAACCCACAGCTTTGATGGAAGCAGTGAGCTGGCTCCTGAGAGAAGTTATGCAAAGTTCAAATTGTCTAGATGGGTGGATGTCAGTCTGGAGGAGTTGGGCGTTTCTAGGCAGCCTGCAATTACAGGCTACCTTAGGTGATGCCCTTGTATGTTGCTGAGCCTCCTTGAGTCAAATAACTGAAATCCAATGAACAAAATAGACAAGCCAGAGATTGCCAGGTTGGGGAAGAAAGCTAGATGATGCGGGACTTCTTCCAGCCAGGAATTGAGAGAGGCTCTTGCTACAGCTTCTAATGCATATTGTGGGAAACCCAAAGTGTGCAGTGAAATCAAAGCAAGGAATTTGAGTATAGAAGAGAAGCCCATACAACTCTGCAATGTCTTTAAATGTAGCCCTGCTCTAGAGATCTTTACTGTGTGGCCCTGGTTGGATCCATATAGCTTCTGTAAGAAGAAAATCCCAGGCTGTGTCATGTGCCTACTGCACATGTGCCCAGTGGCCTCTTTTGTTGCTGTGGTTGGGGCTATGTTCCTATAGAAGGCTGGGGCCACCATAAGTACAAAGCAGCCATAAAAAGTAATGAGATAGCTGGGCGTTTCTGCAGTTGGCAGAACTTGCAATGACTCTGCGGGGCATGGCCTGTCTGGAGCAGGGCTGAAGGTAACTGGTTTACTATGTGGATTACGATCAAGGGGGCAAGGGTAAGCTTTCAAGGATAACTTCACTAAAAGAAAAGTAGTTGCTTTACTTTATCCACAGATGACACCTTCTTTGTTCAGGCATTTTCTAGGGTCAGTATGTATTTCATGGACTAAGATGCCAACTCAGAGATTACCTAGGCTTGGCCGTGTGTACTCTGTGTCTTGCCCATACTCCAAAAGCTCAAGCTGAAAGCAAATCTGTACTTGCTCATGCTTTCTTCCACACTAGGCTAATAGTCTTGTGCTGCCCCCACCACACTCTAGTTGATTGGCAAGCCTAAGGTCTAATTCACACCAGCCTCAGTGCGTTCTGGTCCGATTCTGGCCGGAACGCACTGGATCCCATTCCGGCCGGCTCACTTTGTTTTGGGACAGAAGGGGGCGTGGTGGTGCATTGAACTCAATGGAACCGCAGCCATGCCCTCCGGCCGCGTGCATCCTGCATGCACTATTTATTTTTTCTGACCACACCGGACCTGGCTGCTGTGAACAAGATCAGGCTTTATATTCTGTGTCCTGTAGTAATGTAGGGACCAGCTGGAGAAGCCTTAGAGCACATCAGGGGGCACCAGTGTCCGAAACTCCCGGAAGTGTTAAATGTAGAAGATACTCCTCTCTTTAACCTAGCAGGGTGTAGCAGGACAGGAGAGTCTTCTTTGCTTCGCAGGGAGGACTTTATTTCATCTTTTCAATAGCGGCCAAGTATAAATCATCATACTGCAGTAATTTTCCTGTTCTGAGCTAGTTTCTCTTTTTACAAAACCCTGATCTACAGTGATATAAATTGCCCACTTTTATCATTGGCGAATTGTAATCTGGTGTGGTTAATGTGAACAGCTGGATGCTTCTAAGATAAGAGTTTTAATTCCTGCAATTCTAGATGGTGCTGGTTGCCTAAATGCTGTCTTTTCACTCAGCTCTTGTGTTGATGATTGCGTGTAGGTGGCGTTTTCCCTATAAACATGCATTTTCTTTTAGACGTGTTATTGTGTGCAGGTGACTCAGTGGTGATATTGTTCCAGAGAGGTGACCTTGATCGCACACATTATGAATCTTGCATCAGAAACACTGGGAAGACCTCAATTGATCTCTCTGTGTTCTTGAAGTTTGAATGGAATGTATAATGGTTTTGTATCTTTTCTTTATTTATAATGGTCAGGGCCAAACAATACATTCAAAAAAATCAAATAAGAAAATTTGAAATATTGAATGTGATTATTTCGTATTTTCATATGTAGGCAGTAGAAGAAGCTTTCTTTTTTTTTTCACCGTTTCCTATCTATCCTTTGTTGAAATATGTTGGACTAAACTTGTTTCTAGAACCCAGTAACTCAAGCTGTAAGCAAACCAGTGTGTTGTCCATACTTTCTGCCCACCCTCCAGGTCAACTGTCTTCTGCTATCCCCACTCCAGTTGTGTTAGGGTGACACCCCCTGGCAGGTGACACGGGCTTCCCTGAGGGGCGGAGTCTATGTACCAGTCGGTGTTCACCAGAGCTCCTGATGGTGGAGATGCTTGCTTCTGGTACCAGGTCACAATTCCCAGGGTTGCCCTGCCAAGGAATGGACGAGGACAGGAGGGCTCCAATGAGGAGACATTAGTCCGTTGCAGGCAGAGTTCAAGGCGGGCAGCTAGCAGAGCGTGGTCAGATGGTCCCAGGTCAGCAATGGTTAATCAGAGGATAAGCGCAGGGGACAAGGACAAAGTCGGGTCCAGGCAGAAGATCAGGGCAGGCAGCAAGTGAAGAAGGGTCAGACGGTCCGGGTCAGCAACGACAAAACAGCAGAAGTATAAGCTCTTAGACAAACAGGAAGCTGGCAAAAAGACATAGCACAAGCTCCTTGCAGAACTAGTGCTTAAATACCCTTCTGAATCAGAGACGACACGCCCAGCATCAGGGTACACTGGAAGTCCTGGTCTGGAATCTTTTACTATTACTAGCCATACTGGCCTGGACCATGTGAGATCCATTAGTAGCGGATCTTCTGGAAATCCTGGCTGGGATTCTCAGAGGAGAACGATAAACCATGCCAGGTAATCTGAGCTTACCATAACAAGTTGACTGGCTAGCCTTAGTATCACTCTAACATGAATGGATTGATCAGCTACACACGACACATAAGGCTGCAGGAATAAATGCTGAAAGAGGCAATCTGCCCAAAAGTGTCAGTAAACCTGGAGCTGATGAGAAGAAAGGCAGCACACACTATCTCCCTACTCTGCTGGGTCTGCAAGAATACAGTACGCTATTCCACCCACAAAAACGCACAAACTGCAATAGCAAAAAATGAGAACTCCGGTAGATGTTACCGGTAGGCAGTCTGGTATCTTAGTATATATAGAAACAGGGGCGTAACTAGGAATCACAGGGCCCCATAGCAAAATGTTGTATGGGGCCCCGTGATTTCTAGTTACGTCCCTTGCAGAGCCCACTTGAGATCCCACGCAGCCCACCTGAGGGTGACCCTGCAGAGCAGCTCGGCTTCCTCCACCGCCGCTGCTGGCTCTCATTGACTCAGCAGCGGCTCCGGAGAGGAACGCGTTGCTGCGCAGATTACGGTCAGCGATCTGAACAGCGGCGCATTCTTCAGAGCCGCCAGTGAAAGCCACCAGCAGAGGATGCCATAGCGACCCAGGCGGTCCGCTCGGCATCTGGCCAGGCCCCCCCTGTGCTCCACTGTGCCCCGGGCCCCATAGCGGCCGCCTGGGTCGCTATGGCGATTGTTACGCCTCTGTATAGAAATTATTTACTGACAGTCTTATGATGTGTGGGTGGCTGTGTGTTGCTTAAGGATACTTTGCTGCCCTGGCCCTTGGCCTGTGCTGGAAATGCAGAAATCCAGCCCTAGACCTAGAAGTAGGAGGTATTGCGGCTTCAATGACACAATAAGCCTATAGTCTGCAGGTGAACACAGCCATCTATGTATTCTGCTGTATGATACAATAACCTTATTATAAACCACGATACATTTAAAAAAAAAAAAGATTTTCTTTCCCTGTGCAGATTAGTACATGATAAATAACTTGCTTGATTGATGGATTTTATTGGTGATTTTTGTGGTTTTCACTCAACTTTATCTCAATAAAATCTATACTAAATGGCCAAATGTACATGGACAACCCCTCTAAATATTGAGTTCCTGTCTTCCAGTGAAGGGTACTGTTGATGCTACATCATACAAAGACATTTTAGACAATTGCTGGCTTCTGACTTTGTAGTACCATTTTGGTGAAGGCTTTTTTCCGTTCCACCATTACCGTGCCCCTGTACACCAAGCCAGCTCCATAAGGACATGGTTTGATAGGTTTGGTGTGGAGGAACTAGAGTGGCTTCCATAGAGCCCTTACCTCAGCCCTACTGAACACCTTTGGGATTAATTAGAATGACCACTGCAAGCTAGGTCCTCTCGTCCAACAACAGTACCTGACCTCAGTCTGTTGACTGAATGGGCACAAATTGCCACAGATGAACTCCAAAATCTTGTGGAAAGCCTTTCCAGTAGAGTACAGCCTGTAAAAGCTACTAAGGGGAAGCGGGCAGTTTTATGTTAATGCTTTAATGCCATTGGTTTTGGAATGAGATGTCCAATAGGTGTGATGGCAGGAGTTCATATACCTTTTGGCCACATAGCGTCGTTTTTATGGGAACCTGAGGTGGTGTGCCAATTGACGTTGCTCTGCAGCTACTTCCTGTAGTAAGATGCGTATAATAGGCTTTATACCCAGGAGTATCCCATACATTTCTAATGCTGGATGAACTGTCTGTTATTAAATTAAGGTTCTGTACTTTTGTTTTTTTTACACCTTGCTATATTTTGTACATCTTTTTGCTGCGACTCCTAGTACAGCAATTCCAACACCAGATGGCAGTTTTGCTCTTCATAATGTTTTTTCTATCGTTGACTTCTTCCCTGCTGAAAGCACTTCACACCTACGCATCGGGGCTTCAGCTCCAGAAATTCTTTAGGGCTGACTTATGAAATGGGTAATTTTCATTTCTTGGTGAACATTCAATCAGGTGCAGTGGAAATGAAACAAAAAAAATAAAAATTAAATAGATACTGGATCAGTTTAGGAAGAGGAAGCAATCCCTTTAATAAATCACCCTCTTATGCTATACTGATTATGATGTAGTCCTAATGATAATCACTCTTCATACATCTGAGATGATGAAGCAGTTGTAATGGGTTTTGCTGTAAACAATGCAGTTTTGATGATCTTTTATTTTATCATTTTAAGTTACTCTATAAAATACTGACAGATTGCGAAAGCTCAAATTAACAATCCTTTCACAATTTGCAGTGCACTTTTCCAGGGTAAATAGGATGCACTCCCAAGCCTAACATCCATGTTACAGAAGGTGGCTGACACTGTTAACTAGTTAGCACCTGTAGCATGGTTGTGTAACAATAAGCATCCGTGTCCTAGCTACAAGGTATAACCATCCAAACAGGACGCAAATCCAGTTACTATGTGATGCACAAGCTTTATAAATTGCAAAAATTCTAAAACAAAAACTTCCTTTACCTCTTTCGAGTGAGCCAAATCCTCCTTCACTTGTGTCTCACATGCTCACCCTCCCAGGCACTGCAGTTAACAAAGAGAGGGTTTCAGCAAAGAGGCAGTTCTGTCAATCCAGAAAGTAGTGGGCGGGGCTAGGTGAAGCCAGCTGCTGATGAACAAGCTACAGGCTTGTGAATCAGCATTGACAATGTTGATATCCGAGCCCTGTGCTACATCTTCTCATCCCTCTGTAGGGCAAGCTGACCCAACCTAAATGAGGGTGAAAATGCTGCTCTGAATTCAGGAGCAGTGCAGCAGTGTTGTCATCTCACCACAGGAAGCTGCATGAGGTGAACCTCACTGGCATGCTCATTAGGTGTTTGTGAGATTACAGGGGGGCTGAGGAAAAATGTAAGTGCAGATGCACATGCAATGAAGTGCTGCAGCACATCGGGCCAGGAAGTGATTTAAAAGAGTTGGTAAGGGTTAGAACTTCTGACAATGTTTATATTGCTGTCTGTGCCTTCCTTGCTCTATCCAAACCCATATAAAAATGATTGGAAATGGGCTTTAACCCTAATGAATAGGGTTGCACAGATACCAAGTACAGTACTCGGTACAAGTACGAGTACAAGTACCGATACTTTTGAGCTCCAAGACTAGACTAGAGAAAAATTAAAAAATTAGGAGGCAGCTGTCACTTGTAAGGAGCACACAGAGCTCCTGGGATTTGTACATCTCTGTTTTAATGTACGATTTTGTTTTTATAAATATAAATAAAGGGATGCACAGATACCAGTTTTGCGAGTACGAGTACTGGTACTTGCCGAGTACTTACAGGTACGAGTACTGATGTATTTTTGTTTATTGTCATGTGACAGTTTTTCTAGAACAATACAGACTAATGATTTCAGGATAGTGATGGAGTGCCAGAGCCAGGTCCCAGCTGCAAACGCTGCAACCCTGGTAGTTCTCATGAAAATGCCAAGTATCTGCACTGGTACTCAAAAGGTATCTGTGCATCTCTACTAATGAACCTAGTGCTTTTCTTTGATATCCATAGTGTCTCCCTCCATGATGGCTAAGTCGTTCAATCTCCTTCTTGCTCCAGTCTTGGAAAGACATACAAAACCCAAACTATTAGTCTCACCCGTGATTCTAATATGAGCAATCAGTCTTGGGGCTCCTACTCTAGTTTTGCCTAGTTACCCAGTGATTGCTCCTCCTGTTGCTGAGGAAAAGGGAGCCTTGGCATACAGTGAGGGAGGATCCATCCTCAGACTATGACTATGCACCTGACCCTGACCAATCCCTGAGTAGGATGACTCAGAGGTATGGCTGAGGGCAGGTAATAAAAGGTCTGGGGACACTGGGTAGAGGTCTCTTCTTCCCCTCCTAGGGCCTCTCCCTAGGAGGCTTATGTGATTCAAGTGACTGGCCTGAGTCTCAGCACATGGCAGGTGCTGAGGGGCCTAGAGGCCAGGGACACAATAGGTACTTTGCTTGGGCCCCATACACATGGCAGGTGTTGGGTGCCTTGTTCTAAGAGGATACTACTACTAAACTGGAGTGCTCCTTGGCAAGTGGCAGATGCTGAGGGCACAGAGATTCCGGATACTTCTGAGATGGACCTGATGGAAGCTGGGCCGGAGGTGGAGTCTTCTTGTTGAGGGGTACTGCAGATGAGCTGGTGAGAGCGTCCGTCTGGGACCCACAAGAGAGATCCCTTACCCTATTCCAAGTGTCTGTTCTAGAAGAAGCCAGAGGTCCTTACCTGAGTCCAGAGATAGCTACCCTTCTTCATATAAGTTACTGGACCATCCTGGCTGTTCGCAGTATTGGTAAAGAAACCTTTGATCCCTCTGAACGGATCTTGTTGCTATGGGCCTTAGCAGTTGCTAGGAGAGGAAGCAGTCCTCTGAAGAGTTCACCAGGGCATCCTACAGATCCTAAAACCTCTCTCCTGTTAATCCCTGCAAATAAATCTACAAAAAGACCCTAAGTCTGGAGTCCATTTTGTCCGTGAGTGTCGGTGTGCTGTTGCTGATCAAGGAGGGCCGGTGGCTGGAGCAAACGTGTAGGAGAACCTCAATTCATATCGAGCGGCTCCTTCAGGGGTGAGCGCTACACAATCTATGGTCACTATCTCACATGCATACATTGGGGCAGATTTAGATAGGAGCCAATTAACCTACCAGCATGTATTTGGAGTGTGGGAAGAAACCAGAGTACCCGGAGGAAACCCATGCAAGCACAGGAAGAACCTGCAATGCAAACACCTTGCAGATGGCATCCTGACTGGGATTTGAACTAGGGACCCCCAATGCTGCAACTGTGCTGCCCTACTGTATTTCCAAATCTCTATATGCGTTATAAAAAAGATTTTGGCTGGAATTTAGTTGTAGACACCATCTTAGGTGGCACTAAGCAGCAGGAATTTCCTGGTCACATCAACTATTTTTTTAGGTGGGATATTTTCTTGTCCTCAGGCGCCTTTCTCAGACACCTGCAGAATGTGAAATACTTCCATTCACACACCAGAGGTCTCACAGTGCTAAATGCCCAATTTAGGTCTCTGGAGAGAGGCTGGTGTAACTTGTGACCAATTAGATGCGGGTCTTTGAACTTAATGCAAATTGTAGCAGCTTCACGGCTTTGTCAGCTATAATCCATTCTCCCCTCTCGTGTCTAGTTAGACGTGGCTGTGTGACAAAGGATTCATCTGGCTATTCCAAATTAAAGGAAACCTGCACTCAGAGAAGGCTGAGAGGGCTTCTGCTACTGACCTAATTCTGAAAATGCTACTTGCCGGGTTGTCTCTATCTTCAGCATGTGCTAAGTCACTGTCCTTGGACAGGACAGCATTTTGATTCAGAATTCCTGATATGCATATTATTTCTGAGTCAATGATGGCAGCCTCTGTATTTCTCACTGTACAGGTACATTTTTAATCATGTGCCTTTTGTTTCTTAAATGTGGAATTACACTCCAAGCTCTGTAAAATCCATAATATTCCTAGACAAGATCATTTTTTATTTCCCACCATTCCATAGTGACAGATCATAGATAAGGGAGCTCTAGTCAGTATAGTAAGCTTATATTAGACAGGGTGCACTTATCAGGGACAGGGATGACATCTAAGATCTACAAACACAGGGCCGTAGCTAGGGCGAGGCAACTGAGTTACTCACCTCAGGGGAGGTGAGGGGCGCAGCCAGGGCTCAGCGCGGCAGGGAGAAGTAGGGCGGCAGAGCCTGCAGCTTCTCCTCTGGATCCCCGCTGCTCTCCCCTGCCTGGATGGGTAGAGGCAGTGGGAATCTGAGGAGAAGTGAAGCACAGAAGCCGGTGGGGGGGGGCGGAGGAGGTAGCTGTCACTTTTGGATGGCCGAGCGGTGAGGAGAGAGAGAGAGCCGATCGGCCATTATCTGACAGCCAGCGGCTCTCTCTCCTCACCGCACGGCCATCCTGGTTTCAGCGCTTCACTTCTCCTCAAATCTCCGCTGCCGCCGCTACAGGCAGGGGGGCGCAGCGGGCATACGAGAATAAGCTGCAGGCTGTGCCGCCCATCTGTGCGTGGCTGAGCGGCTCAGGATGGAGAGCGGAGGATCTATCAATATCTGTGATATTTACCGATCCTCTTTGTGCAGAACAAACACTGGAGTGATCAGCTGGTCACTCCAGTGTTTGTAAATAACTGGGGACACATAGTACTATGTGTCCCCAGTTATAAATGAACAGGACGTGCTTTAGGATCTTATCCACATGTTTTGGAGGTGCCCAAAGTTGGTTCGCTTCTGGCAAGAAGTGTTTGACATTATTAACTTATGTGCTTTCCATCTACATTGCTCTCCTGAACCCAAAATGGGCCTCCTAGGTATATTAGACCTCCCCCTTGAAGACATCCACCTGGAAACAGCAGTAACTAGGATAATACACTGAGTGGCCAGTTTATTATGACCACCTGACGTTTGTAGGCAAATTAGCTATAATTTTGCGCTGAAGTTGCTAGAGGGCCAGACCATTATAAATAGGGAAGCAGGTTGTTTACCACGACAGAAGAAGTGATTTGTTTCTGAAGATACGGGGAAACAACGCGATTTAACAGCCTTTGAACGTGGGATGATTGTTGGCGCGAGCCATGGTGCGAGTATCAGCAAAACAGCAGAATTTGTTAAATGTTCAAGAGCGGCTGTTGTTAAAGTGTTTAAAGACTGGACTGTCAGCCGAAAATCTGGGTCTGAACGTGGGAATTGTGGCCGTCAGCGACTAGTCAATGTTAGGGCAGAACGGAGAGGGGCAAGACTGGTACAAGACAACAGAAGGGCAACAGTGCAGTGTCAGATTCCTCGCATCACCTTTCAACATCTCGTGGAGTCACGAGGCGGCCCAACGAAGTACTGATGGGGTGGTCATAATAATCTGGCCACTCAGTGTATACTTGACCAGGAAAACAATAGCGCAACAGTAGGCAATCTATGCATTTGAGAAGATCTGGAATATCGTGACCCTGTCCTGATACCGGCTGCTTTAGTATATGAATAAGCTACTTGAAGAATGTCATTTTTTGGGGTAGACTGCCAATATCTGTTTTCTGATGTTGAATATCCATTAAAACACTGTGCATGAGTACACAAGCCATTGTTCCTTCATAATCAAATACTTTTATTGAATTACTCTGAGTCACATCTGTAATCCCTTAATTGTGTTCAACTATTGTATACTGTCATGCTTCAATCCATGGTTCGCATGGAATTCTTTTCTTTTGTATGACATATCTGTACAAAGCGCTTGTGTCTCGTCATGTAATGTAAATCACTTTGCTTTGTTTTGTTCTATAATTGTTGTTTTTCTTTCTTTTCTGTAAAATAATTGTGAAAAAAAACAAAGTATTCTGTTAAGCATTATTTACATATAAAATGCGTATAACTTAACGATGACAGACAAGGGAACCCCGCAGATCAGGGGGCAGGTAGACATGCAAAGACCTGTAAGCTTGTTTGTGACCCCCTTTGTTGTTTGCAAAGGATTATTGTGCTATTCTCTGCTTAACCACTTGCTGTGCGGAGTAATTTCTTCCTATTTGCACACACATGATAAAATCTGATTTATATTTTGGCTAGAAAACAGCTTCAAACCCCCAAAACATTATATATTTTCTGAAAGCAGATGCCCTGTAGAATTAAAAAAATGCTAGTTGCAATTTTTTATGTCGCACGTTATTTGCGCAAATGTTTATCAAACTCGTATTTTTAGGATAAGATGCGCCAAAATGAAATTTCGTGCACAGAAACAGAATATAATACCCAATTTTACAGTAAAATGTAAAAGACGGGGTCACGTCGGTTAGATTGATACCAAACATGACAAGCCTTAAAATTGCATGCGCCTGTGAAACAGCAAAAAAACTACAATACCCCAAATTTCCCAGAGAGGATGATTTAAAAGCTTTTACTGCTCATCAGTTTAGTGTTCACATTGATTGATGGCACTAGAATTATTGTTCTCACTCTGACGTTTGCAGGGATATGCAACATGTGTGGCACAATTTCTGTTGATGGCAATCACTACATTTCTAGTAGCCACCTCACAAACCTGTTGTCTGTCACAAGTACTGGTGTGCTGAGAGAGAAGGTTGCTGGTTGCCCCTAAAGAGCCAGAGTCTGCAAGGACACATGGCATTAGGGCACCGCGCATTCTGGTGCGGGCGTAGGAACTGTGGTTGGGAGGTGCGTTTGGGGTAACATTTAAATGAATGGCAATGCAACACGCCTCCCACAGCAGAATTCACGCTAGGTACGATTGTTTGGTACAGTGCGTTAATTGCCCAGTACCATGCTATTAATGCACTGTACTAGTGGGAGCGGGCCCTCAAAAACACTGACATACATACACAACCACAGACACACATACACACTCCAAATTTTTGTAAAATGTTTTTAACCTCTTGCCGTCCGCCCGTAGTAAAAAAAATTAAAGTACCGCAGCGCTGAATACTGAAAAATGGCCTGGATGGGAAGGGGGTTTAACACCGCGGATGTCAACTGGTTAATGTCCACCCAGTCTCCCTACGGTATGAGAACTGGAGTGGATCCTTACCCTACGGTCGAGTTTGGGCTGCTGTGCTGTGACGGAGCTCCATCCATATGTGCATTGCTTGTACAGCTCTCTTGCAGACCCTGTAGAGGTTCCGGGAGCCAGAATGTGATGTCAGTCCAGGCACTACTACAGGACACGCGAGGGAGCTGTAAGCAATGCACGTATGAGTAGAGCTCCCTCGCAGCCATACCCCTAGCCCATACCACCACCTTTTGAATGCCTGCTTGGCAGAAGAACTGACAGTGCTGCGCTAGGGGTAGGCATAGGAGCCTCTAAAAGCTAAAAAAGTGGAAGACATGCGGCGACCCACTGAACATGGGGTCGCGACCCACTTTTGGGTCACGACCCACCAGTTGAGAACCAAGGCTCTAAATAATGATTGTATTTATGTGAAGCGTGTTGCCAATGAGCAGATATTAGACTTTGTTGAGGTACTAAGTAAAGCCGGCATCTCAGCCATCAGTTTGTGAGGGTGTTGAAGACCTGGCCTGCATGTCACTTGGCCTTCCATTCCAAGGACAAAAGAACAAATGTTTGTGATAGGTTTTTAATCTGTATCTAATGATTTTGGGAACTGCTCATTTTAAAAACTCCTCCTGCTTTTCTGTTAGACGCAATGTTTTCCTTAGAGCTGTCAGTGATGTGCTTGGCGATGTGTCTCTCCTGTCAGCCTTTCTCTTGGCAGTGTCAGCTCAGATACTTCTACATATCTCTGAATCTTCATTGTGATCAGCAGCTTTGTGCGAAAAGTGCAGTCTGGGCAGGATCGTGCAGACGCGGTGTTGCCTTTCTGCGGACTGGCACCGACTAATGTGCACCGTCAGTGGTCAAGCTTTCCTTTGTGTGCAGCACAGGGTCTGATAGATGTTGAAATGTCACAGCTGTTCCTGGGCTGTGATAATGGTGGTGGCAGTAAAATGAGGCATCCGAAGCTGTCAAACAATACACAGACCGCTAGCGCAATTAAAGTTTAGAGGGATATGGCAGATCGTCTCTTGTTTAATCACATTTTTTTTTTAGACGGGTTTCGTAGACAAAGCCTTTAGTTCACTGCATGTGCAGTATAGGTGTTCTTTTCACAACTTCTACCAAGTCATTTTATTGCTATGCTGTAAATAACTCGTACAATGTCATATTCTATTCTTGTGCTTTATTCACAAAACACACATGTGAATGAGTCCATAACGAGACATCCCCGAGCGGCTTGGCCAGTTCACATTTTTGAAAGCCCATACAGCTGCATATAAGCTCTACTGTCCGTGAGCTTATACGCAGCTGTATGGGCTTTCAAAAATGTGACCTGGCCTATTTTGTATGAAGTTGTGTTAATGGTTTGTAAGATGGTCCTTTCATTGTATGTGCACCTTTTGAAATAAACTTGGTTTTCTTCATGTCCTGACTAGGGATGTTCAGATACCAAGTACCGTACTTGGTACAAGTACATGTACAGATACTTTTCCAGCTCCAAGATTAGAGAAAAATGCAAAAGTTAGAAGGCAGCTGTTATTTTTAACCACCTCCGGAGCCGGCCGTAGTAAAAAAACGGCTGGCCCGGAGCTCTCTAGATCTGAGCAGGCGTCTCTAGACGTCCGCTCAGACACGCCCCCTCGCGCGCGCCGGCGGCTGTAGAGCCGGCGGATCGCTTGTATTTTGCAACGATCGGTGCGCCCCCCCGCCATTGTCCCGCTGATCCCGGGCTCCGCTGTGCCCGGTGCGTGCCCGGGATCAGCATGGTGCCTGTGTCACAGGAGATCAGAGGGAGATCGTTACACGAGCTCCCTCTGGCCCCCTTTCCTCTGCAAGAATGCGGAAGTGTTGTATAATACATCACTTCCGCATTCTTGTGTCACTCTCCAGCTTCAGAAGCTGCAAAGCAGCTGATGGAGCAGATCTGTGCTTCATCAGCTTCTTTTGGGGGGTCCTAGGTGACATTAGGGGTCTTGGAGATCCCTGATGTGTCCATAAAGAGGACCTGTCACATATTTTGCTATCACATAGGGGGGTTTTATTAGCCCCCCTATGTGATAGCAATAAAGTTTAGTGAAAAAAAAAGGAAAAAAAAATTAAAGTCCCCCCCCAAAAAATTTTTTTAAGTTACACATGCAAAAGAATTTAAAAAAATAAATAAATTTAAAAGTCCCCACCCATACATACACGCATGCAAACATGCGTCGGGGGCGCATACGTGCAAAAAAGACGATTGCGCCCATTACGCCTGCACATGTTACATATCGCCGCGAACGTCTGAGTGAGAGCAATAATTTTAGGGCCATCAATCACTGATAACACTAAACTGATGAGCGGTAAACGCTTTTAAAGCGTCGCCTATGGCCAATTTTGGGTATGGTAGTTTTCTATGATGTCGCAGGTGCGTGCAATTTTAAAGCGTGACATGTTTGGTGTCTATTTACCCGATGTGACCCGATCTTTTATATTTTACCAAAAAACTGGGTAATAATAAGTGTTTCCTAACATAATGTAAAAAAAAACTATTTTTTTCAAAAATTTTCAGTAATTTTTCCTAATTATAGTAAAAACTAAAACCCGTAGTGGTGATTAAATACCACCAAAATAAAGCTCTATCTGTCCCCAAAAAATGGTATACAATTCATTTCAGTACAGCGTTGCATGACGGAATAAACGTCAGTCAAAGTATCTCAGAGCTGAATACTGAAAAATGGCCTGGCCAGGAAGGGGGTCTAAACACCTGGTCTTGAAGTGGTTAAGGAGCATACGGAGCTCCTGGGATTTGTACATCTCTGTTTTAAAGGAGAACTATGAGGTGATTTTCACTCAGCCTCATAGTTCTAGCCGACCTGTGACAATGAAACTGTCGCACGTCGACTCAATAGATCGGGAAGTGAGCGAACACATACCGTCGTTCCCTCACTTCTCGATCCTGTCCCTGCAGATAGACCGTAACTTTCACTCAAGGCTCCCTGCAGGGATTCCCCCCCTCCCCGCTCCGATCCCCCCCTCCCCGCTCCGATCCTCCAGCGCTGACTGGCGGAACGGACGGGGGAGGGGGCGGGCACAGCTGGCTCTGCCTCTAGATAGGCAGAGCCAGCTGTCAATCACGCAGCTGGGTGGATCTCGACCGTAATGTCGGCTGCGGTGGTCTCAGTATACCGCAAGCTGTAGCTAGCGATATACTGAGCTTAGGGTAACGGGAGGACGATAGTTTATGTCCTCCCGTGACCCTTAGGAGAACTATGGGGAAAAGCACTGACCCCATAGTTCTCCTTTTAAAGTATGATTTTTTTTTTTTTAATAAATATATATTAGGGATGCACCGATACCATTTTCTCAAGTACAAGTACTGATACATTTTTGTTTATTGATATGTGAATGTTTTTCTAAAACAATACAGACTAATGATTTCAGGACAATGGTGGGGCGCCAGAGCCAGGTCCCAGCTGCAACTGGTGCAACCCTGGTAGTTCTCGTGAAAATTCCAAGTATCAGCACTGGTATCTGAACATCCCTAGTTCTAACATTTCAGCTTGGCAAGGCAGTGGAGTTGGAGGAGGTGGGAAGGAGTGGATGTGTGCTGTGTTTCTGAGCAGCAGCAGCTTTTTAATGCATATAGTAACAGCTTGCTGTTGTTGATATACAAACAGTGATAGAACGGCTGAATACCTATCCAAGAGCAAATACTGCTCTTAGCTCCTCCAGTGCTTATATGACCAAAAACCGAAGTCTTTGGCCATGTGATCTCTACTGCAAAGGGAAATGCAACCAATCTTCTGTCCCTCTTATCCTCCTTTGTGCAAAAGAGCTCACATGACCAGATGCCTGATTAATGAGAATCCAGATGTTTGGTTAAAGGAGAACTATGAGGTGAGGGATTTTCACTCAACCTCATAGTTTGAGCTGACGTTTGACAATGAAACTGTCACACGTCGGCTCAATAGATGGGGAAGTGAGCGAACACATACCGTCACGGCTCCCTGCAGGGATTCCCCCCCTCCCCGCTCTGATTCTCCAGCGCTGACTGGAGGAACGGACGGGGAGGGGGCGGGTACTGCTGGCTATGCCTCTAGATAGGCAGAGCCAGCTGTCAATCACGCAGCTGGATGGATCTCGACAATAATGTCGGGATCCGTTCCGTCGGTCTCAGTATACCGCGAGGTGTAGCTCGTGATATACTGAGCTTAGGGTCACGGGAGGACGCTAGTATATGTCCTTCCCTGACCCTTAGTAGAACTATGGGGAAAAACACTTACCCCATAGCTCTCCTTTAAGTAAGCATCACTGGAAGGAATTTGATTCAGCATTTACTCCTAGACAGGTATTTCACCAGAATATTTACCCATCCCAGCAAGGCTTTTTATAGACCTAAATATTTGAGTATAGGTCTGCTTTACATTGAAGTGATCACTTACCCCGAGCAGTGCAGCTTCCATTTTGCTGCAGGGCAAACGCCTGTGGCTTATTTGTATTTCCTTTAATAGTCCCTTTAGGGATTGCCAGCCTCATCCTTTTTTATCACACTAGCTCAAGTTTAAATATAAAACAAGTAATCTAATAAGGAATTAAATTAAGAGACTTCGCACAGCTGTATAGTCTAAATACAATTTGCCCAAGCATATGTGCGCCTGTAATTGTGCTAACACTGAAGCTTTTTTCCTTCTCAGAAATGCTGGGCTGTCAGCATTGTTTGTATTGCTTATCCACATATGGTACTTACTTTTAGCAAACCACATTGTAGCTAGTCTTAAAGCTGAACACCAGGCAAATAGCTAACACATACTGTATACAGGTATGCAAGTTATTTACCTGCCAAATGGTTTGTGATTTTCTTCAGCCAGTCTTGTAATTCAGACACCCTAACAGGTACCTTAATGCATGCACACGTTAAGTTAAAATGTATCAACAGCACTGTGTGGGAGTCGGACACCCATCAGACATTGTCTTTCACAGATATGTGCCATCTCTACCCCACTGTAGGGTTCAGGCCCAACTTTCATAGTGGGAGCCGGAATTAGGGATTACATTAACTCCCCCTCAATTGAACAGATATATTATTTTGCTCATATATCCTCTATTGCAAATAAGTTCCAAGAACTGGAATACAAAATAGTTTCCATGTGGTACAGGACTCTGCATGTGTTGAGCAAGATATACCCCCACGTTCTCCCTCCTTGTTGGATATATGCTGATGCCTTGGGCACGATGTTGTACATCTTTGGTCCTGCTCGAAATGATAACCATTCTGGGACATGGTCCATGCCGTAATACAACTATCTATGGTGGACTTCTGCAATAAGCCGGCTTCCTGTTTAATCCTGACTGAGGTTTCTATCCCTGAGTATAAGAAATACCTGACTGTCCGTCTTTTCAATGGTGCTGTGCATTCCTATACTTTGGAAGCAACTCTACTCTCCGAGTCCACTAATGTTGTATCCCAAGCTTAATGAAATTCTGCAAATGAAAGACTTATCCTCAACTCTTAAGAACACTGAGGAACAATTCAGGTCCACTTAGAGACGCTGGCTCTTTTTCCAAACTACTGATGCTTATTTATGCAAAATGGCGGCACCTTCCCTGACTTGATCTGCTGGTTCTGGTGACTTCAATTGCAACAATACCTGGTTCCACCTTCTGGATTGTGTCTGCTTTACTCGGGGAGTATTTTCACCCTTCCCTTCCCCCTTCCTCTATGCAGTTCCCTCCCCCTTGTACCCCGATTAAAATCTCTCCTGCATTCCCACATAATCTGTCCCATAAGATTCTCATCTTATCACCTATCCTGGCTCATGACATGTGTCACAAGACAATTTCCATTTTCTCCATATAAGATCCGAATGGGATGTACTTGTGAATGCATAGATATGAGTATGTAGGCCAGATGTAGATATCTAATTCATTAATCTAGCCTATTGGGATGTGCTTGGATGATTCTTTTTGAGTTGATGTAGCAACTGTGCCTTCTCATAATCTCATTGCTCTAACTTTTGACTGTCATGTTAACATACTTGACTGATTCTGTGCATCACGCTGTCAGAAAAGAATCTAAGATGACAAGAATGTATCAACAGCCAAAACCTGTTCTTTATGTTTTAGCTCGAATAGAGAAGGGATACCATCTCTGCCAGGAATGTATAGGTGTTTGCAGCTCCCTGGGGAGATACTGCTCAATATTTTTACCAGAACAGGACGTCAGGGTGAATCTCCAACAGGGACTAAAACAGAAATAAAACATCCTTCTCATAGATTTACCTTGAATGCTGCTGTACAAGGGGTCACAGGAAGCTAAAGTATAGACATAATTCATGTGCTTTCATTAGCTGTCTTAAAAAAACCCACTTGATGATTTTTTTAAGGAATATATAGATGAAAAATAAAAAAAATTAGATCTCCCTAAAAACTAAAAAATTCATAAATGTACACACAATTAATGAAAAATGTGCATTTATGAATTTTTTGTTTTTAAGTCTACAAGGCATTGTAATCGCAATCAGTGGATGAGGGGTGCAATGCACAGGCTCCTGCAGACTCTTCCCCCAAGTCCATACAAAGTTACGGACCCTCGGTTATGGGACTGGAGGAGGTTATCAATGTACTACAAGTGAAGTGGCGTCCCTGCACTTGTACTTCTTTGAGATCTGTGCGTCCCTCTGCTGTGGTGGTAGATGACACTTATAGTCTTTTATAGATCCTGTGAAAATAGATTTAATAAAATGATGTGGCGGTGCAGGTGGAGACACACAAATTCCAAACTAAACAGGATCCTTCAGAGAGAAAAAAAACACTATTTTGGTAACGGGGGGCGGGGGAGTAGTTTGCAGGTGAGGGGCTGGAGAATGAGACTATGCTTCCTGTTGTATCCTTAATATGGGTGTAACATTAAACGTGGTCCAGAAAGTGAACTTAGCCTTTAAAATGAGGTACTATTAAAACGATCAAATCTAACCACCAAGCTTTAAAAGAGAACTATGGGGTAAGTGTTTTTCCCCATAGTTCTCTTTAGGGTCACGTGAGTACATATACTAACCTCCTCCGGTGACCCAAACCTCAGTATATTGTGGGATATTGCCCGCGATGTACTGAGAGCACCGCAGCCGGGACGGATCCCGACAATACTGTTGAGATCCACCTGGCTGCGTGAGTGACAGCGGGCTCTGCCTATCTAGAGCTGCCCTCTTCCCCATCCGTTCGTCCACTCAGCACTGGAGGATCGGAGAAGGGAGGTAGGAATCTCTGCAGTGAGCAGTGACTGACAGTCACCACTCTCTGCAGGGAGACGATCGAGAAGTGAGCGGGTCGGTGCATATTTCTGCTCACTTCCCGATCTATAGTGCCGACCTGTGACAGCTTCTTTGTCACAGGTCGGCTCTAACTATGAGGATGAGTGGAAATCACTCGCCTCATAGTTCTCCTTTTAACCCGTAGTATTATTCAACCAAAAGGTGCTCGCTCGAACCGTTATATGTGTATTGCATCAAAACATCCAAAAAAGCAATGCTCCCACACTGTATTGTAGGATATCTTCGGGTGCACCACAGCTCACTCGGGTATTTTAGAAAGTGTCCCTCTTGGTTTGGGAGACTATCAAACATGAACTATTCAGCTTATAAACAACTCATAATCAGTGAACAAAAACTCAGTTCCAGTATGTCCCCCAGTGACCCAGTTAATACCTCACTTGGTGCTGCATACGGCACAAAGAAAGTGGAGCCAGGTTTGCAATCTACACGCACAGGCTAAAAACACCTTTGTCATCCCTGTGAGAGTCATGTCACTCCTTACTGCCAAGCAGTGAAGTAAGAGAGATGAAGAAGAGGACAGATGCTGACTTTTGGCAAAAGTCAAAGTGTCAGGCCGGGTAACTGGGCCGGGAGTGGAACCCCTTGGCAGGCACGAAACAAGTCCAAGATCGCAGTAACAAAAGGGTAATCCAATAGAGTAATCAAGTCCAGGTCCGGGTCGTGGCAGGCAACAAGATTCATAGGCAAAGGGTCAGGCGAAAGGGTCGGTAGCCGGGAAGTCAGTTCAACAGATAGGTTCACAAGAGGGAGCTGGGTGTTCACCATGAGGTAGAATAACTCAGCAATGAGTCAAGGCTTTGACCAGCTTTATATACACAGGGAACCCAGGACCAACCCCTGGCTGCCAGGGCAACCAGGAAGCTTCCCTAGTCAGGAGCCAATCGCAAGGCCGAGGGCAGTTGGTGAGTGCTGGAGTCCTCCCCCAGCCTGGAATGTGGGATGGCGCACTACGCGCGCACTCCCAGGCACGCGCGTGGCTTGCGTACCACGCACACACACTCATTGTGCATACACACCGGCAATCCCAGAGCCAGATGCCCTGCCAGGAGGAGCCCGTGCCCGATGCCCGCGCCGGCAAGCCTAGTGAGGAACGACCCCCCCTGGGTCCCTGACACAAAGTTTGCATATTAGTAGCAGTGCTGTTTTAGTCTTTATTTTGAGGTAATAGGAAGTGTGTATGAAACAGTTGGAGGGACAGGGTGGATTTTGAAGTGTGCTTTTATGTTTGGGGATAGGAAGGTTCATTTTAGAGGCAAAAATATAACTTGCCAATCCTGCTCTGCTGAACTACTTCAAGTTGATTAGAACTAGGATGCTACAGGTTGACCCTTAGAACACCGGAGGTGCCATTTCCATGACACAGTTGATGAACAATTTCGCCACAATCTGTGAGGAACCTCATAGAGGAAGAAAAGGAAAATAAAGCTCCCATGAGGGTAAAGAACAGTTAATGACAAAACTTTCTTATACAGGCCGATCATTGAAAAACATCTAACAACCTTAAACAAATTTGCCTGGCTAAGCTTAAAACATGAAAGTCATTTTTTACAATATAAAGTTGCCAAACTGAAATGATTGTTTATTAGACAGAATGACTTTAAATGTGGTAATCTAAAAAAAGCTCCTGGCTCATCTAACAAACTTTGTGTTTGGGCATCAAGTCACCAGATGGAACAACCTAATTGCTTTATTGGCTTTTGCTCTCTTTTATATCAGTCATAGTGATTTCAGTTAGTGGAGGACATTATGTTATATTTGTCAAGTTGTTGAGGCAGATATAACAGAAATAAGGCTTGTATAACAGAAGGTCTTAAGTGCTATGATGGTTTGAGCAAATGATAAGGCACCCAGGCCAGATGGTCCTGCCGTTGCAGCATATAAAAGGTAATGTTACCCCACAGCTACTTAAAATGTAAAAAGCAACCACCCAAACATGCTCTGTGCCCTCAACCTTGAACAGCATTAGCATAATTATCATCATAATCCTCCTCTTAAAGTGAACCTGTGCTTTGCCCTTTCAGGGAAAGGCTACAGGTTCACTTTTATGCCAGCCCTTCCTGCTACACGTCATTGCCCTCCATTTTACATTCCATTGCTACACATCTCTGTTTGGATGCCAGGAGCGAGGAGTCTTCTATAACCACTTCAGCTCTCTCCCCCCCAGTACACCTTCTATAGATCAGCACATTTTTTACATTTCTGCTATGGGCCTGTTTTATTGCAATACAACATTGTCATCACTTGATGACAAAGTAAAACATTGTAATACATATATAATTTCTGTTGGTGATATTGTCTTGCAAATGTAACAAAACTGATTTTTTTCTATTTTGATCAGTGCTTAAAAAAATAGTGCTACTGTAGGTAAGAAAACTCCAGTCCTAGGTCCAGACTTTAGCAGTGACCAGCACCTGATGATTGCACAGGCTTGCACAGCCCTTAGGCTGGGTTCACACCTGGGCGTTTTTCAGCGCTCAAGAAGTGAAATCCTATTAATCCCTATGGGCATGGTTGCCATCTGGGCGTATTTTAGCGCGATCTGTCGCGCTGGAAAAAAACGCCATACGCGTGAAAAAGTACTTGAGCTTCTTTTTCGCGTGTAGGGGCAGAGTTCAGCGCGTATCCATTGGTATTCTCGAGTGTGGCTCGGGGTTAATTTTCTGTATCAAAGCAGTAACCCCAAGCCACACTCGGGAATACAGCGTTGGTCTTACCTTGTCCGCGATCCCCGCTGTGTTCTCTGGCCGCTGCCGGCATCCGTCTTCTGGGTTCCGACCCTTGCGAGCATCTGCAAGCAAAAACGTGCGTCTCATTGGACAGAAAGACGTGCTTCAAACGCAAGGGCAAAAACACGCATAAAACGCGCCTATTAGGAACGCCCAGGTGTGAACCCAGACTTAAGGAAATTATGCAATTAGGGCAATTAGTTCCTGCTGGGAAAAAGGAACAGACCGTGTTCGGGGGGCAGGAGGACTCCCCCAGAATTTAAAGTGGAGTCAGCTGGTGTGTGTGCTGGAGGAACACAAAGACAGCCAGGGGAGGTTGGGAGAGAACTAGTGAGGCTAGGAGAGCCATGAGCCTGATGGGCCGCCAGTACAAGTGTGGGACAGCACTTCCAAGAGGTCCAGTGGGGCAGAAGTGCTAATTTTTTAAAGCGGAAGCCAGGAGGCTAAACTTGCGTTATGTTGCAAGTATTGCATGGAGCTTATGCTGAACAACCCCTGTGAGGGTATCCAAGGTGGATGTATGAACTTTTGCTTGAATAAAAGTGAGCTACCAGGCCCTTAAACAGAAGATATTGCGAGTGGACTGCATCCTTAAGCTCTCACCATATGTACTAATATCCCCAAACATCACAATATATATATATATATATATCTATATATATATCTATAAAATATATATTTTTATATTTCACTCATGTATTTAGTGGTTTGTCTGGAGTTCTAGTTGAAATGCCCCTTATCACCATACCTCTTTGCCACAGTAATTGAGGCTCTTGCAATCAAAAATCAGTCAGGCCCAGCTGTTCAGGGGCTGTTCATTGGCGCATATGTTGTAAGCGCCGGACTCTGTGCTGAGTTATTCTCTATCTTGAAAACTCAGGTCCAGCTCTCTCAGGGGTTTCTCCGATAATTGATTCTTTGAGTTCCTGCTCTGGTTTATGCATCAATTGGCAGGCATCCATAGTTTTCTGTCTGCATTCTCCATCTCCTCGTGCCTCCCGTGTAAGTCAAAATCTCCAAGGTGTAAATTCTTTTAAATATCCGGGAATATATTTAGAAAACTCCTGCTCAGTTTTATTAAGTGAAGTCCAGAGTAGCTGCCTGGAATTACCGGGGCAAATTGATCTAATAAAAACAGGCTACTTAAAAAACAAATGTAACCACCCTGCAGGACTCCAAGGTTGACAACTCATTTTTCAATAACTGGATTGGATTAATGTTGTAATTTATTTGACACCAGAGTAATGGTCAGACTGGACACTTGTTAGGGGCCTAAAGTCCTCCCAGACGTCTGCCTTTGTTATCTACCAGGACAGTCACAATGCCTACGAATTGCATTGGGTGGCCAGAATCATTGATGAGCCTGTATGCAATTTGATACTTGGCCAATATTTAAAACCTACCTATTTACTTGCCCACTTTGAGGACCGAATACATTTTAGCATTGCCAAAGAAGTTAAAAGTACCCGGTCACCAGAGTTTTCATTTCAACAACAATCTTCTCATACAAATATATGTGTATTAAACATATTTTTTGTTAAATTCTGTATTCTAAGTTTTTCAATAATACAGACATTAGTTAGAAAAACACACAGAGCAGGACAATGTAGAATGCAGATAGTACATCGTTAATGTCAAGAACTCACAGAATAACCAACAGTAGTGCGGCTTCTCAAGCCCAAAGGGTGGTATGCAAATAGATTACTTATGTACACGTGCATATATAACAGTACGAGGGGCTCTGGAGTTTGATGCATATCGTAACATACCAGCGTTTGGTATAGGAGAAACCATATGGGCTAAATGTCGGTACGGCCTACACGTTATCTAACTGTCGATTATTCAGAAATCGTAGGGAAATAACAGAGAGAGGAAGGGGGGAGAGGGGATCAGAACCAAGAAAGGAAAGGGAGAGCAGAAACCAAAGTCAAGGCTCAGAAAATGTAGAGAACAGGCAGGGCTCCAGCAGAGACCCGGGTGTATTAAACATATTTTATGGATGTTAGTTACCAGTAAAAACCTCCCTCATGTAGACATCTGAAAGCCCTGAGCCTGCTTCTGGGTGACACCTTCTTGAATGTAATCTCGGCAGAGTCAGAGCTGTCACTCAAGTGACACTCTATAGCAGGGGTAGGCAACCTCGTCAGTGCTTGGATGTTTTTTTTTATAGTTTGTTTGTGAGTACATTTTATCTTATTCAAATTTGAATGCGGTTTTTGGAGTACACTATGGAGTCTCTTGTTTTTGTCTCCGTTTACTACATTCGGTAAACTGAGTGGGAGCGCAGCAAGTGTGTTACCATTGGAGATAACTACAAACACAAGCCGCAGAGTGGAGGAGGATCTTACCATTGCCTACATTGGGTTTCTTTCCACCTGAGACTTGAGAAAAAAGGGTAAATTTGCGTTTATTGGACCTTTATAACATAAGGTCGCTTCTGGAGGTGAAAGTTATTCTATTGGAAGTGGACGGGCGCAGTTACAAGGAGCACAGAGAATTTTTTTTGCTTTATCACTCGATCTAAACCCATACAGGATTGGGGTGCACAACCTTTTTATCATTGCACTATTGGTGTGCCAATTCAAAGTGGTCCTTTCTCTTATTTACTGCTTTTTATTTTTAATTGTTGCACCAGTGAACTATAGTGGACTTTTTGATAAGTTGTGTGATATATATTTGTTGCACTTTAGTTTCAAGTAGCACGGTATTGTAACAGTGTTGTATATATGTATTACGGTATTTTTATTTATTATATGTTTATGAGCGCAGCACATTCTTGATTTATTAGTATAATGTTGTACTCATTATGACATGCAGTTATGTTTTAATATGTACTTTTGAACATGTATTTATATATGTAGATTGTCCATAGATAAAACATAAAAAAAGGCTTTTTAATGGTGAGCAAAGGCAGATATTAGACTTAAAAGAGAACTATGGGGTAAGTGTTTTTCCCCATAGTTCTCTTAAGGGTCACGGGAGGACATATAATAGCGTATTAAAAATAAACAATAAAGGTGATCAGCGTCAGTAAGTGTAATGTGGAAATAAGAGCTACCAAGCACTAAGGAAATATCTAAATATCTGAAAAATGTGAAAAACAATATTGTGCCGAGCTAATAATCATACATATCTAATAAATTGAAACATATATAAGTGAGTCACATATATGAGCCTTCAAACAAATGAGGCATAGAAAATATCTACACAAAGACAAAAAAGCAATATAGACAATAAAATGTCTCAAGGAAAAAACAAAAGCAAACAATGGTGATTGTGCAAAAAAAAATCCTCAGATGATTCGCAGCCAATGTGCATATAACTCTCAGGTAAGGATAATCACACAATGCAGGCAGACCTTCACCTCCACCCAGCGAGTGATGACAACAAGTGAGTGCTCACCTGGGGAGGTAGACCCACAGAGCTAGGTCAAATGCGCTTTTTTCCTTCTGAATGGGGGAGGGAAGACCATGCACAGATTAGGCGATAAGGTCTCCTCAGATCACAGGTACCAGTATAAATCCAGGTGGAAAGAGAAAAAGGACAAGGACATAGTGCGTAACGTCCAATAAAATGCAATTTATTAAATAAAAAAATGCGTACTTGCAATGGTGTAAACAGTACAGGCATTGGGTATTGCTGGATCAGACCAGCAGGGCAAATGGCAGCAAAGCGATAAAAAAAACCTGTACGTCCGGCTCAGCTCAGTGCAGTGACATCAGAAGCTCTGCCCTCTAGCGTATACTAGTCCTCCCATGACCCAAAGCTCAGTATATCGTGAGCTACAGCTTGCGTTATACTGAGACCGCTGCAGCCGGGACGAATCCCGACATTACTGTCGAGATCCACCCAACTGTGGCAGAGCCAGCTGCATCTGCCCCTCTCCCATCCGTTCCTCCAGTCAGCCTGGAGGATTGGAGCGGGGAGGGGGGAATCCCTGCAGGTAGCCGTGAGTGACAGTCACCACTCTGTGCAGGGAGATGATCGAGAAGTGAGCGAGCGACGGTATGTGTTCGCTCTTTTCCCGATCCATTGAGCTGACGTGTGACAGTTTCATTGTCACACGTCGATTCGAACTATGAAATTGATCTGTAGCTCGCAATATACTGAGCCTTGGGTCACGGGAGGACGCTAGTATGGATGTCCAGCCCTGACCCTTAGGAGAACTATGGGGTAAAACACTTACCCCATAGTTCTCCTTTAAATCAACGTAGCCCTTTATTTAATAATACACCATTAAAGTTGCTTTTGATAATGCAATGAAATCTTACTTGAAAAAATCCTTTTTATGTAGTGAGCGCTGCCTTCAACCTCCCCATCACTTTCAACAACTTCTTGGATTCCCAGTGTGCTTTGTGTCGCTTTCCCTACTACTTGATGTGATGCAGTCTCGATTTCTCAAGGCTACATATACCATCATGCACTGCTTCTAGCAAGCAATGATAATGTTACATTGTTCAGAGGTTGAGTTGTAGTTCAGTAGGCGGGCACTTTGAGAGTGGCCACAAAAGAACGGGCATATTTACAGGGCTGAGTGACATTGTATCAGTGCTTTGAGGAAGTACATTCTATGTGCATCTAAATGTAAGTTTACAAACCTCTGGATCTGGTTATTAGGAGTGGGATAGAACTTATGGAAATTCAATGTAGAAATACAGATGTATTTTTAGTTTTTGACCATAGATACCGTTTAAAGCCCAACTTCAGTCACTCATTTTTTTTGCCAGTCTTCTGCCATCACTAACATTAGATTCCATTGTTAACCCGTTATGCAGGGATGTGGGCTATGTTGTGATTTCATATCAAGCTGATGCCATTCTGCAGATGCTAGAAGCCATAATTACACCTTCTTCATGAGTTATTCCCTGGGATAACCTCAGAATACCATCACGCGCTGTCTTCGGTATTTTAATGAGGCAGCCGGCTCGGCTTGGTGTTTCGAGACGTAATCTTCGTCGCTCAAGGCAATCAGGGAAATTCTAATAAAGCAATTTTACAAAAAGCGAGGTTACACACAGAGCTTATTGGCTCAAGAGTTTACCGCTGGCTGATGAGAAGCATTAACTTATACTGGATCATTACTTTTTCTAGAATGTTTCTGCCACATGACTACTAGCTTGTAGAAAGAGCGTCCTTAAAGTACAGATCCAGTCTAATTAACCAAAAAACTACTCCTGGCAGGGGATCTATGTACATAGTTTGTCAACGTACAAAGATTAGTGGGCCTCAACTGTGGCTGTACATATTGTCCATTCTTTGTAATGCTATAGGATATTGTCTGTGGATATACAGGAGATGGCAGAGACTGCAAATATGCTACAGGTGTGCTTGTAGACTGGAGAAATGATGCAAGACCCAGGGGAACATGTTACAATAGACAGCTAGAGATGTCTGCCATTGAAGCCTTTTTACAAATCAGCCCTCCCACTACTCACTGCTGTGTGTTGTGGGCTGCACATCAAGTACCACAGGGCTGCAGGTCTGGCACCAGAGGTGTGCTTTGCAAGGGGTCTAGCAAATGTTCTCCTACTGTTGTCAATTGCCCACCATTCTCTATGGTCTTTCTCTAAAAAGGAAGGTTTGTGTATCCTTGTATCACCTGAGCAACCTCAGTGTTGTAGCAAGAAAATGTGGATGGATGAGTCTTAAATAAGTAGCCCACCAGAAATAAAACCCCCAGAAGGTGCCTGCAAACTGTCCTAGATGTCTGTAACTTCAGACATCTAGGACAAGCAGGGACCCAATTACAAAAGCAGGAAGTACAATTTTGGGGGGATTTCGGAACACCGTGTGCAATGTCCACAGGATGAAATAACAAAAGGAAGCAGCAGTTAAATATTTCACCAGGGCACCCTACAAGGAGTGATGGGCTGTTGACCATAGTGGCCCCTAGGCTACTTTGCTTTGAGCTGTCAGGACAGCTCCACCAAGGGGGTTACAGAATCAGACTGGCTACAATGCCAAAAAGCAGGAGGTCAGACTATGAATGAAGGTTGGGGTAGGTGGCAGGTGAGAGTATAGTCGGTATCCTGGCAAAGGTCTAGGCAGGCAGCAAGCAGAGTGTTCGGTATTTAGGCTGAGATCAGGGCAGGCAAGAGAGTTGTCAGGAAGAGGCAGAATTAGGAATGGGAAAGGAGACAAGAGCAGGTCAGGCAATCCGGGTTGGCAATGAGTAAATCGGGTATAATAGGAACTAGCGCACACAGTAGCTGGCAAGAAGACAGAGCACCAGCCACCAGAAAGAAGGTGTTTGTATGCCCTCCAAGTCTGTGAGCATGCCCAGCATTAGGGATGTATGCCAGTGAAACGATGACACACGTTAGCCAACACATGCACACCTACACACATTTCATAGCTAAAAGATGACATCTGACACTACATGGGAACAAAAAACAGAGTCTACTATTTCATTACCAGAATTACATATATTTTGAACTAAATAATATTTATTTTATCTTGACATTTCTGCAATCATAAATTCTACTGGTATAAAAGCTCTTTATAAAAAGGGTCCCACTAATGTTAGCAACATCTCTGGCCAACTGTTTTCCAGCAGAATTTAATATTGTTCTCAGTGATTTAACTGCCGGCAAAAAAAGTGAACCGTATCTCCCATCTTTCAGGTGATCAGTGAATTTGAGGCTGCACCGGACACCTTTTTCTACCGAATACCAAACCTGAGCAGGAACAGACAATACAGTGTGTGGGTGGTAGCTGTGACGTCTGCAGGAAGAGGAAATAGCAGTGACATCATTACCGTTGAACCCGTGGCTAAAGGTAACACTTACATTGTGTCTTTATTGTTGGGTATTCGTCTATTTTAAGCAAATTGTGTACTAATTATCATGAGATATCATTGTAATGCTTTTTTGACTCATTAAGGATAAAAGAAAGGTACCAATTATGTTTTTTTCTTTTTTGTTTAACCCTTTCGCTGCCAATCCCTCGAACATTTTTCAAATCAGCTGGCCAAGCCATTTTTGAATTTTCTGCAATTTTTTCCTATTGATTTGATTTTCAACTGCTGCGTTGCTAGCGTTTGTAAAAGACCCCCCAAACCATATATTTTCTGAAAGCGCAGGCCCGGTAGAATAAAAAGATGGTGATACTAAATTTGTAGGCCCTGCGATAATTGCGCAAATGTTTCTCAAATTAATATTAAACCGATAAAAATACACAATTCAATTGTTAAAACACACCAAAATCAGTATCCGTGCACAAAAAAAAAAGGGATTGGGGCGCCCGGTATTTTTGATAATAGCAGTCATCAGCGGCTTGTGAGCCGCTGATGACAGCTATTAATTTAAAGGGGACAGTCTGCTGAACAGTTATACTATAAGTTAGACCATCAGCTTATAGTAGAACTGTAAATGCCAGGTCCGTATGGCATACTGACCTGGCCAGCTGGAAGCACTTTTGTAGGTCCGTATGCCATACGTCCTTGGCAGCGAAAGGGTTAAAGCAAACCAGAATTTTGTCCATGCTGGGCAAACAATAGGTCCTTTTTTCGAGTGCACCTGTTCCCATACTATGGACAATAAATGATTTACATTAGGGATGTCCAGATACCAGTTCAGATACCAGTGCCGATACTTGGCATTTTCATGAGAACTACCAGGGTTGCAGCGGTTGTAGCTGTGACCTGGCTCTGGCTCTCCACCACTGTCCTGAAATCATTAGTCTGTATTGTTTTAGAAAAACTGTCACATGACAGTAAACAAAAATGTATCCGTACTTGTATCTGTGAGTACTTGGGCAAGTATCAGTACTTGTATTTGCAAGAATGGTATCGGTGCATCCCTTTATTTATATTTATAAAAACAAAATCATACATTAAAACCGAGATGTACAAATCCCAGAAGCTCCGTGTGCTCCTTACAAATGACAGCGGCCTCCTAACTTTTTAATTTTTCTCTAGTCTAGTCCTGGAGCTCAAAAAGTATCGGTACTTGTACTTGTATCGAGTATGGTACTTGGTATTGGTGTATCCCTAATTTACATATTAACAAGCAGTAAAATAGCTTTAAAGCAAGCCATCACTGACCCCTGTAGCTGCTTGTACTGTAAACCAATTCACTCTCAAGTTCCTCAAAAATATATACTCCCAGATATAGAAGGAACATTGGCTTATTCTACCTCCTCTTTTGCCACATGTGACAGTGAAAGGCAGTGTAACATGAAGAGTGGTAGCTTCCCACGTTTCTCTCTAGGCAGCTTACCATTTACAGCAGTGTTATCTATAGGATCTGACTCTCTGTACTCTCTGGCAGGGTTGCCTGGATCACAAATCTGCCTTTTGTCCCGTATAAGTGAAGAGTGGTCAGGGTCTTAAAGTATATCTAAACCTAAGAAGAAAAAATACATACATTGCAGCCTGCCTGTCCTTAGAAGTAGTAGGTTTATTAGTTTTCTTATTCATAGGATAACACAAGAAATTGTATAAGACAACACTATATACAGGTGAAACTCGAATAATTAGAATATCGTGCAAAAGTAATGGCAGTAATTGCTGCAAAAGGGGCCCAAACCAAGTACTGAGTACATATGCATGCTTGTACTTTTCAGAGGTCCGATATTGTTCTATGTACAATCCTTGTTTTATTGATTGCATGTAATAATCTACTTTTTTGAGGTTGTGGATTTGGGGTTCTTGGGGTTTTCATGAGCTGTAAGCCATAATCATCACAATTATGACAAATCACGGCTTGAATTATCTTGCTTTGCATGTAATGAGTCTCTCTCATATATTAGTTTCACCTTTTAAGTTGCATTAGTGAAATAAATGAACTTTGCACGATATTCTAATTATTTTCACCTATATATATATAGCAATCAATAAAATAAATAAAAAAACATATACTGTATTTACATATATACAGACACACACACACATCTTAAGAGAGAAAAATATATTATTTACACATGATTTAAAATGCATCAAAATGATTTTATTGATTTAAAAATGTCATAAATGTATAAGTGTGAATATTATAATAAATAATTATAATATAATAAATAACAGTTACAGATGTTGGAACATGTTGTAATCACGTCAATCATCACATAGTTCCTCCGCTTTTTTCAGAACCATTGTAATAAATGATTATAGTTATATGACATAATGTATTGTGGTCTTCGCATTTATCTAAAACAAATATCAATAATCATAAGCAAAAGGAAAAACAAAAATGGACAACTAATATTTCAAGCAGACTACTACTGCCACTATATCAGGTAGTAGTCCATTTGATATGTTAGTTGTCCATTTTTGTTTTTTCTTATGATTATTAATGTTTGTTTTAACGTGAGGACCACAATATAGAGTATCCTATAACAATAACCATCTATCACAATAGTACTGAAGAAGTGGAGGAAATCCGTGAAACACATTGACCTTTCATTACAATATGTTCTCTGTGATGGAGGAGGTGGAATTCGTGCCTTTCACACTTATCAATTCTGAGACTTTTATATCAATTAAATCATGTTTATGTATTTTAATTTGTTTAAATGAAATGTTGCATTTTTTTGTATATATTTTTGTCGTTAAGATGTGTGTGTGTTTTTATGAGTGCTACACTAAAAGCCCCATTTACTGAAACTTACATTTTTGTCTTTTGGAATAAGCTTTAACTGTAAACATTCATTGCCTCCTGACTCTTCAGGCCTTATATAGATGACTGCTGTATGGGTAGGAAAAGACATGTCACCAACAGTTAACTTCAAAAGCCTCTTAAATCATCCCAGATATTATGTCAATGAATTTCCTCTTGGTGTTCTCCCCAGAGCTTTATGAGAAATTTCGGTGGCTGCTTATCGATGAAGAACATCATTTAATGTTCCCTTTTCTCAGGCCGAGCAGGCATTCCGAAAATTGTACTTTTTAAGATATAGCTATCTGCTGAGGTGGTAATGTGCCGTGAATAAAATTGTTAGTTTTACATTAAAATAGTTTTGCCTGGGCGCCTTGACGCAGCTTGTCAATTTCCATGTTTCTCACGCTTGCGGAGTTGGCATGTGAGCCTACATTTGCCTAGGAGCCCAGACTGTGTTATTTAACTCCCTCCATTCATTTCCTCAGGACATGTGTAGAAGTAAAATACTGCATTCTCTTTACTTTTTAAATCTATGCAGTTCTATGAAAGGCAGAGCCTAAGCATGTTTCAACATGGCCTAAAAAATATGTACTACCATAAATGAGAAAATAAATGTGTAATGTTTAACATGCGTTGGCTTAACCCATTCTCACTGGGCTAGAAAGAAGTAAATATATATTAAGCCTCTGAGTGTAGTGGAACCAGGGCCATCTTTAATATTGATTGGACCATGGGCAAACATTTTCTTGGGCCCCCTGCCACACCCCGCACCCTGCAATTTTGCCCCATGATGCAATATTGCCTGCTATATGCTGACAGCTTGCAGTGACAGCTTGCAGTGACAGCTGCAGTGCGCTTTTTGCCGAGCACACTGCAGCTCGGAAAGATTGCGACAATATTGTCAGGATCCACCCCTCTACCTGATTGATAGCTGGCTCTGCCTCTGTAGATCCAGAGCCAGCTGTGGCAGCCAGTGCAGATGAAGCATTAGCACTAGTTTATGGGGTACAGGGCCCCAAAGCAATGACTGGGCCGGGGGCAGCTGCCCCTTTTGCCCTGCCTTAAAAACGGCCCTGAGTGGAACCACACCCCTATAATGCAAGTAAAGAACCACCAATCATTTTCATTGGGGCTTTTTTTTTTTTTTATGTAATCTTTATTTCGGAGTTTTCATACATTTATGACAGAGAAAACATGGAAAACAAGGATATTAGGGTCATACAATCAGAGACAATACAGTCCGGATTAATCAGTTAGCTGAGTGCCATCTGGCCCAACTTATACATGTTCAACAAGGTTTTTCCGGCTGGTCATGATCAATGAGCTCAATTACCCTATTAGGGGGAACTAGGGAAGGAACCTGGGAGGCGGGGTAGGAGGGGAGGGGATCAAGGGTGCAATGTAGAAAAACGAGATTAAGTGCGGCTGTCCTCCATTGCGTCCAGGCCACGCCCCCCCATTGGGGCTTTTTAATAAATTTAAATTAATTTTTTTTCCATTGTTTTATTTTTTTTTAAATAGATAATGATGAAACAAATATACATTGCCCAGCAAAGAATTCCTTTAATTTCTGCCTGAACATGATAGTCATTATGTTACCAAACTGCTGACTCCAACTCTCTCAGCTTCACATCCCTGAGCTTCCTGTCCAATACAAGATCACAATCTCCAACAATTTGCCATCAACTAGTTTGGAGAAGAGAAAAGAGAGGAAGGGGGAGCAGGGAGCAGAGTAGAGACTTGCGTTGCTGAGTCTGTATTTGTGGAGACACACACAGCTTAGTAGCACACACAAGGTTGGCTCCATAGGACCCTGCAAGGGAAAGGAGCCACCCTATAACAGGATGTCAGGACCTGTGGTCAGGGGGGCAACTGATTCTGCAGGAAAGCAAACCTTTTGAACATTAAAGTGCAGAATCCATTGTAAGTGATTTAATCAGCAATTTAAATAGCTTCAAAACCTTTTGACTTTATTATGACTTTAAAGCAATCTCCCGGTGACACAAATTAGGTATAAATATCGCTTCTTGGAATTCTTCTCTGAACATTCTCTTTATAACAAAATCCTATTGCAGCGTAACAACAACCCATTTTGTTTACACTTGGGCGCCTATTTATAGATGTTTTCACTTATTTTTCTAATCAGTTTCAATTGGAAAATCCTGGGTGAAAGTTGTGTTAATTTTGTGCAAAACCATTTATAAATGGGCCCCTGAAAGTTTTTGGAGTCCTTGTGGTTTTAACAGTGGAAGAATTTAACAATATGGCATTATCATGTGGCTGCCCTTCAGTGGCGTAACCAGAGTTATGGGCGCCCGGGGCAGAACATTTCCCCCCCCCCATATTATATAAGCATCCACTGGAACTGTACCCCCCCACCCCCACACGTATATATCAGCTAAGGAACTACAAGTCCAAGCATGCCATCATTGTCCCTGTACACCCCATTTTTTTTCTAATACTCACCTGATTCCTGGATCAAACAACAAGTGCAGCCTCCCGTCTCCCACGCTGTTAGAAGCTGCATACAGCGTGTGCTGGTTACTACTTAAACCGGCGAGCGCTGTGTGCAGCTTCTGAGAAGATACACTATTATCATAGCAGGGAAGGCGGCTGCGCATTTTGCAAAGCTCCAGCTGCGCTAATAGCGTATCTTCTCAGAAGCTGCACACTGCGCGCGCCGGTTTAAGTAGTAACCAGCACACGCTGTATGCAACTTCTAACAGCGTGGGAGACGGGAGGCTGCACTTGTTGGATACGGGAATCAGGTGAGTATTAGAAAAAAAAAGTTTTATTTTTTGTAGCCACTGCTGCCCTTCTTCTGCCCTTTACTGCTGACAGATATGAGCCACTGTCACGTACCGTTCAGAGCTTGAAGTGACAAGGGTAGCCACTTTTGCAACTCCGGTCCCGAGACCCCGGGGTGATGGAACAGGGAACTCAGGGCACAGGGGGCACAAGTGCCTAAAGACTGGTGATGGAATAGCAGTCCTGAATCACCACTATAGAGCAGCAGACAACGCAGGGGATGCACATCTGGGAGGCAGATCAGGTGGTAGCAAGGTCAGGAGAAGGCCGAGTAGGAATCAAGCGGCATGCACTACCAGGCAGCAGACAAATTCGTAGTGGAGTTTGGCCGAGGTCAAAACCATGAGAACAGCGCGGTACAGAAACAGCAGGCAGAAGAGGTGTCAGGTACAATCCGAGGTCAAGGGTGCAGGAGAACCACAGAAGGGTCAACATAGCCGGGTCAAATAACAGGAACAATATGCTGGATCTTGAATGCAGGAAGCTGACGATCATCCAGCACTGATCATCAGGGAGACGCAGTTTAAATGTCCCGTCTGTCGCCAAAATCTGTAGTGTGTGCACACCTATGCAGACACACATACCCAGGCCTGAATCCATGGGTCAAACCATGCGCATGTGCAGATGTTCGCGCAACACTACCAGCAGGAGCTCTTTAATGGGATTCTTCACAATCACAAACAAAATATACAGTATAACATTTGGCATTCTCCATAATTAATACTACATGAATGGGCTTTACTTGTCCCTTTCAGCAACTAGATAGACCCATGCTTATTACAAGCATATGGTCTGAAGAACCAATGGGAAAAGACTGTGTAGCAAATGCTGGGGATGCCATATTTTTAATTGAAAGGTTTCCTTTAAGTCCGTTGGTTGTTTATATTCCCCAAAACGGATGCTCTTTCCTACAGTCACATTATGTTATTATTTATTTTTTTTCCATTTAAGATTTTTATTTTATTGAATATAAGAAAAGAAAAGTCAGACATGTATTGTGATCAAACTTATCACATCTTCCCGGCAATATGCCGCATAACAATCAAACAAATAGGATGCCATACTGTACAGTACAATACCGGGCGGACCGAGTTGTTGGGTTGTCCCGCTCAATACATCAGTAGATCCAGAAATAAAGAGCCAAGTGTCCACTTAATATGTCAACGAAGTGGGTATATAGCTGGAATGGTCCTTCAGGTTGATGACCTCAGCCATACCTTGTCACACATTTGGGCTATAACAGTGATATTATCATCAAGTAGACGGAAACAAGTAATGAGACAACACAGACATTGAGGGGAGGGGTCACAAAGTAGTATATAAGTGGCAGAGACGGATGGTAGAAGGTCTAGAGTCCTCCATGGTAAAACCACAGAGGACCCTAGGGTAGTTTAGAGAAGGGGGTGACGTGGCGGGGGGGCCCTTACGCACGCCGTTTTGAGCGTAACCCCGCTTGGCGCACCCTCCCCTACACCAGAAATGTGCTCCCAGAGGGTCGGTAGGCACTTTGCGTGTACGTTAGTCTTCTAAGCGGTGGTACGTGTGAGTTTTTCGTATACCTTTCCTAGGCAGAAATGAGTCCATGGTGCCCACAGTCTAGAGAATTTGGTCACTTTGTCTAGTTTGATAAAGAGGAGTTCTTCCATTTCAGAGATGTAATTTACCTGAGTGATCCATTTGGTGAGAGACGGGGGCCGCGCCTCTCTCCACAGTCTTGGTAATCAAATGCTTACTGAGTAGGTAGGTACTGGTGCTAAAGGCGAGCTGTTCCCCCGTGATCTGAGCGATAATATCGTGGACCCGTCTCCAGTAAGGTTGGAGAAGGGCACACACCTAGAAGATGTGGATAAGTGTACCTCGTGCCGAGGTGCGTCACATTATGCTATGTGGCTGATTTAACTACTGATAGTAATCAGTAGATTTCTTTATTGAAGTGAAACAAGTATGTACACGGGGGGAAGCTATATGTGTTGATTACATATGTAATATGTGCTTTCTGCTTAGTAATACTTCACAGTGGTCACTAATGCTGTTATCTCAGTGGAAGTCTATCAGACAGACTATCTGCAAGCTTAAATTATAATACACCCGTGAGGTTTCTAAAAGCCACAGACCATGTGATCGTTTGCCCAGGACTTAGGTCACACAAGGCAATATTAACAGCATTTTTTTAAATCATAGCAAACGAAAATGCACAATTAAAGTACAGAATAAAAATGCCTGCATGTCCTGCTGATTAACACAAGGTATTTATTTTAATAAACGTTGCACTTTGGGTTAGCAGTATACTCATAGTTCACTTCATGTCTGAGCTGCTTGTTTTTCTACTGAAGTGGCAAATAAATTATGATCCAGTTAAGCAAACTGCAGGGTGGCCTTGCATTCTAATTATTTTACAGCGGCCCTTAAGTGAGTTTGTGCTTGTGAACAAAAGGGTGGTGCCAAAGGGCAGGAGCTGAGAAGATATTCCATATTTAGCTATAGATGATGAATTTACCAGTAATTACAGATTTATCAAAGCAGACAAGCGGATTTAGAAAACAACCTATTGTAAACATCCCATTTTTTAGGATTAAAAAATTGTATATTACAATGTATTACTGGCCTTTTAGTTAACGCTACTGGTCTCCTCCTCGGCACATGAACAAGTTAAGCAAAAATCGACATATTTGGTTAAATAAATTGTTTAAATTAAAAAGAGCCCTAAAAAAGATTTTCAGTAAGATCTTAAAAAAATAATAATAACAGCAGAAAATTTATTTTTTTATCTTTTCTCCATCTCACTTGCAAAACCGGTACCTGGAGGCTAAGCTGATTGTGAAAAGTTAATTCCCCTGTTTTGTTAGGTTCCCGGCATGCGGTTGCCTCCGCTGTAAGCGCTAAGCTTGAGTTAGCGGCAGTAATGGATGTCTGTGGCAGGGACACACTGCGGGGAGGCCCTCAACAGCATCAAAAGCTCATTATCGCTCTCATTATTTTCACTGTAAACTAAAAGAGAGTGACATCGGGAAAATGAAATCTGAAAATTCTCTCCAAACGCGCGCGTCGCCGAGATGTGTTATGCTTCCAAACACCGTGCGTCAGCTTGTTTCCTGTAATTCGATAAGAAATGTGTAATTAAGGAGACCACAGAGACGTTGTCACTAGGCAAAATTCTTCTGAAGGATTTAAAGGACTCGGAAAGGGATGAAAATTGTGTTGTTATGAGAGTGAGAGCAGGGCTAGACTAGAGGAGTGAGAGCAGTGCTAGACTAGAGGAGTGAGAGCAGTGCTAGACTAGAGGAGTGAGAGCAGTGCTAGACTGGAGGAGTGAGAGCAGTGCTAGACTAGAGGAGTGACAGCAGTGCTAGACTGGAGGAGTAGGAGCAGTGCCAGACTAGAGGAGTGGGAGCAGTGCCAGACTGGAGTAGTGGGAGCAGTGCCAGACAGGAGTAGTGGGAGCAGTGCCAGACTGGAGGAGTGGGAGCAGTGCCAGACTGGAGGAGTGGGAGCAGCGCCAGACTGGAGGAGTGAGAGCAGCGCCAGACTGCAGGAGTGAGAGCAGCGCCAGACGAGCAGCGCCAGACTGGAGGAGTGAGAGCAGCGCCAGACTGGAGGAGTGGGAGCAGTGCCAGACTGGAGGAGGGGGAGCAGCGCCAGACTGGGGGGGGG
>NW_017306363.1:1672961-1705402 GCF_000935625.1 Nanorana parkeri
TTTTTTTTTATTTTAATTTCTTTTATTTTATTTCACTTAACTTTATTGCTATCACACAGGGGTTAACAAGTTCTTTATGAGCCTGCCCTCCAGTACAGATTGTGGACTCTGGACTTAGAATGAACTTGACTCAGGCCCGATGCAGGCCAACGCGATCCGGGAACGCGAGTCCTGGGATTGCACGGTCCTGCACAATGCAGGCCGGGATTGCCGTGCAGCCACAATGATTTCAATGGGGTGACATCCGCACAGCAATCGCAGAAAAAAGGGAAACAAAGCGCGGCTGTTTTAGCGCAATCCGTCCGGCGCAACTGGGGTGCAATTAGAAAATAATGGCACACCTACAGCGCAATCGGTGCACACCTAGGCGACTACTGACCGGGCGGAATCGTGCGGTGATGTGTCGTCTAGGTGTGCGCAGACACTTAGGAACACACTAGACTTGGAGCATAGGAAAGCACTAGACTCTGGACTTTGCAACAAAGTGGACTTAAGACTAAAAACAGATAATACAAACCCCCCCTCCCTCCTTCCCTGCTACCTGATTGCCTGCTCTGTCTCTATGCAGCCTTCTGATCTTCTTGGTAGGACACCCTGTCCCCTGCAGAGCCCGCACTGAGGCTCGTACAAATAATCCAGGGCCAGGCAGGCATATGCACGTCTGAAGGGATGAGGGGATGTCCTGTTTGATGAAATATCGTTGTCAGTGAACAGCTCTCCTCCAGCGTCCAGCCGTCACCGATGTTTTATCAAACAGGACATCCCCGGCATCCCTTTAGATGGCCAAGCCTATCTGTGGATGTTCTTCAGACGGCAGCTCGGGAGCACATTCCCCCCTCTGCTCCCTCTCACTACATCACTGCCAGGACCCTCTGGGGGGGGTTTGGACCCCCCTATCCTCCCCTTATCTACGCCCCTGAGCGGGAGCACCGCCAGACTAGAGGAGCGGGAGCAGCGCCAGACTGGAGGAGCAGGAGCAGCGCCAGACTGGAGGAGCGGGAGCAGCGCCAGACTGGAGGAGCAGGAGCAGCGCCATACTAGAGGAGCGGGAGCAGCGCCAGACTAGAGGAGCGGGAGCAGCGCCAGACTAGAGGATCAGGAGCAGCGCCAGACTGGAGAAGTGAAATCAGTGCTAGACTAGAGGACTTGAGAACAGTGCTAGACTACATGAGTGAAAACAGTTCTTGATGAGGCTGGGAAGTAAAGAATTAGATATGCAGTAAAAAAAGAAGTCAATGATGGCATAGAAACATCCATTGTATGTGAAGACATTTTGTAGAATGGGTCACAATGTGCTTACAGAACAGCAACTGTAAGCCCTCGTTCACACCTGACCGTTTTGTAGCGCGTTCTACGCTCGACGAACGCTCTACAAAACGGTCAAAAATATAAATCGCATTGTATTCAATGGTCTCCTTCCCACCTTGCCATATTTCCACCCGTCCCTAACGCCCTACAAAACGGCCCAAGCCTGAAAAGGTCCAGGTACTACTTTGGGCCGTTTTGTAGGGCGTTTTCCATTGGGATACAGCCAAGTAGCCTTCGGAATCGCGCGACGGTCGCGCAACTTTTTTAGCGCGAATCGTGACAGACGCGCATATGCAATACGCCTAGGTGTGAACGAGGGCTAAAACCGTATACAACGAATAGAATTCAGTATGTACGCCGGTGTATGATTGTAATAAACCTGGAACCCTCGCAGGTAAGATGGACACAATTTCTGGATTCTTGTGGTGGAGCAGAACTTTAAGACTCAATGATAAAACAGTTGTTCTATCACCCCATCTTAGGTCATGACTCACTCCCAGACCTTCCGTAGCGTCAACTTTTGTTCTTTGAAGACTAATCTTTCCTGCTTACCTGCCTTGTCATATTGATGCTGGTCAGCAGAGAGTTTTATTTATCCACATCCACAGAAATGCAGATTAATGGCCCTTTTAAACCTCCATTTATCTGAATGATTCCCACCAAATGAAAATATGAATTCCATCTGGTACTGTCATTTAGATCTTTTAGCAAGATAGTACATCAAAGTTAACCTGTTATAGCCTAAAAAGTGCCTACAGTAGCAATATCACTGACAAATGATCTGCCTTGTTCTTGAAATCAAGACCTGTATCCCTGTGGAATCACTTGAATTCCGGGCCAAAGCTGTATACAAAGCCTTGACCTCTGTTCAAGCCAGCAGTAAGCATCGCCCCATTCTGGTTCCAAGCCCCATCATCTGTCATTTAACTGTCAAATGCCGGAACCTAACCGGGCAGCAGAGCCTGTGACAGTTGAATGGCAGAGGGAAACCTTACCAAGGTGGCTTAAAGTTAAAAGATGCGAGATTCCAGCTGAGGTTTGCAAACAAAATGTTTGCTTTGTGACTAATTTTAGAGCCCAGACACACCATCAAGAGTGCGTACCAGGCTCACTTTGTTTTGGGGCAGGAGGGGGCGTGGCGGTGCATTGAACTCAATGGCACCGGAGCCATGCCCCCACCCGCGGTGCGATCGCCAACACCCGAACGAGTGACACATTAATGTCTGCGTTCCGGTCCAGTGCGATCTGCCAAAAATGCTGCATGCACATTTTTTGCAGATCGCACTGGACCGGAACGCAGACATTAATGTGTCACTCGTTCGGGTGTTGGCGATCGCACCGCGGGTGGGGGCATGGCTCCGGTGCCATTGAGTTCAATGCACCGCCACGCCCCCTCCTGCCCCAAAACAGTGAGCAGGCCGGGTTGCTTCCCAGTGCGTTCCAGAGTCCGAACGCACTGGAACGCAGTCTTGATGGTGTGACTGGGTCCTTAAAGTGGAACTTATGCCAAAATGCTTTTCTTGTGCTTGCATGTGTGGCATGAATAGATCTTTGGGGTGTTTTTTTTTTTTTTTTATCACCCTCTTCCCATTTGGGAAGATTTATCATCACTTCCTGTCAGATGACGATTGTTGAGAAGCGAGTTACTACGTGCTGCACAAGCTTAATAATGTAAACACAAAAGTTCCTTTCGGGGAAATATCAGGGGTCTAAACAGACCCCTGACATTTCCCTTTTGAAATCGAAAAAGAGATTGAGGACGCAGAGTCCTCTGGCCGTACAGGTGGGGGAGAGCACTAGGGATCCGAGGAGAAGCTGTATCCTGTGCCGCTCCTCTTCTCCCTGCCGAGCCGCGGCTGTGTTGGCCGCCTTGCTCCCCTGTTGCCAATAAAGCTCTGTGCTCTCCATGGCAACAGGGGCGACGGGGTGCAGCCAGGCCGGCCCTGGCTGCAGCCCCTCTCGGCTGCGCTTAAGGAAAGTGCCTCACTCGCCTCATGGTAGCTACAGCCCTGTGAAGATGACATGTATTCATAGCTGCTAATAACAGTAGCTTATTTCTGCTTACAGCTTGCTTAACGTAACAGCATATTCATTAGCAAGTGTTAGTTTTGGCAGCTTTGTTTGAGAAGAACCTAATCTGCAATTCCCCTTAAATAGACCTGCTGGCCTTGTTGTACAGAGATTTCAGCCAGATGTCCTTAATGTAAGTGGTCTGAGTCTCAGGATTACAAGTATTATTAAAGATTTTTTTTTTGCCTTATCAGATGTTAAAAGACATCTGACTGTACTTGAAAGCTCTATGTGTTTATGAAGTACCATTGGGAAAACGGAGCATCGTAGCGAAACGGAGCATCGCTTGATGTCTCCTTTGAAACTTCTTCCTTCAGCTTGCTGTATCTGGATAACTATTTTCCTAGGTTATCTAGATGTAGATAATAGCTAATACATGAAATGGGGACAAGATAAGAAATGGTGCTGCCTGAAGCTACCAGTCAGATGTCTTTTATTTCCAGTGAATGACAGCGGATGGCTGATCTGCTACAGACAAGGCGGCATGGGAGTGAATGGAAGGTGACTGTGTGTTGTTGGTGGACCACCATTAAAGCGAACCTTTCCTTTAATTTGTAGTTTCACAATTAGGGATGAGCAAAATAAGAGTTTTCACTTCCCTGACATTTCAGCAAAAAAATCTAGAATTTGGCAAAATTTCACCATTTTAGCAAAATGCAGTGGAGTCGATGGGGAAGGCAAAATTAATAAATGCCTGGTGATTTTTAAGGGTTCAACGCTGGAAATTATTAAGGGTTCAATGCTTTAAATTAGAGGTGCACCGAAAAGGAAATTTTTGAACCGAAACCGAAAATAAAAAAATTGTCAGGCCAAAGCTGAAAATAAATTTTTTCTAACCTTTTAAAAAAAGTTGTGTAATGTTTTATTTTTTCTTTACTGTCAGGGGCTCTGGGGAAATAGAAAAAGAGATTTTATTTTTAAATAGAAAAAAAAATTGAGGACCCAGAGTCATATTTTTCTGCAGACTGTGTTATGAATGAATATGAATGCTTCTGTCCATTCATAAACTTTGAATATAGTATGAGTGACTATGTACACAATCATGAATGAACAGGAAGTGATGTAGAGCACTTCCTGTTCATTCATTATTTGGGACACAGTAAACATATTATGTCCTCAATTATTTACAAGCACTCTGTGATCGGTCTTGATCGCTGAGCGCTTCTACTCCGCTCTCCATCCTGACTCCTTGCTGTCACAGAAGGCTGAGCCGGCGGTGTGGGAAGGGGAGCTCAGCCTCCTGTGACATGGCTGACCACTGACTTCTCTGTCACGCCAAGGGGGCACAGAGCAGTTTCCTGCAGGGAGGAGAGAAACTAGGAATGCACCACATATTTGGCCAAAAAAAGTAGTTTCAGCTGACTGGCAGAATGGACGGGGGAGGGTTCGGGTACAGCTGGCTCTGCCTCTAGATAGGCAGAGCCAGCTGTCACTCACGCAGGTGGGCGGATCCAGACATAATTGTCGGGATCCGCTTCAGCTGCGGCGTCTCAGCTCGCGGTATACTGAGCTTAGGGTGACGGGAGGACGCTAGTTTGTGTCCTCCAGTTACCCTAAGGAGAACTGTGGGGAAAAGCCTTAACCCCATAGTTCTCATTTAGGCTGGGTTCACACCTGGGCATACGGAATATGCGCGTTAGCCGCGCGTTTCGTGCCGTGCGTTTTTACCGTGATTTGCGTGTTTACGAGGGCTATTTACAAGACAAATGCGCGTTTACGAGGGCTATCCAGCTGCATCCTAATGGATACGCGCGGAAAATACGACCCAAAGAAGCTCCTGTACCTCTTTCGGCGTAGGGCGTTTTTCAGCGCGTTCCTACGCGCTGAAATACGCCCAGGTGGGATCCATGCCCATGATCAATTATTGGTTTTCACATGCTGAGCGTTTTACAGCACGTCGATCAGCGCTGTAAAACGCCCAGGTGTGAACCAAGCCTTAAAGATAAAATGAGAGAAACGTGTGCATGTTTGTATATCACTATTTGTGCTAGAGAAAGAACTGTGTGTGGTTCGAAGCTGTTGCCTTTTTGTATAATTTCATGATTACAATTATTTTCGATGAATAAAGAAGATTGAGTGCAGCAACACCTGGAAGTTTTTTGTTAATAAATTAAAAAAAAAAAAAAATTTGGTTCTTTTTTCGTTTGTTTTTTTCCGTTTTAAATTCCCGTCGGTTCCGCCCCTTGCGATGCGGACGCTCGAAGGGACGGAACCCGGAAGACAAATGCCGGCATTGGCAGGAGGACACAGCCCGGCTTGACTAGCAAGGTAAAAGATGCTACGCTGTAATCCCGAGTATGGCTCGGGGTTACCGCTAATGGTACTGAAAATTAACCCCGAGCCACACTCGGGATTACCGCCAAGGAGGTTAAAACACATTCCTCTTTTCCCAAAATGCAGTGTTAGTGGACTAAATAAAGCTCTATACAAATGTCAACCTTTTTGTTAAAAGTCAAAAGTTAAGCTCCACCTTTAGCCCCTCCCCTTGGACACTGATAAATGAAGAGAGTAGAGGCACATAGGGTCAAGAGGATGCACCCTATTCACTCATCATTTTTAAAAAGGATTGGCCCATCACATCTTACAAGATTTACCCATCAGCAGTCTCATAAAACATCATGGACAGATTCCAATACCAAAAGAAGATGAAAACTCCTGCAGAAAAAAGATTTGGTGACAAGGTCGCTTAAAAAAGACACTAGGTTAGTCCTCTAATGCTAAACAGAACCATTAAACCTTATAAGTAACACAACCCTAAAACTTAACTGTTAACATGTAACCATAAATCTAACCGTAAACCTTCACCTAACACAAACTTAGCCCAGAACTCTGGATGCTTACATCATGGGCCCCTAAGTGTGCTACTTCAAATCCTCATTTATTAGGATTATAATATCAGAGTGCTGAAATGAATTGTAATAACCTTAACTGGTAATAAGCTCATGAATCCCAAGTGCTCATGACGATGTCCATAACTGTTGGTCTTTTTGCATTAACCAAAAGGCCACGCAGTGCAGCAATGGGTGAGCAAATCTGCCAGGGTTTGATTCACAAACAGTCTCTAGAACCGTGATTGAAGTTTTTGGACTTTGTGGCGAAACCTATGGAAGTCTACAGGGGAGCCAAACGTCCCATGTCAAACAATGGGCATGGGAAGCAGGGCACTGTCATGGATTACTAATGCCTGTATTCCAAAACATAAAAACAAATCTCTCCAAAATTGTCTGTGAAGGTTCTCATTCATCCAGGTAATTCTCAATTCAGAATGACTTGCACAAAATTTCTCTGGGAATATATATGGTGAATGTTGCTCCAATCCAATTAATATGTTAGTCGCAACCAGGTGTTGATGGCCTTTGCATAATTGGAGCTAGGATGTGTTATTAACCTGCCCAGAGAGAGGTGTTAAAACAGCCTTGTATGTGGCAGATAACAGATGCAATATTCAGCTTTCCCTAACAATATGGCAGCTGTGAGCCAACCCTTTTATAGAAATGGGGTTGTGTTATCCATTCTCTTAAACGTTTGGCTTTTGTGACTCCGCTGACCAAGGCAAACTCTATGCACTACATTTCACTACAAAATGTCAAGATTTGTGAACTTCTCAAGTCCCAGGGGATTCACTGCAGACCCATGGTAGTGACGAACCCGAACCTCATCCCTATTATTTGGAAGTTTTATCCTTGTTTGCTTTGCCTGAACACTTTCCCTTGGAAAGGACATGTTAAAACATCGCCTACATATTTCTATTTCACAAAAGCTCGATTTTAATGCAAATGCAGCACCGAGCCAAGTGTCAGAGGTACAATTAGGGCATAATTAATTATGTTTGTTGTGAGAAAAGTTATTTGGCTGAATATGATAAATTGCACAGCCTCGGCATTAACCTGCTGGTAAGGCCGTATTGTGCAGACTATTTTATCAGATGGACATAGTTCCCCCTGGTGTGTAAAACCAATTTGCAATGATCCGATCCAGACTGCGTTCGCCCGGCCACCTTCAGGACAAGGAAAGGACGTTTGCGGAAGACAAAGCTGGTGGAATGGTTAATTATTCATGCTGTATATTCCCGGTTTTATCGCTTTGCTTTTAAATTCTGAACATTTTGCCAAAAATCTTGTGAGAATCATGTGTCTGGTTTCCCCTCCCTTGACCTCAAGGACATCCTTGTGCAGAAGATCACCTTCTGGATAACAGAAAGCAAAATGAGCCCCAAGATGAATAGTGTAATAATCTGCCCGAGCCTCTGTTGGTGGACGGCAAAGAAAACACAGCTCCGGTTTATGAATTGCCTTGTTCAAGCTGTAATGTTCGCTCGTTCGGTTTTCTTGTGTACTGTAGTGTTCAGTTTTCATTATTTATTGTATTATCACTAATAACTGTAGGCTGTTTTAAAGCAGAGGCCACGATAATGTTGTGGTTATGGGAACAGAACAATAATCTAATTTCTTAATGGTCTTGATATTATTTTAATTTAGGCATTTTACAGTGTTTGGCATAATATTAAAGAGCCGTTCCAGTCAACAAGTGAATCAGACGATGGATGGTGAACGCTCCGCAGGAATGTTGCGGCTGATTTAAATTCAGCGATAGAGAAACAGCTCGGTCTCCTGGGAGCCTTTGTCTAGTCTTGACATCGGATCCTGTTCTTCATGTCATTTGTTTCTGCATCATTGGGTTATAGGTGATGGTGACGCCTAAGAAAGAGATTGATGCAACGTTTACTAGACTGGCTGCGCAGCATTAGGGCTGCACAAACATCCATCAAGCTTTTATTTTGGTTTTAAAAAAAGCCCCGCTGCCTGTCAGCCTAAACCACCATTCACACTTGAGCCTGAGCGCTTTCAGACGATTGTGAAGTGTTTTTGTTTTTTTATTATTATTAAACAGGCTTTATATAGCGCTAACAGTTTGCGCGGCGCTTTACAATATAAGGAAGACATCACAATCACAATACAATTCAAGACCAGATGGTAAGGAAGGCCCTGCCCCTGAGGGCTTACAATCTAAAAGGGAGGGGGAAGTGATACATGAGGAGGTAGCTGTGTGGGGATGAATTGTTTGAGATCGTGATGGTTGAGTGGTCAGGTTGAGGTGGGATAGGCTTCCCTGAAGAGATGAGTCTTTAGGGAATGCCTAAAGGCAGTCAAGGTGGGAGACAAACGGACTGGTTGGGGTAAAGAGTTTATGTACTTCTATGCACATTTTTGGGCTAAAAGGAGTTGTAAAGCCCCAGCATACATAGTACTAGCCTGTTATAACATCATCATTGTAATAGGAATACATACTACATTTATTTTTGATAATATAATCAAAGCTTACATTTAAAAAAAATCAATTTTATATAGTGAGTGCTGCCCTCTGTCCATCACTTTCAACAATTTGCGTCTCTTTTCCTGCTGCTTGATGTGATGCAATCTCCATTTCTCAAGACTGCATTGCCCATGATGCATTGCTTACAGCAAGCAATTATAATGTTACATTGCTCAGACGATCAATTGTAATTCAGAACGTAGGCTCTGTGAAAGGTGTGACACAAAGTGCATATTCACAGGGCTGGGTGGAATTGTGTCCGTGCATTGAGGAAGTTCATACAATGGGCATCTTCAGTAAGTAATTACAAACTTCTAGATGGATATGGTTATTAGGAGTGGGGTGGAACGTATGGAAATTCAGTATAGAAATACAGATTTATTTATAGTTTCTGACCATAGATACCCTTTAAGTGTTTTGTTTTAGCCAATGGAAAGCTAACTACTAGGAGGAGGAGATAGATGTTAGGCTCCATTCACACATGAGCGGTTGTCCGCACATACGAATACACATGGAAACGCACTAAACATAAAAACCAATGCATTGCAATTCGCATTGTTCAGACTATTGCGGCAGCTTCACGGTACAATACTGCACGTCCCGCAAAATAGTCCAAGCGCGATTTTATGGGCGGATTCTGCGCGTTCCGGCTATAGTAATATGTTACCATTTGGCTTACCGTGCAAGGAAAACACTACCGCTATTTGTGAATGGAGCCTTAGGTGTGAAAAATGTACATTAAGCATGTTTTTCAGGCTTTCCCATAGAAGTCTATAGGGCAGAAAATGCGTAATTCTCTTTTTCCTGCAACACAGCGCTCAAGTATGAATGGGAACCAGTGAAAATAATGAGATTCTTTATGTTGAGCGTTGTCAGGAAACATGCAACAACATTCAGGTGTAAATGGGGGCTACAAGGTATAATAAAGCGGTTTTACTATGTTTTGACTGTAAGCCAATGGTTGGTGCTAATGTACTACTGTACAACCCTAAATCACACTGTGCTGGTGGTACAGGTTCCCAGGAGGGGGGTGGCTTGGGTGGGACACGTTACAGGGGATGGGGGGTGTTTGGGTTCTGGCTATGTCAATAATCCCGTCTGGTGTCACTGGTTCCCAGAAGCTGGGCGGGATGCCAGCCACAATGTCACAGGTTGCTAACAGCTCTTGGCAACTTGGGACGCTCTGGCCAGAAAGGCCCCCATGTGATCACAGAGATGCTGCTTGAGGCAACCGGCTCAGGATGCCTCTTTATAGGGATGGCCCTGTTCATACCTATGGGTTGTATTAATGTGCAGTAAAACACAAATTTTATCATGATTCACTGCAATGCACAGTAAACCAGTGCACCTTGCCAGTGCACCTCAATGCACAGATGTGCACCACTTGTACCTCGCGGTACTTCTTCAGTTGTATTGCATTGTCAAAATAAATGAGCTGCCTGAAGACAACACATAGTAATGAACAAAATACTGCACGTTAATGCACGTGTGGTAACGCACCAGACCGGTGTGTAAGGGACATGGACTAAGTGAAATACAGGGATTACTAGTTTTGCCCTCCTATGTATGCTAGTTGCCTGGCTGTTACATTTCTGAGTCAAAGACCCCAAACAATCATGCAGATTAAAAGTCAGAGTAAATCAGATCTCCATATCTGTTCCAAATCAGTGCCTTAGAGAGCTTTGCAGACGTTGGATCATATGACAGACAAGTATTTAGCATTACCAGGAGAAAAAGATTAGCAAAAGCAGCATCTTCATATTCTCAGTATATGTTTCTTTTACCCTAACCCCGTCCGGTAAGCCTATGTTTAACCCTCTTCGTTACGTTACATAAGCTCTGACCTCTTGAAGAAGATAAATGCTACCCAACACAGAGAACTGACTACCCAACACAGAAAACTGTTCTGACTACCCAACACACCATGTTCTTCCAGATCTCCCATTAGAAATTGAACCTAAATGTCTTTGTTCTCTTTCAGCTCCTGCTAGAATTCTGACTTTCAGCGGTACTGTGACAACACCATGGATGAGGGACATTGTCCTGCCTTGTAAGGCCGTCGGAGATCCCGCTCCCACAATCAAATGGATGAAGGAAAGGTAACCAATGACCAAATGTGCACTTTAAAGAGGCCCTGTCCCCTTTGAAATAGCCTGTTCAGCAATCAGTTTGTTTTCATTTACATTTTTATTGGCAAATATGAATACTTTCAGATCTAACTCTTTCCAGGTGACCTGATAGCTTAAAATCAGCCCAATGCTCGCACTTCCAAAATAATAAGACATCCTCTTTTTAATAAGGATCTCCACTCACCGTGTTTTTATTGTTTTATGACCCCAGCATGAAGTGCTTGTCTTCACCCCTTAGGACCTATGTTGATGTGCTTTGGGCCAGAAGCCAAAAGCAGCTTGCTTTCAGGTCCACTGTGCTTGCATTCGAGATAAGTTTAAGATGATTCTGAAATCATTCAGCGTACATTGACAGGTGTTTGTGACCTGGACATAACTGTCTTCTGACCTGCCAATTTACTTCCTTTTAAGCTACCTAAACCTGCTTCAAGCTGATTTTGCATTCCATTGGACTTGTAAGGAGAGAAAAGCAATTCTGACAAACCAGGCCCTTACTCTTTTATGACAGGCTGAGCATGGCTTTTCAGTCAAACTACTGTTGTCATTAGTGTATTATACATATAGTTCTCTGGAAAGTAAAAGACACAGAAAAGCAGCATTGCCTGCCCTCAAGTAGATTATATAGAGAGTTCCCTTTTGGTTAGTGACACCAGAAGACACCTATAAGGTTTCTGAAGATATCATTCTGATGGAGCCCCATGGCACCTGTTGAAAACAGTATGTCATTTGACTCCTGCCTTATACCACCAGGATTCACCCACATAGTTATAGGGATTGACTGTATTGAACTTGAGGCCTTTGTCTCAGTCTGTTATCCATCATTACATCTCACAGGCATTGTCTTTCCTCCAGGTTCTTGTCACTTCACATTTCAGTGAAGTATGTCACTTGTGATTCATTAACAGGGAACTCAGTCCAGTTTTATGATGACATAAAACCTCTGCTACATCAGCAGTATCATCATGTTAATGTAATTCCACAGTGATTAAGATCAATAGAGCAGATAAGAGATGACCACTGATGGCTTTGTTGGACATTGTCTATTTGGGGTATATTCATGCACATGTCTTACTAAATCTACATATATCTAGCACAGGAGAGAACTCTTAAAGTGATCCCCTCCAGGTAGCAAAAAATCCTAAGAGAAGTGCTCTCATATTCTCCTTTCTGGCATCTGTGTCTCCAAACTTTCCTCCATTCCAGTGCTGCAGCCTCCTCCAGTCTATCTGGCGCTTAAAAGGTCTGGGAGTGTTGGATGTCTAGTCCTTCTCACAGAGCACTGTGTTCCCTTCTATCATCTCCTACGTCCATAGAGGATATGGGGTCGGAGTTTGGAACTATGTCGCAAGGTGAGGACACAGACATCTGACATCCCTCAAATGCTACAGACACTGTCGGAGGCTTCAGTGATAGGATGAACGGTAGGCAGGAGACAAGGGCCAATAGAGTGTTATGTATAGGAGCTGTCAGTATGTTAGCTGCAGTGCAGTGCGTTTTTGATGCGTTTTTGACGCGTTTTGCATTTCCGGTCCGTTTCCTGACCGTACAAAATGTGACATGCAGTATTTTTCTGTCGTAACCTGAACGGACTGCGCACGCGAGAACTGTAGCCCATAAAACGCATAGGGATACATTGGGATGCATTTTTAGTGCAGGAGCGCACGGATCAGGTCAGCACAGAAAACGGACGTCGTGTGAACAGGCCCTAAGCGAGGAGCTATGTCCACTTCAAAACTGGACTATGTTCCCTATTATTGAATCACAAGTGACATGGTGATTGTGTGCTCTCTATGATGTATCACTACAATGGGGTTGATTAAATAAAGGATCAGATGCAGTGTAGCTTTGCAAAGTGAATGTTAACTTATCTTGATCAATGGGGTGAAGCTGCAATCAATTAGAATACCCCGTTATGTGCTAGCGAAATGCACAAATAGGAACAACAAACCACATATAGGAACCATGTGTGTGTTGTGGTACAAAGTTGCAAATCATAAATTGCGGTGGTACAGGACTATAAAGAATTAAAATTGAAACTTCAGTTGTGTTTTACACCTTCAGCCTAAAGTGTCTTATAACACAGAACAGAAGCCAATACAGCTAAATTAAAAACCACATTTGCAATCTAAATTTCCTTACGGCTACAGGTACTTTTACATACTTATTCACAAAATGTGTTACTACTTCAGCCACCTCATACGAGTCTTGTATTTTTGGGATTATTAGTCCGTTAAGGCAATTGCGACCCGAGGACAGATGGTACTGCTCATCTGTTTGAGCGCCGTGTCTCTACTGAAGAATGATTCCCCAAATATGATGGATGAGCTGCATACGGTCTATCTCTAGTCCAAATGCTAAATTAACTGTATCATTTACTGTTTATTCTGTGAGATGACGGAGGGTTATGAATGCTCATGAATCTTTATCGCTTTCCAGGATAATATTTACACTAATGAAATCTTCATCAGCTCAGTGTAGCATTGTGGTTGTCACCATCTTTTAACTCCTGCAATCCTTGCTGACCATTTTTGTCATAGTCCAATATGCATAGACAGGAACCAAGCATTGCAAGTGATCCTATGTGGGTAATACAATAGCATATACAGGCAGTCCCCGGGTTACATACATCCGACTCCTACTTACAAACGGAGGCTATTACTCTACAGCAGGGGTAGTTGTAGTACTACCGCACTCGTGCTGATGAGGAGTGCTCATTCAGCTTAGGTTGAATGGATTTAATAAATGAATTGATGATTCAACTGACTGACATTTAAAACTACAGGCAGTCCCCATGTTACAAACATCCGACTCCTACTTACAAATGGAGGCTATTACTGTACAGCAGGGGGTCCCAGGATGCAGCCAATGTGTACCGCACAACATTTCAGTACTTGTAATGCTACCACGCTCGTGCCGATGAGGAGTGCCCTCCTTTTTGGGTCTGGTTCGTAGTACTGTACGTACTTTACAGGAAGTTGGCTCTAGTTAGACGTGCAGCCTCGTCTTCCGGGGTCACTGTGAGATTTTTATTGCTGTCTGTATCCTCATTAGAAAGATTTAATCTCACTTCATGTCCTTGAGACAACAGGAAGTGAAAGGAAATCTATAACTAGGAAGGGAAATTCACTCCTGTAAGAGTGATCATGGGAAAAAGGTGTCTCCACTGAAGCTTTATCACCAATCCTTGTTTCCACGGCAACCCAACATTTTCAAATCCAATTGTCACAGGGACAGAAAGTGAGGTGAAATCTTCTGAACAGGGGCAGAGACAGCAAAACAAACTTTACAGGGGGTAAACCCCTCCCTATGCTATCCAAAACTAAAAAAAAAAAAAAGATTTGTGCTGGAGTTACACTTAAAAAATGTACCTGTTCCAACTTCCATACAAATTCAACGTAAGAACAAATCCACAGTCCCTATCGTGTTTGTAACCCGGGGACTGCCTGTATTCATGCTTTCTTCTGACATCTTGAGAACCCCCTAAACCTGGAGGCACTCAATATGCATATATTGGCTTGAAAACTAAGTTGAGAGTGTTCACTTCACTGACATTTTAGAAACAACATTGGCAAACTTGTGCTATTTTAACTAAATGCAGTGGAGTCAATAGCGAAGGCAAAACGAAGGTAATTGTTGAGGCTGCAATAGGCTTTAAAGATGAACTCTGGGCATAGTTTTTTTTAACCCTTTCAGTGGGGATACCCCCCACATTGCAAGGGTTAAGTGCTCATTTTCATCTAGAGATGAAAATAAAAAAGGTATACTCACTTGAACCTTGCAGTCGGCTGGCTGTTAGACCAGTCCCTGCTAACTCGCCCCTCCTCTGCTCCAGCAGTCTAAGGTCCTGTGAGTCATCATGTCCTGTGCAGTGTAGGGGACATGAGGATGCCAAGGGATGATCTCTTGCTGGAGCGGAGGAGGAGACAAGCGGCAGGGTCAGAGTGGTAGCCAGCCAGCTGCAAGGTTAAAGTTACATTAAACCCTCAGATTTTTTAACATAAACCAATACTGTTATGTGCGCCTTACTGTAATCCATGGTAGTTTCCCTTCTCTTTGCTGCTCTTTCTTTTAAATCCTCATGTCTTCTCATGCTGGGGGAGAACTTCCCTTTGCAGCTGAGTGCCTCTTCCTGTAGTGCTGGCTCAGGTTGCAAACCTATACACAGACACCATGTATCCATTCCTGAGACAAGGCAGTCTGCTGCAAAGGGAAGTTCTCCCCAGCATGAGAAGAGAGAAGGATTTAAAAGGAAGAGCAGCAAAGAGAAGGGAAACTACCATGGATTACAGTAAGGCACACATTACAGTATTGTTTTATGTTAAAAAATCTGAGGGTTTAATGTCACTTTAAGGTGAGTATAACTTTTTTTATTTTAATTCCTAGAGGAAATTGAGCACTTAACCCTTGCAGTGCATGGGTATCCCCACTGCAAGGGTTAAGAAAAATTATGCCCAGAGTTCTTCTTTAAAGTGACCACATTAGTTACCTGAAACTCCTAAAATAGGAGTGGATCCTGTCTCCCGTCACATGCTCCCTGTTGAAGAGCAGTCGCCAGCTAAAGCCTTCTTCAGAATTTGACACTTACAGGACTGCTGATCTACTGTATCCTCTAAAGCTGGCCATACACCTGTGAATTTTTTTAATTCAACCCGCGGGCTGAAAAAAAAGAATTGACGCGATTCCTCCATCAACACAAACAGCGTGTCGTTCGTGGAATCCCCGCTGTCAGAATACCCCGATCAGAGCAGGAAGCTCAATGGCTGCTTTGATCGCACAAAGATTTTCCAGTAGGCTCCTTCGATCAGCTGATGCCGGCTGAAAGGGAGCCGACAGCCCCACACACTGTGCGAATTCCGCCCGGTACATTAAAAACCGTCTGAAATTCGGCCAGCTTATGGGCACCTTTAATGATGTGAAGATCAGTTGAAGGAACCACTGAGCTAGAATCAGGAGATAGACATTCCCTGAAGTGTTTGTTTCTGAAGAAGACTTCAGCCAGCAATTCCCTATTAACAGAGGGGTGGTGGAGGCAGGAGATATAAGCATCTACTTTACAGTTACAGCTTTCATTTTGAGTCTTGGTTTGCTGACAGGGTCACTTTAAATGGCTGCTGAAGGTTACGGAAATGCCTTTCAACTGTCTTGGACCTGTTTTTGTGCCAACAATTATTTTGTATTCCTCTCAATTTTTTAGGAAAAATCAGATTGGGAGAAAAGTAAAATAAAAATTTAACACAACAGAACATAAATAATGACTTGGATCTCCGGGCAAACCAAAAAAATAAATACTTTCAGTATGGCTTTCTCTGCACTGCAAGGATTAACTGCTTATTTATGCCTATGGGACCAGAGTAAAGCAGTAATGCTTACATGATCCCCACTCCTCCAGTGGTCTGTGGTCACCTCTCCACCCTCATCTTCAGCTGGTGGAATGTCCCTTGGTGTCCTCACATCTAATACAGGTCTTTGGAACCTGCATTGGAAATAATGACATCAACGGCCCTTCAACAGCCAGAAGCAGAGGGGAGTAGAGGCTACGGGCACTGGTCGTGGAGACAGCAGGAGCAGGTAAGTAAAACTACTTAACTCCGTTCCCCTAGATATAAGCAAGCAGTTAACCTTTGTAGTGTGTGGGTAGCATTACTTTTTTTGTCCAGAGATAGGCTTTAATATACAAAAAAAGGGGAAAAACACTAAATAAAATAAACATCAAAATACCCTCCAAATAAAAAGTATGAATTCAAAGCAAATTTTGCCTCAGCAGCTCAATGAGTAAAATTGAGTGAATTCTGTAGTGAAATTTCTCCAGCGGTGAAATTAATTTTGCTGAAATCCCTCCACTCATCACTAAACACAAATAGTGCATTTTGTATACTGTGTCCCACCATATAAAGTAGATATAGCATGCTTTATTTTAACAGTGTTTTTACCTCAGTGGTGAAGTATTTTGATTGTAATTCTTTAATTTATGATTTTTGTTTCCTGTGAGGTAGTAACGGGACACCCACTCCAGTAATTACTGATGGGCGAAGAAGCATCTACAGCAATGGGAGTTTTATCATCCGTACAGTGAAAGCAGAGGATTCTGGCTACTACAGCTGCATTGCCACAAACACCTGGGAGACGGATGAGATTGTCCTCAATCTGCAGGTGCAAGGTAAGAAATGGATCATTTGAAACGTTTTTTTGGGGCTGAACGCCATTTCCATTCTGAAATAGTCTCCATTGTGAATTAGATCCTTAGAATATTGGTACTCATGTTTATTCATTGCAGCTATGGTGTTACTTCAGGGAAATACACAGTGAGAGTTGGGTTCCAGAATAGCACACTGACACTTGGGGTTGAAGAACTATAGTGCAATGACATTTGTGGTCCCAGAAAAATGGCACATTGAAACTTGGTTGAAACAATATAGTTGGCCAGTAGCACACTGACACTTAAGGTCCCACGTCAGAAGAACACTGACATTTGACGTCTGAGGGCAGCAGCACACTGACACTGGGGGTTCCAGAGCAACAGCACACTGGCAAATATTGGCCTAAAGCCTATCTTTGGCCAAACATAAAAACTATCCTTACAGTGGGGGCAGGGGCGTCACTAGAAATCACAGGGCCCCATAGCAAAATTTTGTATGGGGCCCCGTGATTGCTAGTTATGCCACTTGCAGAGACCACCTGAGAGTGACCCTGCAGAGCCCACCATATACTCTCTATAGTGGGCTCTGCAGGGTCTCACATCAGCTGCACACCACTAACCTTTCAGCATTGTCCGCCTCCGTGGTCGCCGGGCCCCGCCTCCTCTTCCGTCCCCGTGCCCCACCTCCTATCGACGGGCCGCGCCTCCTCTTACATCACTAACCCCACCTGCTCTTAGGTCGCTGGCCAGTTATGTAAGTGGAGGCGGGGTTGCTCTAAGGTGGGCTCCGCCTCCTTCACTACGAACGCCGGTGTAACCAGCATCTTCTGCCGCAGCTGCTGGCTGTCACTAACACAGCCGCTGCGGAGCTGTGTCAGTGACAGCCAGCACCCTGATATGCCATAGCGGCCCACACGGCATCAGAGGGATGCCCTGGCTGGGCCCCCCTGTGCCCGGGCCCCATATCGGCCGCCTGGGTCGCTATGGCGATTGTTACGCCACTGAGTGGGGGCTACCCCTGCTCTGCAAGGGTTAACTGCTCATTTATGCTTGGGGGACTGGAGTAAAGTAGTTTTACTTACCTAATCCCCACTCTCCAAGCAGTCTGCGCTCACCTCTCTCCCCTCTGCTCCGGCTGGTGGAAAGTCCCTCGGTGTCTCCTCGTCTAATGCAGATCTATGAAACCTGTATTAGACATGATGACGTCAGAGCACCAGCTGGAGTGGAGGGAAGTAGAAACTGCGGGCGCCGGTCTTGGAGACAGCTGGAGCCAGGATCAGGTAAGTAAAACGACTTTACTCTGGTCCCCAAGTAATAAAGGAGCAGTTAACCTTTGTAGTGTGGGGGTATCATCGCTGCAAGGGTAGTTTTTTTGGGGTTCTTAAATCAGTATCACATATACACCTTGTATTCAAGAAAAATGGCCCTTATGGTCCCAGGACAGCAGCACACTGACACTTGAGGTCCCAGAACAGCAGAACACTGACCCTTGAGGTCACAGGACAGAAGCACACTGACCTTTGAGGTCCCAGGGCAGAAGCACACTGACCCTTGAGGTCCCAGGGCAGAAGCACACTGACCTTTGAGGTCCCAGGGCAGCAGCACACTTGACGCCTGAGGTCGTAGGGCAGAAGCACACTGATGCTTGAGGGCCCAGGGCTGCAGCACACTGATACTTGATATTCCAAATCAATGTCACTCTACCATTGAGGTTCTGAAAAAAGGCATATTGACACCTAGGTTGGATTTGCTATGGACGCTGGAGCATTCAGCATCTTTATTGCTTGGGTTTCATTCCACTAGCAGCTAAATCACTCTCCTGAGGAGGAAGACTGCTGGATGTAGCAATGTAAAAACATAGGCAGCCATGGCCTGAAGAATGTTGCTGGCTCAGTTCACTTCTTCATTTGTGCCATTTAGGAGGTGCTGAGCAAAGTCAGAATTGCCTGCCAAGCAACTCCTTTTGCTACCCATATGGATCCAGCCTTTACATTGTATAATCAAGGCATACTGACACTTTACTCGTAAAAACAATGATATACTGACCCTTGGGGTGCCAGAACAATGTCACATTTGGTTTACAGGAACAATACCACATTCCATTTAGGATCCTAATTTAACAGAAGACTGACACTTGGGGATTCATTACTCTTGTACTTGGAAATTCATTACTCTGACACTTGGGGAGAACAATTGTACATTGGTGATTGGTGACCCAGAATAACAGTTCAATAATACTTCGGTCACATAGAACTGTCACACAAAAAATGTATTGTAAATGCTTTCACTGGTTTTTTGAAGGTGAACTAAAAATTGTCGGTCCCTTCCATTGTCGAAGACATGCAAAACTTTGTGATCGAGATATTTTTCCTGCCCGTTCATTGAGCATGTTGTAAGCAATACACATTCACGTAAGTGGAAAGTTCTTTTGACAGGTTCCCATGGCGCCAGTGCAGGGGCGTCCCGAGGCCAAATGTCACCCGGAGTGGAGACCGGGTGACACCCTGGCGTGACGTCATCGCGCATGCGTCTAATTGACGCCTGCCGGCGCCCATCCTGGTGATGGACACCGGCAGAGAGAGGAGGGGAGGTTCACCCGGCGGGATAAGGTATGCCGCCGGGTCCCCTCCTCTCTCGACACTGTTGGGCTCTCGGTCCATGACCAGGTGCCCGACTTTTTAAAGGGGGTGACACCAAAATGACTACTAGTCATTTTGGTGTCATCCCTCCAATGGTGTCACCCGGGTGCGGCCCCCGCATCCCCCTTGTGATGCCACTGCACCAGTGTGAGCATTTTACATGCACTGTCTAAGTTTTTGGGTGTCTGCAGCTGTAAGACTGTAAGGCAGGGCAGGGTCCTCCTCACCTACTGCTTCTGTATGTCAATGATGTTTGTCAGTGTTTCTTTCTTGTCTTTTCTAAACAAGATTGTACAGCGCTCGGGAATATGTTGGCGCTATATAAATAATGGTAGCTGTAGGTAAGAATTTGCTTGCCCTGTGACTAACACCTCTGTACACAAATTCCACTTTAAACATTTAAAAAACCTTTTGCAGTATTCTGGTGCCTTGTAAACTTCAGTAGCGTTAGGAAGATGAAACGCTATCTTCTTCTGCAGTGAACAGACTATTTATATGGTAATCAGAGCACGCTGGGAATAGACACAGCTGAAAAATCACTGGGGGTTCTGCACACACACACAGAGGGACCACAAAATGTTCCTAAAATGAATTCATGCAGAGATACAATAATGCATTAATGTCACAAAGACCAAAGAGTAATTCACCAAATTAAAGTGAAACTCAAGGCAGAAATACAGGGCACCAAATAATGCAACTTTGTATTTAAAGGAGAACTATGAGATGAGTGATGTCCACTCACCTCATAGTTCTAGCCGACCTGTGACAATGAGACTGTCACAGGTCGGCTCAGTAGCCCGGGAGGTGAGCGAACACATACCGGGTTCGCTCACCTCTCGATCCTGCCACGGCTCTCTGCCGTGACAGGGACTGGATTCCCCTCTCCCTGCTCCGATCTGCCAGCGCTGACTGGCAGAACGGACGGGGAGGGGGCGGGTACAGCTGGCTCTGCCTCTAGATAGGCAGAGCCAGCTGTCACTCACGCAGCTGGGAGGATCCCGTCATCTACGTCGGGGTCCGCTCCGGTTGCGGCGTCTCAGTATACCACGAGCTGGAGCTCGCGGTATACTGAGCTTAGGGTAACGGGAGGACGCTAGTTTGTGTCGTCCCGTTACCCTAAGGAGAACTATGGGGAAAAACACTGACCCCATAGTTCTCCTTTAATCATTCATCATTAAATGTATTTTTTTTTATGCAGGTATATACATGCAATGTAATGCAATGTATATACCTAAATCTAACTAACAGCGCTTATGGAGCATACTGATAGGAGGAGAGAGCAGACTGACAGAAGAGAGATGAACTCAACAGTCTGCTGCTTCTCCTTTTACTGTCCATTCACAGGATAGAAAGGGATAAAACCTAGAAGTGTTACTAAGCTGCTGCAGAGAAAAATCAGGTCTGTCCTGCCAGACAGACCGGTGCTGTGTGGTAGAGCTGTGTTAATTTTAGAACTGGATCAACAGAAATACAAATCCTTTGAAAGGTAAAAGAACCATACATGTATTTCATATGTGTATTTAGCTGTTGGCTGGAGTTCAAGTTTCAGTCACAAAGACCTATGAGCACTGGATAAGATTAAATCAAAAGTATATGCGGATACAAACACTGCAAAACACTAAAAGGCATCATGTATGCAGATTGGCTTCTTTTACGCATAACTGAGTTAGTGTGCAATTTTTCCTTTGAACTCTTACTGTACATTGGAAAAATGAGTCTAGAAATGAGATGGAGATTAGAACCTGGACTAAACAGAGGAGTTTGAAACCATTATTAACATGGACATGAGATCTACAAGTTGACTAGAGAGCTACATGGACATTTTTTCTAGACTGAGAAAAAAAATCCTAGTGCACAAACTGCTCTTGGGTGATTGGTGGTAGACTCACCTCATGGTATATGTAAATGGGAAAATCACCCAATAACTAACTGCTCTTGTTGGGTGATTGGTGGTAGACTCATCTCATGGTATATGTAAATGGGAAAATCACCCAATAACTAACTGCTCTTGGGTGATTGGTGGTAGACTCATCTCATGGTATATGTAAATGGGAAAATCACCCAATAACTAACTGCTCTTGTTGGGTGATTGGTGGTAGACTCATCTCATGGTATATGTAAATGGGAAAATCACCCAATAACTAACTGCTCTTGTTGGGTGATTGGTGGTAGACTCATCTCATGGTATATGTAAATGGGAAAATCACCCAATAACTAACTGCTCTTGTTGGGTATGGCTACAAAGTGCTGCATATTGAGAATGATTAAGAGGCCATTCACAGCAGAGCGGTTGCGGATTAGCGCGGTTACTGCGTTGATCTCAAAAGGGAGGTTTTGGGAGTTAGTAATTGCGTTTCAGTGCTGAAACTCAATTAAAAACGCCCAAAATCGCCCTGTTCCCACAGCAATGTATGGGATCGTTCATGTCGGCGGATTCGTGCGGCCGAACCGCCCCGATGTGAATGGAGTCTTAGAGAGGTGTGGTGGAACAGAGTCTGAGCCTTCTCACGGTACACACTGCACACATTTCACATGTTTCAAATAAACTTGGTGACTACAAAAAGACACAACCATAATCCACAAAGACACACAAGGCACACAGGCACTAGACCACACGATTGTAAAATTTTATATTTTAGAAAATTGCAATATCATCACCACCTACACAAATGTCTCCCGCCACGCCAAACAATAATCCACAAAGACGCCCTTAGTTCCATACTGACAAAAGCAGCTAAATGTCTTAGTACAAAATCAGTACCAGACTGACACAACAAGAAACTTGAAGGTGTCACTTAAAAAAAAAAAAAAGACTGGTTTGTAAAAGAATAGCATGTATAGTTACCCTTCCGGTGGCCTATCTCTACAAATGTAATTGCTTTGCTGCTCCTCAGCCACTACAGGTTCCATACTTCCAGGTGTGTTGCATACCTGCTCCTACCACTGCATGCTGTGGTTCCACCCATTGGCTTATGCAACAGAACAAGACATAGGAGCAATAGGATGACAATACAATAGCACATAGCAGACGGCAGAAGGAACCACAGCATGTGGCGGGTAGAGCAGGTATTTAACAAATCCGGAAGGTTGAAAATACCTTCTGCAGCAAAGCAGTGACTTTTAAAGCGGCCGCTGTAGCGAAATGAATTAAATATGAGCTGCAAATATTTTATATAAAAGATGAAACTCCCTCCGCCCCTCTAGTTCCAAGTAACAGCCACATGACATGGCACGGGCCAATCTCACAATGGCACAATTTTCCATCATTTTTTATATTACAGCCTGGGGGTTAAATATTTGTTTCTAGCCTAAGTGCACTTCTTTGTCACTGATAAATGCAGCGCTGATCTTTCATACTTCTATGTGGATGAGTGAAGGATCAGAAATATAGCATGTCAGCATAGGGTGAGTCCTTGTGCTCCCGTAACCCTTGTTCTGTTTCAGCTATCAATTATGCAATCAGACATACCTCCTGAGACCCAGTCTGTACGGACAATATGGTAACTTGCTGATTTGGCAGAAATCAACAGGCAGTGTCGACTCACCAAGAATGCTCAGAATGAAACCTAATGTAGTTTACTCCAGACTTGACAGATTACAAGGATGTTTTCTGAGCATTTCGTGAAGGTGAAAGAACATCATGGGACAATATTATTCCTAAATCTATAGGGGAAGCTTTTTACTATATAAGGGCAAAAAACAAAGTAAAGAGACCATGGGAGTTTCTAACAGGCAACTATATTATGCACCACAATACAGGAGGGGGAGAAAAAGTAGAATGTCCTAAGTCACCAAAACACAACAATAATCAACAACAAAGCGGGCTGCTTATGGCAGCACAGCCCTGATTAAAGGAGAGCTATGGGGTTAGGGCTTTTCCCCATAGTTCTCCTTAGGGTAACGGGAGGACACAAACTAGCGTCCTCCCGTCACCCTAAGCTCAGTATACAGCTGCGTGAGTGACAGCTGGCTCTGCCTATCTAGAGGCAGAGCCAGCTGTACCCGCCCCCTCACCCGTCCGTTCTGCCAGTCAGCGCTGGCGGATCGGAGAGGGGAGAGGGGAATCCAGCCCCTGTCACGGCAGAGAGCCGTGACAGGATCGAGAAGTGAGCGAACACCGGTATGTGGTCGCTCACCTCCCGATCTACTGAGCCGACCTGTGACAGTCTCATTGTCACAGGTCGGCTAGAACTATGAGGTGAGTGAAAAGCACTCGCCTCATAGTTCTCCTTTAAGTATGTTAAATAAAAGTACACTTTCATGACAGCACAGTCCTGCTCCCCCATCTGACTCGGTTCACTGCCATCCTGCCCATGTCTCAGTCCTCCTTAGTTCTCTCTCCACAAAGTGACTGGCATGCTGTGTGTGCACAGCATGGTGTCACTGTGCTTACAAACAAAAGATAAAGTTCAGGCCTTCCCGCGTCACCTGAATGTTTGTAAATGTGCTAGAGACATCTGTACTGCAAATAAGAGACCCCCTCTCTTACGAGCAGGACCCTCCCAATTTCCTGTACTAAAATTGTATTTATAACTGTATTGTCTCTCTCAGTTTTGTAAAGCACTGCATTGGCGTTTGCATTTGCAGACTGCTGGCGCTATATAAATCTTGTACAATAATAATATGATTACCCTGTGGGCAAGTCCACCCTTGCTTTCCCATGCCCAGAAGTGGCTGTGATGGGAATAAAAAAGAAGAATGAGGTAGCACTGTGAAAGCAAATATAGCTATATCAAAGGGTGGGCTTTAAAGAGACCCTGTCACTTTTTCGTAAATGGGCAAGATGACAGACTATCGTTAAAGAAGACCATGCCTGAGTAGTGCTTTAAGAGGTATCTTGTTGCTTTTATGTGACAGCTCAAAATTTCCATCACAGAGAGGAAATGCTTTAAAGGTGATAGATTTCCTAGCTGCACCATAGAAAGCTAGGAAGCTTTCTAGAAAGGTTGTAGCTTCTGAGCTGCTTCTGATCTATGAGGGCTCTCAGTGGGGTCACCACTGGAGCACAGCAGAGGAGGTATGTGGGTAGATTTTTATTTTTTATTCTGATTCACTTGTGGACCTCAGCCTTCACTTCAATCATTATTTTAAACTCCTCTTTGATCAGGTTGTTCCCTGATTCAGTGTTGTGTCAACCTCAGTTATTGCACTCTTTCTCTCTCTTTATCCCTCTCTTACGTTTCCTCATTCTCTGCCTCCTCTCCTTTCCCTCTCCTCCTCTTTTTTGATTTTACATCCTTGCTGTCTCATTATTTTATTATAGCATTTCATATGCACATTTGCAGATTGTCTAGATGTTATTATGTCTGTATATTATGATAATTAGCATAAACTATGTGTCCAAGTTTGTGGGCACCTGACTATAACACCTATATTGCATTGTTGGACAACCCATTCCAAAACCATTTAGATTATTATGGAGTTGCCTCCCCCTACCCCATGGCTATCACAGCCTCCACCTCAGCAAAAAGAGCATATGTGAGGTCAGATACCGAAGACATGGTTTGCAACTGGCATTCCAATTCATCCCAAAGGTGTTCAGTAGAGTTATGGTCAGGGCTGTGTCCGGGTTCCTCCACACCAAACTTATTCACGTCTCTATGGCTTTGTGCACAGGGGCACAGTCATGCTGCAACAGAAAAGGACCTTCACCAAACTGTTACCATAAGGTTGGAGGTGCAAAATTGTCTAAAATGTCTAATATGCTGTAGCAATAAAAGTACCCATCACTGGAAACAACAGAACTCAATAATTTGGAGGGGAGTCTACATCCTTTTTGTAATATAGTGGTCTAATGGTCAGGTAACCACATTCTGTCCACATAGTGTATGTGTGCTGGCATATGATCAGCTACAGGATAAGCCATCTAGAGCTTCTATGATGATCAGTATCTTTATGGCCTTGACCTGGGATAAGACTAATAGTAAATCACATGCATATTTAATAAGCAGATATGTTTGCCTGAACCTAAGGCATATACTTTCTAATAGGCACAATTTTTTACAACATGCTTATTACAATCACATTGAGGTCTATATAAAACATGAAGTCTACTGGTAACTTTTAACATTTTGAAATGTAAAATATGGATGTAACTTTGTATTTTCTAGTGCCACCTGACCAGCCTCGGCTTACCGTGTCAAAAAGTACGTCTTCATCCATAACGCTGTCTTGGATCCCTGGGGATAATGGCGGGAGCTCCATCCGAGGTAATCTTGCTATGACAATGGAAGTGGTCATTCTGTAGCTCATAAGGCATTTGCAATATTTTGTCAACACCCCTCTGTCAAATTAGAGCTGTCAACATATCAGTCTTTGCCTATCTAATACAATTGTTGGATTATTCAGTTCTTATAAGCATAAAGCAAATGCAAACATAATTTTAAGTGTCTGACTTCAATAGTAATAACTGAGTGCCAATTTTACAGTATCTAAAAAAAATATGACATCCTGTTGCAATCAATTGGAAGTCTTCTTATTTCCTTCTTTGATCCCTCCTATCACTGATGGTAAAGGTCAAGTTATCGTTTATTAGTTTTTTTTATATTAGTTTTTTCCCCAGAGGTCTGTGTTGAAGGAGAGGCTTACTATAGTCCATAAAATAGTGAGCAGATAGGCAGATAGCAGATTTACAGTTGTTCCCAATGCAGACACCAACTAATCTGAAAGTGCACTTAAAAAAGTAACTCTGCTCTGCAGTCTCTGTTCCATGACATCAGTGTAAGCCTGCTCTATCCATTCTATCTAAACTAAAAGGACTGCCTTGGCAGCTTCTAGCAGGCAGCTGATTTCTCTGCTCTTATGCTTTGTCTGTGCACCATCATAGGTTATAGTAATTTGCTGCGGAGGTCATGATTTCTCATCTTTGGACTTAAGCCTTGTCTATACATGGTGCTCAGTCCAGTCCACCTTCCACCCTTCAACCCCCTTTCCTTCCCATCTGTCCCATCAGTCAGCAGGGCGCTCTTACTGAACAGGAGGAAGGTGGGTAGGTGGAACTAACAGGGTTATTCACAAAAGGGTGAAGAGTTTGGAGAAGGGAACAATCTAGACCAACATAACTGAACGGGAAAGTGAGCTGAATTGGATAAGTTTTCCAAATCAACTATGTTGTCCTAGATTATTCACTTCTCCTGCCTTCTCCAAACTCTTCACCCCTTTTGTGAATAGCCCTGTTAGTGTTGTGGTTGGGGAAGGTTATACTCCAATTTGAGATGTTGAGGCCTCCAAGTAATTTCAGACTTGGAGGAAGAAGGCTTTGCTGGAAAGTTGTTAATAGTAGGCATCTGGAGATGCTTTTTCATAAGCAGCACATATGTCTTTGGAACTCCAGTGCCAAAATCTTGACAGCACCTAGATACAGCCCTCTAGCTCCACAAAGACTTGCTCCTACATTTGGATAGGCTGCGGCATCTCAGTATCTCAGAGCTACAGCTCGCAGTATACTGAGCTTAGGGTAACGGGAGGACGCTAGTTTGTGTCCTCCCGTTACCCTAAGGAGAACTATGGGGAAAAACACTGACCCCATAGTTCTCCTTTAAAGGGTGAAGTCTCTTCCATTTCTGTGTAGCTGTTATTTATACATAGTCTTAGCCCCGCCTTTTAAAGAGCAACTTTACTTTAGTTGTTAAGAACATTTGGGTCATACCTAAACAGGGGTTCTCCCCTTATGTGGGAAGGAAACATCCTCCATACAGTTCCCTTAATTTCTGAATGTAAATGATGCTCTGGCCACGAAACTGCTGTAGGAAGGCCTAGTGGTAATGGGGCGGGCATCTATGGGGCATAGATGGAAGCAAATGTATGGAAAGTCTATATAATCTCCAACCGCAACCCTGATCCCCAGGCAGTTGGCGCTCACCTCTTCTCCCCAACGGTCATGATCATGGATTATCACTTGGTGTTCCCAACCAGGGTTATTTTGCAATGTGGCGGCAGCCCCACTGCAAGGGATGTTATTTGTTTTTCCCCAAGTTCAGATTTAAATTACACCAAATCAGTAATTATCTGCAATTTCCCCAAATATGCCTAACACTTTGATACCCATACAGGTGAAACTCGAAAAATTAGAATATCGTGCAAAAGTTCATTTATTTCACTAATGCAACTTAAAAGGTGAAACTAATATATGAGATGGACTCATTACATGCAAAGCAAGATAGTTCAAGCCATGATTTGCCATAATTGTGATGATTATGGCTTACAGCTCATGAAAACCCAGATCCACAATCTCAGAACATTTTTGGCAGTGTGGGCAGGTGCCAAGTCCTGATGGAAAATGAAGTCAGCATCCCCATAGAGCTCGTCTGCGGATGAAAGCATGAAGTGCTCCAAAATCTCCTGGTAGACGGCTAAGTTGCATTAGTGAAATAAATGAACTTTTGCACGATATTCTAATTTTTCGAGTTTCACCTGTATATGATGGATTTGGCCTTTTAGACTAGGCCTCTGATCCTTTTTAAATTGGCCTTCCAGTATGAGTGATCCAAAAATATGTATAGGTGGTGGATGAAGTTCAACTGCTCCAAAGGTGTACATGACGGTTTAAGGACCACTTCACTAGACCAACACGACAGACGGGCAACTACCATTTTCAAAAGGAAATTGGCAAAGGCAACCTACCTACTTCTTTCAAATCAGTAGTCCTTAATTATAATGCTGGAGACTTCAAAGACCTAAAGTCCCAGCACAGATTGTTAGGAAACAGGGGTGTAATTGTCTATACATTATATGCATAAGTGCAGCGATTAGCAGTATCAGACAGTAATACTGTTAGAGAGCATATACCTCTGGAAGAACAGGTAATGGAAAAGTAATGCAGGTATAAATTTTCTTTCCAAGGGTGTCCCCAAAGTGCACTGCCTTCCCCATTCCTTCCAGACTGCTCTAAATACATAGTTTGGGGAGCTGTTGGCTATTTCAGGTGACAGCATTCAATGAATAAGTCATGATGACTGCTTTGTTCACCATCCCCGGATCAGATCATTTATTTTTAGAGAGCCGAGATGGCCTGTCAAGATTTTGTTTCCTTATCCTCAGAAGAGAAGAGAGGGGAGATATTTCCCCCCACCTCTACAAAACAACATCAAAGCTTCTCTGCTGACAACAAGCTATGATCTGAATAACATTAGTTGGTTTACACCGTGTTCAAGTGTCTGTGAGCGCTCAAATTCCTAGTCACGAATTATTTGGGGAAGGAAAAAATATCTGTTTGTGTCTCACATAAATGAGGATGTTATTTTGATCATGGGTTCTCATGTCAAGGCGTCAGTGGCTTTCAGTCCAGTTGTGTCAACTTAAAATGGAGCAAGTGGCTTTGATCTCGTATTTGGACTTTTTGACACAAATTTAAAATGGGGGTCTTCTTCATGTGCATTTCATGGCCATTGAGTCAATTGAGGAATTCTGACTGCTTGACCCACAGGAATTGAAGAGAGTGAAAGTAAATTATTGAGGCCCGGTGCAGACCTCTGCAATCCGGGATCGCGCGGTCCTGCACAATGCAGGCATCGGTTGCCACGCGGCCCCATTGATTTCAATGGGGAAACCGTGCAATCCGACTGGGGTGCCATTCGAAAATAATGGCACCCACAGTGCGATCGGTTCACCCCTTGGCGACTCCTGACCACGCAGCTATCCGTGCGGAATCGTGCACGATTGCCTTATGGTGAGGTGTAGCCTAGGTGTGCACCGGCCCTTATGGTTGATTACTTTTATAAAAGCCAGTGCAGCTAGATCGAAGCTAGCCATACACTGCTTACATTTCAGGCCATTTCTGCTCCACAAAAGGAGCCAGTAGGAAAATTGTCAGGCGAACATTGACTGCATCTTCAAATGCAGTCACCGTTTCGGGTGTTCAGGCAGTCGCGGGTGCTGGCTGCCCAATAAAATAGATGCCAGGGGGGATTCCTCTTTCAACGTTGTTTGAGTGATTTCTCTCATTCCATGCCCTGTGTATGACTAGCTATAGGGAGACATTTCCAGTGCTTGTGAATGGCACACAGTTTCTCATCACATGATCCAATGATTGTAGATGTGGTGGCAGTGAGCTCAGTGAAAGGGTAATGTTGAAACAGAGAACCTGCATGTTCTTGCAAATAAGACACCCGCAAATGAAGGGATGTATGGTTCCCCATATTTTATGGGTAAACTGTGCACACATCGTGTGTAGGGAAAGGGCTTGCAGGGGGCGTGCCCATGTCGACGAGAAGTAAGCAGCAGCTGCCCCTGCAATAATTTTCCAAGCCTGGTGGTGTATGTTCCAGTCCCGAGAGAAGTCTAGATTAGCATACTGTGCATGAGCCAGGTTTGGGGGCTTCTGGGACACACTGCTGAGGAATTCTGAATTCTGGCAAGTCACTGGTATGCATTTGTACCAAGTGGTGCTGATTTTGGCCTCTGTAAGGTGAAATAAATTAAAAGATAACTATGGGGTAAGTGTTTTTCCCCATAGTTCTCTTAAGGTTACGGGAGGACATGTACTAACCTGCTGCCGTGACCCAAAGCTCAGTATATCGCAAGCTACAGCTCGGGGTATACTGAGACCGCCGCAGCTGGGACGGATCCTGACACTGCTGTCTGGATCCACCCAGCTGCGTGAGTGACAGCTGGCTCTGACTATCTAGAGGCAGAGCCAGCTGTGCCCGCCTCTCCCCTATCTGTTTCTCCAGTCAGCGCTGAAGGATCGGAGCAGGGAGGGGGGAATCTCTGCAGGGAGCCGTAATTGACAGTCACAGCTCTCTCCAGGGAGATGATCGAGAAGTGAGCAGGCGCTGGTATGTGTTGGCTCACTTCCCGATCAATTGAGCCAACATGTGACAGTTTCATTGTCACAGGTCGGCTCGAACTATGAGGATGAGTGATTTTCACTCACCTCATAGTTCTCCTTTAATCCAAATAGTGATTATTTATGTGCCACTTCAGCTTTGTTCAAATGATCTACAGAAAATACCTGATGATCCTGCCAGAAATGTCATTGTAACTTCCTGTGAATTAAACTGAAAACACAAAGAAACTTTTTTTTACTTTTCAACTTATCTTTTTAAATTCCAAATTCCCTAATTTTTGTCCTTGGTTGTAAAGTGAACCTGTGATTAAAATTGCAATGCAGCACAGTGCAACATTGTTTATTTCGCTGTCAGCAGTCACCTGCCGTGGAGAGTCTTGTTAGTTTTGATTGTGCAGATTGTGAACCTGATCCCCCCCCTAAATATGTCTGCAAATGTTATTAAAAGCCATTTTCTGCCAGCTTGTATTTTAGGATTATTGTTCCATGAAGGTTCTAAGACATGGAAATAACAGTCCTATAAATACTCAGGTCACCTACACAGCAGCAGATGTGCAAACTTATTACACATTCAGGAACAATTCTCCCGCTGAGAATGAGAATAATGCAGCGAGAGCCCAGCCAACAGAACACAGACTGCAGTTTAAAACCTCAATACCATATAAAAGGCGAGGATTAAAATTACACATCACGCATTGTGTTTAGAAACTTTCTGGATCCAATGTACAACCCAGCCACACGGGACGACTTTGAATTTTAAAAAGAACCTGTCATTAAAGAAACAGGAATGTATTATTTTTGTATATTTTTTTACAGTGGGACTGGAAATGTTCTGTGCTGAAATAGGATGGAATGGACTGTAAAAGGTTATTAATAGAATTTGCAGAGCCATTCACCAAACAAATCTCAGTTCGTTGTGTGTAAATGAATGCAAAAAATTAATGTGCTTGGTAAATTTTCTTTTATAAGTCCATTGTAATTTTGAATGTCATCATGAAATACCACATTATGGCCACTAGATGGAGCAGAGGAGCATAGGAAATAAATACTACTTCCTTACACTCCTCAGCTCCATCTAGTGGCCATAATGTTGTATTTTATTCCTAGTACATTTGAATTGGAAAGAAAATTTACTAAGAACGCTTGTTTTGGGCTCCATTTGTACAGAGCTAACCTTTATGATGTTTATAAGCTGGTTATACACTGCTTAAATTTCATGCGGCTCCTCCGGGCTCTGTCGAAATTTAAGCTGTGAGTGGCCTGGCTTGTACCCCCCAGCTCAGCAAAAACCTCTGCAGAGAGATCCTTGCTTCCACATAGTGATCAAGGGACCTTGTTCAGAGCAAGCTGGAATGAAAATAGGCTTTTCTACTCCAGCTGCTTTTCATCCTCTCCCCCCAGCCCTATGCATATGTGGTAGGCCTTATTCTGTGCTGCCACATATACACATTACTGTATGTTTAATTGCGCACCCCCAGCACAGTGACCATGCTGTCGCTGACAGCTTCTGGTCACAGATTAATGATTGGGAGCTGGTAGGATGGGCTCCCAATTATGTGATCGCTGTGAAATCCAATCACAGTGAAATGGGATCATATAAAAATGAGTTTAGCAATATCTCAGTATATAGCCATATGGGTTCATTTAAAAGGCTTGCACCATATTCTGATTGGACTATGCCACTACTGGAGGGTTGATATATATATAATGATTACACCAGCGTAATCAGGGCCGGATTCCCCACAAGACCACCGAGGCCTGGCCTCGGGGCGTCAGCGATGTGAAATCCCCCGACGCACGGGCAGTAAGTTGGTTTCTACATTTAGCCCTGCTTTGGGAAAGCAGGGCTAAATGTAGTGTGAAGCCGCTTGTTCGTTCGTTCAGTGAAAAAAAATTGATAAAAAAATATAAATAACAAAATTAGTACAAATAATAAGGAATAATAATTAAATGTAAAAAATAAAAAGTTGATTACAAAAGCAAAAAATTATAAGAAAAAAAATATTAGAAAATAATAAGAATATAAACGATAAGATAAATACAAATTAAATCAAGTAAAA
>NW_017306363.1:1705649-1720301 GCF_000935625.1 Nanorana parkeri
GGGGGGGGTAGGGGGGGGAGGTTGCATTGTGGAACCTGGCCTTGGGGCAGCAGGGAGAGTAAATCCAGCCCTGAGCGTAATAAAGGTTTATTTGTTTTCATATGGAAGAAATAGATATGGAATGAGATAAAGTTTCTTCCAACCCAGCAACTGAAACCCTCAGACTACCTTGGCAGCTGTAGATTTGCATTTTCCGGGCTCATTCACACCAAGGCCATGTGTTAATCGATTAATGCACGGCCTTGGTGTGAAGAGGCCTTTAATCTACTGAGTAAAAAGCATCTGTAATAGTTTTCAGGTTTTTAGATGTACATTGAGTAAGGTCAGTTCTCTCTGCAATTTGATCAGTTTGCTTTAAATATGTTGGCCTTAAGGATTGACTTACCTACTCATTAAGGTGTTAAAGAAAACCAACTAAAAGACTCATGTCAGATGGGCAATTCTGCCACCAGAGACAGGCCGGCAGAGCTAGAATCATTTAAGAGGCTGCCTGTTTGTCCCTATGGGATTTCTCCCTCTCTTGCCAGATGCAACAAGATGTGGTTCTGTCGCTGGCCTGGATGCTGTTGAATCGTAAACAATATTAATGGGAGTGACATCTTCCTGCCTCAGCTACAGGGGGAGCGATTCCATAGGAGCAATTTTGATAAATCACCATCGGCAGAATGGCTAGCCATTCATGCGTATGAACATTTTCAGGTGATTTTGAGGCTTTTTTTTGGTGCAATTTTTTTAGGCATTTTCAGGTATAACAAAATGCTATTTTTTTCTGGCACCCCCGATGAAGCATATGGGGTCACAAAATGTGCCATTCTGCTTGAAACGAAACTCAAGTTCTTTTTGGAACTACAAGCAACAGGTGACACAATGCTCAGATGTGAACGAACACCACTGAAAAGAATGGGAGTTGCATTGACGCGCTTTAGAAAGTATGTGACAGGTTGAACGGGGGCCAGGACTCTGCACACCTTTTCTTTTGCTGCACTTGGGAAGTATTGATCTCATTTAAACTGAAAGATCATTCAGACTTTAAGCAAGGAATGGTGGATATAGCCATGGAGTAGCTCATAAACTGCTGTATCAGGCAAATGTTTTTCAGTGACAGTAGGTACCCTTTAGGGTGAGGTTATGATTGAGGTTCAGTCATAATGGGGACTGTTATTTTTTTTAAACACACTTGGTTGTGAGAACCAAAAAAGGCCTCAGGTGGAGAACTACTGAATAGTATGAATATTTAAAGTATATAACAAATTGGCAGACCCTCTTGCTCTGTAGTAGTTAGTAGGTTTTGTTGATCTGACAAAATAAAAGCCTGACACTATATGACTAGAACAAATCTGCCGCAACCAAATCAACTAGCAGTGCCAGGTGGCCGGGAAATTAAAAACATATAGGACTAGACTAGGCCATAAAAATTACACCTCCAAAATACACAAAAGCCTTCCTCTGTGGAACGTTTAATACTATTGTATAAGAGCTATGTACATATTTTTATGCTTTCTGAAATGCACTGACCGTTCTGTGCTTCTGTTGCAGGTTACATACTCCAATACTCAGAGGATAACAGCGAGCAGTGGGGCAGTATACCCATCAGTCCCAGTGAGCGCTCATACCGCTTAGAAAACCTGAAATGTGGCACCTGGTACAAATTTACCCTCACTGCCCAAAATGGAGTCGGACCCGGGCGCATCAGTGAGATCATAGAGGCTAAAACCCTTGGGAAAGGTACTGGAGTCTTGTCCTGCCCACCAAAAGCAGGAAGTAATTATTAACTATCCAGTTATTTGATTGAATTTCATGTGTTTATGAATGAAACTAAGCCTTGTGTTCTGCCAAAGCTACATCTCTTGTGTGCATGGGCTTTTGTTTGCATTAGAACTGCTTTTTACCCTATACAAGTCAATTACAATGCAAAAGCAACCTTGTGCAGCTTATGAGATCAGAAGCTTCTCTGAAAGAACTCAAAAGGGTCTCTGAAGCATATTAAACTGATCTCAAATGCTAGTTGACTGCCCCTAAAAGCATTTGCCCATCTACATAAGCCTGTGTGTTTTTATTTGCTGTTGGTGACCTTGTTGGCCATGGCAGTGGGATCTACTTTGCCCCTTTGGGGCTCCTCACAATTGCAGACATTATCATTGACATTAGACATTGTCCTGTCATTGTTAGTGTTGGGATGGTCATCAAGGATACTGTTACTTAATGACCAATCAGTGAGATGATCTGCACCTTGGATGAGGTCATAGTAGGCAGTGAGACATCAGAGTAATAAAGTAAACTTATTTATGAGTCTTCTGCCCACTTCCGTTGGTTACCCTCCAACTACTGGGACTAAGCAGCATGGAGGCAATGGTTGCTTTTTGGGGGGGGTCATAATGTACTTTATAGGCCTTCCACCCCTGTGTGGAAACAAAACTAACACTAAAACTGTAGGTGGACAAACAAAGCAGTGTGTCACGATCTGGATCAGGCTCGGAGTCCAGTAGCTGAAACAGCAGGCAAAGTCGTAGTCAAACAGGCCGAGTTTGGTACTAGACAAGTACACAATCAGACGGTAGTAGTGTAGGAGCAAGCAGAAGCGTAGTCAGAGATCAAGCCAAAGTCAGTAGCCAAAGGTATCAGGTATGAAGCAGAAGACGATAATAGTAGTAAGTGAATCGGCAGCCAAAGGTCGGTACACAAGTAGCAGTATGAATGGATTGTAACACAGAAGGAGCAAGGAAGCAAGATAATGGCAGGAGCACAATAATCTGGCAAACAGGAAGTGCAGAGGCGTGGCTTAAATAGTAAGTTCAAGGGAGGAACGAGGAGTTCAGAGTTCAGCAGAAACTAGGTTTAACTGAGGATTACACAGGAGGTCAGGCAAGGAGCTATCTAAGGTTCTAAGGTGGCTCAGCAGGTAGAACCACTGCCAGCTACAGCAGAGGCCCTGGGTTCAGATTCGGTTCCTGACACAGTGGTTGGGAATTCCTTGACAGATAGTTGTTGGAACCTTGCAGGTGGCTGGGTCCTCAGACTGGTAGTTTTGTGTGTGTACAATGAGGAGTGCCTCGAGTGAAGAGTCGCATGCATAAAAGTTTTGGTTCAAGACTATGTTCAGTTCCCTACTGGGACTAAGGAGCATGGAGGCATGCCACAGATCAGGAAAGTATAGGTCACATGAGGCTCATGTACAGCTTGTTCAGCCTTAGATATTTATTAATTTGCCATGCCTTTACTCCACTGTGCAGCTGTCTTTCCAGTTGGTCAGGGGTACATGTCTTGACAGCCAGCACAGATTTACCCATTCCCATATCTTCAAGTGGTAGAGCTATCCCCACCAGCATAAGGAAATGGTTGCTTTTTTGGGGGGTCATAATGTACTTTATAGGCCTTCGACCCCTGTGTGGAAACAAAACCTACACTAAAATTGTAGGTGGACAACCGTAGTAGTGGTTGGGGATTCCCTGATACATAGTTGTTGGAACCTTGTGTTGGTCTTGGAATACACTAATTCAGGGAGGTACCTAGCACGTGACTGAGTCCTCGGGCTGGTAGTTCTGTGTGTGTACAATGAGGAGTGCCTCGAGTGAAAAGTTACATGTGTAAAAGCTTTGGTTCAAGACTATTTTCAGTCAGTTAAAAAGAGTTGTAATAGAGAGTTTGTGTAATATAGAGCAACTGCTTAACATCAGGTACCAGGAGGTTTCTACACTTTTCAAAAGCCCCAGTATCCAACTTTACAGTGTGTACAAATACTGACTCGGAGACCAATCAGAGCCACGGTACTTGCCCACTGCCTCTCAGTGGCACCTACTAAGGTTTGTGGGCTCTCAGGGGCCAGAAACAATTTGACGAAAAGGTATATGAAGGTGACGTGAGGCGTGGTGTCTTCTGCTGGGAGCTTGTATCAGTTTATTCACTCTAACATGCTGACGGGTCTACTTTAAATCTACACTTTGTGCCTCGGGGGCTCGGTGTTGAGTCCCAGTATCTTTTTCCAGACCAGCAGCATTGCAGGCAATGCGAGTTGTTCTCTGATCTGTGTGTGATCTGACTATTCTTCACAACTGTATCTCATTTTCAATATAAATCGCATTTTCGTGCTTATAAATATGTATGCAGGTTGAATATAAGCCTGCATACATCTCCTCAGGCCAGGCAGTGTTTGCTTACCTTCATTGTCAATAAATCCAGTTTGCTGCCTTGGCAAGTTTAGTAGGGAGTAGTTCTTCATACAATAGATGGATATGAGTGACACTATTGTACTATTAACCCTTCTAACACAAGATCTGTCCTATAAAGAAAGGGATTTTGGTTTTGGGTCAGTTGTATTTGGATTTATTTTTAGGTTTTTAAACAATTGATTTTTTTTTGTCTCAACTATGTAAAATCTTTATTTAAAAATGAACTTTGATTCAAGGTGCCTCCATGATATTAGTCATAGAGAATTATGGATTTTCTCAAGAGAGCGCACAATGCTTTCACGATGTCTCTCTTTAATTGAAAGTCTGTATGGAACCCTACAGAACAGCAGGAGGAATCAGTCATTGCACCTTCAGATTTTGAGCTGGAGCAAATAACGAGCTTCTTTAAAATGAAGCTGTCAATAAGAAAAAACGTATCAACCAAGAATGTTTGGTGAAGGAAGAATATTCATACTTAATTACTTACCTGGCTTGGTGCCTTTGCTGCAGAGCTATGGCACCCCAAATAGAATTTTGACAGGCTTCAAGATGTTATAGGATGCAGTATTGGCATAGGAAACAACGGGAGTAACAATGGAATGCGGTGGGGGGTGTAGTCATCAGGGACACCTGGAAGTGTGTTGATGTGAAGATTCTTAGGGGCAGTGATAAGAAAGGATTCAAGGAACAGATGCCAAACCAGGCAAGTGTGAAGTCCTTTCATTTACAGGACAATTTTGGTTGATACTTGTTTCCCCCAACAGAGTCTGTTGAGGAATCAGTTACGTGTAGCTTGGCAATCAAACGGAAGCCTTGGCAAGTTTGATAATCCATTTACTTATTCAGTGAGCTGTTTTCACTACTACCCTAGGACCTACCTACTGGCCACTCCCTCTTTGGCATTAATGCAGCAAAAGAAACCCCAACAGCTAAGCGGTCAGTGCTTAGAACAAGTGTTTTTTCTCCTTTTGCTGTCATGGTGCAGTAACACTGCTGCACTAGCATTTCTTTAATGATTCTTATATAACAGTTGGTGAAAGTTCTGCTTTAGGCATATAGCTATGGGAACAAGACATGCAGTGGCAAGACCCAGCTTAATGACAGCAGAAGTCTCTGCGCTGCTCCATTCAACGATCAACTATAGTGTAATGAAGTGTGACAGAGATTTCTTTATGAACATCAGCTGCTGCTATAAATATTAGACACCTGCCTGTTAACACCACACGGGCCATTAATCAGGAATATAAAGCCAGTAAGGGGAGATAATCACTTTTATTAGAGAAGAGGGACTTTTTCTTAAACTTTTGCTAGTCTGCAGTAATGTAGCTGTAAATAGGGAAAGCTGTAAATCACATCAGAAGTCTAGCATCTCTGCATTCTGGTCCTGATGCAACTGATGGTTCTGCCCCCGATATATTCAATAAAGACCCCTGTGGGGCCATGTCTGGGCTATGAGGTTAAAAGGTGGCAGCAGCAAGGACCATGTCTCATGAGCGAGCCTGTCACTGTTACCTGTTTTGATGGAGTTGCTTCCTCAGTGAGATGTTGTGAGCAGACAGTTCTGTAGAGGTCATTGTAAGGCCCTCCTGGGTGATTCTTCTGCTGTTGATGTGTTGGCAGTAGCAAAATCACACATGCGACATGAATTTAAGGCTGCCCACAAAAAGTTAAGATCAAAAGGTAATTCTTAAGTTCTGGGGAGCGAGTGCCTCAGGCAGGTGGAGGTGATGGAAGATTTTACAGCTTGGGAGATTTCTATTAGACTGAGCCTGACCCTTTCCCCTCCTATGATACAAAGGTGGGGATCAAAGTAACATGTATGCACTGTTGTCAGGTTTCCAGTGGCCTCCCTTAGCGGACAGGTTTCTTTAATGGTGCAGGAGGAGTGTGACCATTGACCCAGCTGTCTCTGCTGCAAGTCCCTACCCCAAAGCCCCTCGGTTCAGAAACATAGTCATTGCAAGTATTTGGTCACACTAGTGATACCAGCAAGGGGTAGAAATCAGGCTTTTCATAAGCAACATCATTCTATTCTTGAACCCCACAATAATAATACATTGGCAGTTGCTGTATACAGCCTGGTCATGTACATGAAGGTGGGTTTAAAGTGCTTTGTATTGCAGAACTACTTATTTTACTTCCAGTCCAAACATGATTTCTCATAAATACCCAGCTTGGCACCAGTTATCCACATTTTCCTTCAACTATTCATCACCATCTATAGAAACACAGAACAAATAACTCTAGTATACAAAGGGGCTGATTTCTTAATTTTCCGCCAAGCTTATAACTGGGGGAATGCTGGCATTAGCGCCACTAGATGGCACCTTTGCCCCTTAGCGCGATCTAGTGGTAGTAATGGTGGGCAAAAGCAATTCACCCAGCTATATTCTGGGCAGAAGATTTATAAATCAGCCCCTTAGTATGGTAGAGTTATTCTGTTTCTATAAATATTTATTGGATCTGGATGGTGATAAAATGAACATTGGACACTCTAACTCCGACCTCTATTCTAATGATACACATGGGATAGGCAAAGCAGCATCTGTTAAACCAATCCATACATTTTTCTGTGTCTCGCCCCATTGCACATATCTGTATTTACAAAACCTCTAACACCAGCCAGTTACCAAGCAATGGTTTAGCCCATGATGACTTTACCAACCAATTTCCAGCTTGGGTGTAAATCTCTTGTTGTTTGGAACCTGTCTATGTCCAGGTCCAGGTTACTATGGATCAACGGCTGCAGATATAGATATCACCTGCAGGCCACCTGGGTTTGTTGAATGACTTAAAAATACATTTACTCCCTTGCCAAACCATGGCTGGACTTTGGTCCACCAAGCATTTCTCTATGTTTGAAAAGAGGATGTGGGAAGAGGGACATCTCCTTGCTAATGGATGGGGAGGGCCAATTCAAACTTTGTTCCTGGAATTCACTTTTAACTAATCTGTCTAGAAACAGCCATCTGATTGGTTGCAACTGATTACTGCGCTTATTATATGGTGACTGAACTGATTTTTTTTTAAAGAAGTCTTTTTCTGGTACATATAAGTCATACTTTTTAAAAAATGTATATGTTGTGAAGATATTGGTAGTATTGTATAGTAGTGTAAAGTAATGTTGCTTTATATTGTTATTTTTGTACGTCTCCCCAGAACCTCAATTCTCAAAGGAGCAAGACTTGTTCGCCAGTGTCAACAGCACTCGGGTGAGGCTTAATCTCATTGGCTGGAATGATGGTGGGTGCCCAATAACATCGTTCAACCTAGAGTACCGGCCTTTTGGCACAACAGTGTGGACCCTGGCACAGAGAACATCACTGTCCAAGTCTTATATACTCTATGACCTGCAGGAGGGAGCCTGGTATGAGCTACAGATGAGAGTGTGCAACAGCGCTGGTTGTGCAGAGAAACAAGCCAATTTCGCCACACTCAACTATGATGGCAGTAAGTACAATGTTCAGAATTGTTCATTTTATTGAAATGTACCACAAAGGCTGCTGCTTTAAAGCTAAACTCCTGGTAAACAGCTAAATATACAGATGAAATACAAATATGTCATCTTTTTACCTAACAAAGGATATATCTGTCCCTCCAGTTCTGGGATTTACCCAGCTCTTCAATACAGCCCAGCTCTGTCTGACGGATTTTTCACTGCTGCAGTTAAAGCGGACCTTTACACTCAAAAATCAAATTCTACCAATGCATCCCTCTATGTATGATGATTCATAATAACATAGACATGTGTAAAATGCTGTGATTCTGAAATACTTACACTTGCAGAGCATTCACTTCCTGCTTTGAAAGGTCAAAATGTCTTCAGTTTGCCAAAGCAGTGTACAGTTTGCCAAAGCAATGCACACTGGGATTGCCTTTTCATCAGCAGAGCATTGCTGGGAAATCTCATCTGTAATCTCACGAGATCTCAGGGCATTTTCCTCCCCTGAGATGATGTGCATGGTCACATGTCCTAGTCACATGTGCCAGAGTTTCAGGAAGTAAAGTGAGAGCTAATAATCTGCCCTTAGTAAACATGCCCACTGTCAGAAGACTGGGAAAGAAAAGAGAAAAGCAAAGAAAACAAAGCCGGCAATTATCTAGAAGTATCTGTTTTTAGATTGTCATTACTAAACATTTCTAAAGGGGTGTGTGTTGTCGTTTTAAAGATAACGGTAAAGGTCCACTTTAAACAATGCTCCAAGGTCATGCCCCTCCCCCAGCCTGTGACTGCACAGTGAAAGGAGAAGCAGCAGAGTGACGAGCTTCTCTCTCTGGTAGCACAATATTGCACATAGCTCAAATCTCTATTGTATCATGGGAACTGATCCTTTATTTTCCTGCTTCTGACTTCCTCAGATAAGAAATGCTGAGAAGGAAAACTGACCACATACAACATTATTTAATCCTAAATATTTAGTTGGGGAAGTCATAGAAAGCCCCAAAACAGTTGTTTATGTATTGCAACAGGAGCTCTTAATGCAAATATCCAGAGATAATATTGTATAATCTGTTTAGATATTATGTGGCAGAGTTTAGATTTGTTTAAGATTTTGGACTTAAATTGCATATTAGCTGTCTTCCCAGTGCAAGCAAATGAAAGTTTTAATGGGTAAAATTCCGTGATTTTCTCCGGAAGAGCCCTGGGGCCATGACAAAAAATAATATGAAATATAATTCTGTGTTTGAAAGTCAGAATTTTAAAAACAGAGTTCTGTGTTTGAAAGTCACTACACTAGAGTTATTTGTTCTGTGTTTCTATAGATGGTGATTAATAGTTGAAGGAAAATGTGGATAACTGGTGCAAGAGCAGGGCTCTTCCGTAATTTTCAGCCTTTCTTTTAAAGTATTATCCTAACTTGTACATTGTAGCAGATTCCCTCTTAATCACTGTCCTTTTCTAATGCTGGGCACACACCTTACAACCATCGCAAGACTTTAGTCTTGCGATGGTTGTAAGGTAATTAAAAAAATGTACGATCTGCCCATCTTGGACACTTGCGATGATCACAAGCGGGGCGGGCTTCCGATGACCGGAATGCCGAACGTGCAGTGTGCGCTTGCGCACACCGGGCCGTTCGGCTTTTATCTTGCGAACATGCCACAAACCAGCCGAAAATCGTACGATGTTTTCGAACATGTTCCTAAGATAAAAGTCGTGCAACCTTACAGTAGTAGAGGTCGCACGCCTTCCACACACCTTACGATAATCGTACGATCGCGGGATTTCCCAGGATTATCGTACGATTATCGCAAGGTGTGTGGGCACCTTAAGACTACCTTTTAATTTGATGTAAGCCTTTATGGGTGCACCAGGAGGCAAGGATGTTGGAGAAACTCAAAGAAGTGTGTTGATCATATCTCTTATACCTAGCGCTTCCTAAACATTTCTACTGATTGCCATTAATAAAAATGGAAATCAGGAAATGAATGAAATTAATGAAAATGGCAATCAGAGAGATGAAAGCATTAGAGGAAACAAATCTCAGAATCCAACTGTGTTTAAAAAAAAAAAAAATGTCTGCTCAAATATCTTGCAGCCTTTTACACAACTTGGCAGAAGCTTTCTTCAATTAGAATCTAGCTATTATCATGTTATAGTATCTGTCTGTCCTTCCGTCCGTCCGCCCGCCCGTCCGTCTGTCCGTCCGCCCGCCGTCCGTCTGTCCGTCCGCCCGTCTGTCTCTCTATCTATAGCTATCTATTTATCTCTCTCTCTCTCTCTCTTTCCCTCTATCTACCTATCTGTCCGTCCGTCCATCCATCCATCCGTCTGTCCGTCCGTCCCTCTCTATCTCTCTCTCTATCGTTCAATAAAACACTATAAACTACAGCTAGAGGTGTGTGGCCACTTATCACCTTTATGTAAATGTGCATAATATGTGGGTAATGACACGCCGCAGCTTTTTGGCTGGCTCCATGCTGATTGGCCGGGAAGGCGGCTTCCCAGGCAATCGGCATTGAGTCAGCCAATGAGCATGGAGCCGCCTTCCTGGCCAATCAGGAAGCTGGGCAGCGAGTCATGGAAGCCGTCTCCATGTTCCCTTGTGTCGCTGCCGGTCAGGAAATCTCCCTCTGACTGGAAGTTCCGGTATAGGTGAAGGTATCGGAGCATTTGGGTGAGTACGAGTACTCGCCCAAATACTCGGTATCAATACTGATACTGGTATCAGTATCAGTGCATCCCTACTGTTTACCACAGCTAGCTTAAAGCTGAACTCCAGGCAAACTGCTAAATACCCAGAGGAGCTGTTTGAACTACCAAATGATTGGCACTTATGTCCATCCAGTTACAAGATTGACACAGCTCTGCCACACAAAATAGTCCTTTCAGGCAGGGCAGGATACCTGGTTTTTCTCTACTGCAAGTAAGAAACACTAACAGGTCTAGTGCCTCCCGCAGCCTGTGACTGGACAGTGAAAGGAGAAGCAGCAAATTGATACGCTCATGTCTATATCACTCTCCTCTCTCCTATTTGCATGTTCTGTGTTAGCACATGAGCACTGCAGCACTCCTGATTGGTTCCTTGTTCTGTCTCTCCCTCTCCTAGTCTGGGCTCCTGCTCCAGGTCAAATTCAGGTACTTACACATCTTGCATCACAAGAAACAGTTAATGATGTATCAATGAATGCACAGCTGCCTTAAAGTGTGTATTTTACGTCCGCCTGGAGTTTAGCTTTGAAAATCAACGAATTGCAGAAGATAAAAATACAGGCAAGCGGTTTTTCTGCTCGTGTTCTAGCCGATCCATCATAGCACATAATTGTATTTTATAAACACGATTTAAAAGCCTCAAGCGGGCCTGATCATTTTGATTCAGACGGCGCTTGAATTAAAGTGCAGCTAGTTCGGTCGTTGCAGACAAACAGCGGAATGTTCTTAAATTGTGTTTGGCTTTTCTTGTGAGGGTCTTGAAAGTTTCCCAAAGTCAAGCTGAACAGTAAGATTTATGACGATGATTACTCTGTTAGATGCCGGCGCTGAGCTAATGGAGATCAATGGCTCTGATACTGTGCGCTGGCTGGGGAGGACGGTGGATTGTTGTGTGTGTTGCAAAACACTGACAGCACTCCACGCCGTTACAGTGCTCAATAATGAAAGCCAAGTGAGTTTGAAGGAAATGTATATTGGTTGTGTACATTGTTATTCTTTATTACAGTCTGCAATTAACATAAATAAATAAACAAACATTGCAAGTGAATGTTATGTAGTTAATAACCAGCCAGCAGATGGAACATTCAGCTTATTTCATTGCTCTCTCCACCTTCCAAGTGTTTGCTGTTTACAGAGATCCATACATTTATAAGATACCATTTATTAGGGATGCACCGATACCGGTTTTGCGGTATCAAGTACGACTGCCTATATGTTTTTTCAGTACAGCTCCGGAATCCAGTCCCTCCCCTATAACGGCTCTCTGCCGGCACAGGATCGAGAAGTGAGCAAGCGAGTGCCGGTATGTGTTCGCTCACTTCCCGATCTACTGAGCCGACCTATGACAGTTTCATTGTCACAGGTCGGCTAGAACTATGAAACTGAGTGAAAATCACTCACCTCATAGTTCTCCTTTAAATGCTACCAGCTGTTTGGGTTTTGTGAGTACTTCGGCCCTTACTTCATGTCCTGAGCTTTAACGCCACATGGTTGCATAGTGTCTGATACAGTGGGACTGCCACACTTCTAAGAGTACTTTTCACAGTTTTAGGTCTTTTAGATCCCATAAGACAGCCAAGACTTTTCTGGTGCACTCGATGGCTTCCTCTAAAGAGATTGGAAACACCCAGACGAGATATTTGCTCCCGCAGAGCACTTATTAGCCTTTTACCCATGTTAGTCTAGTAGTTTTGTGCCCATTTAAAGAGGACTTTGTTGAAAATTGACCTGTCCCTGCTTGTCTCGCCTTTAAAAAGCAACCACCCTTCTAGTGAAGGGTTACACCTGTCTTTAGGGACCCAACTGATAAGTGGTTGTAGGCCCCATCTAGACCTCTGTTCTTGCTGGCAGCATTGAACTGCAGAACCCATGCCTAAAAAGCGGCTGCTCTGCATGGCCTTCTAGGGACAACTTCTCTTAAGATCTTCTCTGGATCAAGGACACTACTGCTGTCAAGAGCACCTATCTTCCTTGGCCAAGCTTAAGGCACAGTCTGGGAAGGCCTATAGTTGGTGAAGTCTCATGCTGGAGATTTTTTTTTGTTTTACTACTCCAGCAACCCCCAAGTCCAAACCCCTTAAGTTGTATTCCCATTCCACCCACAAGGTCAGAAGCTTAAAGTCCACCAAACCCTTAGGCAAACCTTCCTTGGCATTAAGGTGCAACTCCACTTTCCAGAGTGGGGGGATGTCTCTTAGCCTTTGTAGACTCTTGGACAGCTTTCATCTCAGATGCTTGGATGCAGGGGCTGGTTTCCAGGGGCTACAAGCTAGAGTTTCTCTCCCAACCCCCTCCTCAGTTTCTCACTTGCAACCTTCTTGTGTCACTGCATAGATTAGCAGATCTCCAGGTAGGCCTCTCAAGTCTCTTGGATCAGGATGTCATTGCCCCATTGCTTGAGCCAGAAGAGTTTTAGGGTTTTTACTTCAACCTGTTCATAGTTTCCAAACCCAAAGGGGGCATCGGTCCGATCTTGGATCTCAAAGCATTGAATGTCTTCATTCAAACTCAGAAATTCCCCATGGAATCCACGGGGTCTGTCATCGCCTCCTTGAACCAGGGAGACTTCCTGATTTCTGTGGACATCAAGAACATGCACCTAAAGCATGTCCCCATTTTTTTCAATGCATCAGCACCTTTTACGCATTGCTGGGGGTCCCCTGCACTATTGGCCTTACTGCACTCTTGTGGCATCTCCATTGTGGGATACTTAGACAACCTCCTGTAGGAGAAGCAATCGATGTAGGTTCTGTTGAACATTGTAGCCTTGACAGACCAGACATTACAATGGGTTAGACGGATCCTGTACCTTTAGAAATCAGTGCTAGAACCGACTCATCGTTTGGAGTATTTGGGTCTAGTAATTATCTCTCAAGAGAAACTTGACTCTCTCCTCTTTAGTCCAGAAGTCCGCCAATTCTCTGCTTTTGCATCAGATTCCTAAGTCCCCCTATGTGCTGTCCCCCTTGCCTTGTTTCACTCGAGGCCCTTCCAATGCAACATTCTGTTGTGGTTAGACAAGTCAGTACAGTCCATGTACAGACTGATTAGTTTGGCACCAAGGACTAGGTTCTCCCTAACTTGGTGGCTCAGGAATCCAGCTCTGTAATTTGTGAATTCCTTCCTTCCCATCTTTTAGAAGATCCTCACAAAAAATTCCAGCTTGTAGGGCTGGGGAAGAGTCCTGGGCACCCATTTGGTGTAGGGGACTTGGTCAAAGGAACAATCTTGCCTTCTGATCAACATTCTAGAGCTTAGGGCTATTTGGCTGCACTATTGGTCCACCCTGCTGGAGGGTCATCTGATATTGATTTAGTGATCCCACTTTTTTTTTGCCAATGTCCAGTCCTTCTGCAGGCAGCAGTATATCCCACAGGCTTAGAATTTCCTGTGTCCCTCAATGGACACCTAGAAAAGAAGTTTATGATGAGTACAAAATCCTGTAATTTTCCTTATAAATTTCATTAAAAGGTGTGACGTTTAAAGCAACGTTACTTTGTTTTGTAAAATATTTATATTTGCCTTTTAACTGCACCAAGATTAAAACATTATATTAAAGCTATGTAATTAGGATCTTAGATCATTCCGAGCTGGTGTGTTAGTGAAATCTCTAGACAATCGAAGTGTATTAAATCTCGTTAATAAGAAACACATTAGGACCACGTACAGTTCCTTCATCGAGCAGGTAGTAAGTTATGAGGCATTTGGGGAGCATTGATTATTTATGCAAGCTAATCATAAAGCCCAATATCCTTATAAGATATTCCACTGTGTGCCTGTCATAACACCAATGGAGGCTTTAAACTCCTGGTAGAATACAGGATTCTGTATTTGTATGTAAAGTTTTTCACTATTCATGATTTTTTTTGTTTGTTTTTGTATTTGGAAGGAAGAAAATAATGTTACATAAATGCTTGGCCTATAACAGGAAATTTAGCCAATGTCCTATTCAGGGGCGTAACTATAAATCACAGGGCCCCATAGCAAAGTTTTGTCCCTTGCAGAGCCCACCTGATATACCAAACAGCCCACTTGAGAGTGACGTTGCAGAGCCCGCCATAGACTTTCTATGGTGGGCTCTGCAGGGTCTCAGGTGTACTGCACACCTCTTACCTGTCAGCCCCAATCTGCTGTCCGCCTCCGTGGTCGCCGTGCCCCGCCTCCTCTTCCGTCCCCGGTCCCGCCTCCTCTTCAGTCCCTGGGCCCCGCCTCCTCTTCCGTCCCCGGTCCCGCCTCCTCTTCCGTCCCCGGCCCCGCCTCCTCTTCAGTCCCCGGGCCCCGCCTCCTCTTCAGTCCCCGGGCCCCGCCTCCTCTTGCATCACTGGCCCCTCC